>NC_088792.1:200101624-200417124 GCF_011386835.1 Chrysemys picta bellii
CCCTCTCTCTCTAAACTTTACTCTTTTGTGTTTTTGGCTTCCCCATTTACTCTACAGCAACGCTCCTCTTACCTAAGCTAAAGATCCCCGTAGCACCCAAAATACTGTGGGGTTTGCTCATCAAGTGGGTTACTACCAGTACAATTGTAACGTGAAAGTGGGGATAGGAACGTGCTGAATCTGTGACATACAAGGGTGGCAGCCTGGAAGTACTGTTTGACCCAACCTGCTCAGGCTTACTCTATTCCGGTGCGATACCTCTGGCATATAAGGGTGGCAGCTTGGAAATCCTGCTTGACCCAGCCCACTGAGTCCAGGGACATAGAAGCGGTCAGCTTGAGAGTGCTGATTGACCCGGTCCGCTCAGACTTGCTCTGTTAATGTGTGTGTGTGTGTGTGTGTGTGTGTGTGTGTGTGTGTGTGTGTGTGTGTGTGTGTGTGTGTGTGTGTGTTCATCTGAGTCTGGGGCTGGAGGAACCCAGCCCTGGGGAACCTAGGTCCTGCAGGATAGCTCCATTGGGAGGGGACTTGCAGAAGGGAGAAGTAGAACTCCATATGAGAACACAAGTGACACAAGCAGTACATTGATAGAATTACAGAACACCCCTCCCCCAGAAGAGTAACTCTAATAAATAAGCATACCCCCAAAGTAAAGGGCAAATCTGGTAACATCACCAGCAGCAGTGGGACAGGTTCTCTTCCTGCCCTCTGGGGGGGTGTTGGGAGTGGGAGGAGCGGAGGCTAATGTGGTTACTCCTATAACCGGACTTTTAGTTTCCAGTCAGCACTGCTAACCGGACACTCGGGTCCCGTTTTCTACTAGAGTTTCCAGTCTAAAACTGGATACCTGACAACAGGGGTACCAGAAAAGCCTGATGGGGGAGAGGGGCAAGAAATCATTTTTAAAAGTGGGAGGGCTAAGCCTTAAGCCCTAAGCAGGGGGCAGGGAAAGCAAGTGGTGGGTCGGTTAGGGAATGGAGAGCAGCTAGTGGGCAGGGCCATGTCTGCTGTACTGCCCAGGTAGGTTGGAGACTGTGGGGATCAGCTGACACAGTATCCCCAGTCCAGGTGATGTGACAGCATAGGGATCCCTGTTCACAGCACTTTGCGCCTGGAGGGACCCCCGAAATTGGTGTCTCCCCACCACACCTTACCCACCAACAACGTGCAAGTGGGTCACTGGGTTTGGGAAAGCTCAGGTGCACTGCAGCTCGCCTCTCCTCTTCCTCCCCCCCCCGACCCCCCATCTGCTGCAGAACAGCTGAGCAGCAGGCAGGGACTCCGTCCACTCCGCTCCACTCCACTCCACTCCGGGTGGCTGGTCGACAGTCCGTGGCTTCGGGCTTCCCGACCCCAGGGGAGCCCGAAGCGGCATACTGTCAGTCGCCGGCAACCTGGAAGAGCGGCAGGGCAGTGGCTGAGGGCTCCTTTCTCCCGCCCCCATCACTGGCAGGCTGCTTGCCAGTGACAGAGAGCGGGGGGAGGGGTGGAGATGAGAGGAGCCTTCAGCCAGCCAGCTGAGAGGAGGAGCAAGTGGTGGGGGGGGGAGGAGAAGCCCAGGGTCTGGGTCATCAGGGAATGGCTGGAGAGCAAAGCCAGCACTTCAGCCACTGGGCTGCAGCAGAAGTAGCGCACCAGGCCCAAGAGGGCCCCTGCTGTGCAGGGGCCCAGCGCCTTTAGCGCCATTATAAACCCAGTACTGAGCTGAGAGTCTGGGCTCTCTGCTCCACACATATCTCCCTGTCAGGAGCCCTGCTACCCTCAGGTTCTTGACTCCCTGCTGCTGGGAGCTCGGCTGCCCCCTGGGCTCTCGGCTCTCCACAGCAGTCAAACTCCCAGCTGAGAACTCCACACCCAGCTCCTGGGAGCCTCCAGGCAGCTGCCAGGCTCCCTGCGGGGAGCAAGGTGCCTCTGGACAGCTGACAGGTTGCACCCACCCAGTTCCCCACTCCAAGACAGGCTGCACCCTGTGGCTGCACTGAGGCTCCCAGCTGCCGTGAGGAACTGAAAGCCCAGGCAGCAGCCGTACTCCATGTGGTGGGAAGCCAGGAGCTTCCAGTCAGCAGCCCAGCTGGCAGCAGGGAACGGGCAGCCTGGTCAGTAGCTGGACTGGGAGCCAGGAGCAGTGAGCCAAGGGGCAGCCAGGCTCTGAGTGGGGAGCAGAGCAGGCACAGCCTGGCTGGGAGCAGGGACCGTGGGGGCAGTCAGGTTCTAGCTGTAGCCCCACACTCGCCCCGGTGACAGACCAGCTTTCTTGTCTATTTCACGGCTCTAGCCAACAGCCGATGTAAGTACCACAGTGTCTACATGGACACTGCATTGCCCTAACTACACCAACATAAGCCCTATGCCTGTCGTGGAGGTGGAGTTATTATGTCGGTGTAATAGGACACAGTAGTACATCAGCAGGAACAAACCTGTAGTGTGTACTCTGACATAACTGGGTCGACATAATCTGCCTGTAGTTTACACTAAGCCTAAGCTGTGTCTTGAGTTCCTTGAATTTTGTTCTGATATACTTAAAAGTAGTATTGATTTTCTTCACTTTCATATGCTTTCTGAAAGAAGTTAGTGGATATTCCAAAACTGTGGCTGAAAATGTGACCATGATGCTGTGACAATGCAGCAATGGCTCAGTATTACAAAATAGAATGAATGTCACAGTGCACTGCAGTCACCTTTGTGACAAAGTGCTGGGAGGTAGCAGGACAGCCATCACTCTGATCACTTAGCCACCAATCATCTCCCCTGGAGACGTCTGATTGGGGATGTGTCAGCTAATTGACTAATCAGGTGGGAGGCGGGATGAGCCAATTAGTTCGTCAGCTGAGGGATATAAGAAGGACACAGGAAGG
The DNA here is from genome assembly GCF_011386835.1 of Chrysemys picta bellii. Taxonomy (NCBI): domain Eukaryota; kingdom Metazoa; phylum Chordata; order Testudines; family Emydidae; genus Chrysemys; species Chrysemys picta. The sequence goes on from NC_088792.1 coordinate 200,104,480, forward strand.
AAGTACTGTGGAGGATGATGATCTGGCCTAGTATGGTCAGAGAGCTGAAAGAAGAGAGAGATCTCTTTCTGTTTGGCCTTGTGAGAAAGGGCTAAATTGTAAGTGTAAATAATTTGCTGCATGACATGGTATTGGTGTTGGGAATATAAAATAAATCACACCAAGTTGCAAGTAATGGACAAAGTCTGAGAGGTTTCTTGGGCATTAGGAAAGCAACAGAGCATGCCCCATCACAGTGATTGATAATGGACTTTTTAAAATATAACTATGTTGACTCATGAAAAAAGGAGAATGTGGGCATATGGCCCTCAAGGAAAATGTTTGCTTAGAGACAGTTCTGTCTGTCTATATTTTCATGCAATATATATCACTGCGGTATCTGAGTATCTCTCAAAATGATGACATGAACTCACACAGCTATATTTCTCTCTCTCCTCTTCATTTGTGCCTGGACTTAGTTGCTTGTTCTTGGTGGTGGTGGTGGTGTGGGACAGCTTGGTTGAAAAAGTGCATTTAGCATTTTGTTCTGAAGGCATTGAGGTTCATGATCAACCCAATATCTTCCAGGGTTGGATTTCAAATTCATGCACAAGCCAGCTCTGTTTCTTGCACACATGAATTTCACTCATAAGGCTGATAGCTTCATTGTACCAGTGTCTCATGACAGTAGCTGATCATGATCATGAGATCTTATGATCACATAGGGTGAGGTGGCTCCTCCAACAATTAAGCCTAGTGCCAAAGATAATTTTGGAGATGAGGACAAAAACCTTGAATTTCATCCACTATTCAGAGGGAAACACGCACGATAAAAGGGTGGCTGTGATGTGCTCTCAACTGCCTATGTTGCTGAATGGTCAGGCTGTTTGTGTTTCAAACAAGCTGTAGTTTTTTTGAGGTTGACTTTTTCCTACTGAGATACTGAGCCATAAAGTAATTAAGCCTGGTGTTTATGTGCGTGTGGATTACTGTGGTTAGGTCAGAATCCAGCTGGAGGGGATAGAGTCTTCATGCCAGCTGTAGACTAAAAATGACATTTTTCATAGCCTTTTGGCTGTCCAGCATTGAGAAATTCAGGGGGACAGCCAGGCTGCTTACTATCTTAAGAATGTGAGGGCAGGCTCACACTTTTAATGGATGTTAGAGCATCTCCCCACCAGCATCAGCATAGCCTTTTGCACATACAGCTTCAGCCAGCTGTTCTTCATCCATTTGCTCATTGCATGAAGCTCTTAGGTATGTCTATACTTCGAGCTGGAGGTTTAATTCCCAGATCAAGGAGACATACCTGTGCTAACGCTGTTTTGAGAATAGGGCATAGCTATGGCCATGCAAGCATCAGGAGGGACTAGCCACCCTGAGTATGTGCCTAGCATCATGGAGAGGATCAGACTCTGGGCACTAACCCCTCCTGCTACTCGTGATGCCGCAGCTACGCTCTGTTCTTAGCACGCTAGCTTGATCAGAGCTAGTACATCTCAAAGTGTAGATGTATCTTTAGACAACTGGGATGTTGCTCATTGTATCTGATGTGAAGGAAACAGAAAGTGTCACTGCGGTCCCATGCACCTAAGGCTCCAATGATCAGTGCATGTGTCTGGACCTGGTAACCCTTAGCTCTCAAGGTTTCAGCCAGAGAGGCATATTTCTCTACCTTTCGAGCAGTAGTTCTTTTGCAGAAAAACAAGCACTAAAACTCTATGTGCAGCTCAAAACTGTTGCAGCATTACTCCTTGCAATTCCTGTTTCTGCTTTCCTGCCTCCCAGCGTATGCCTACACTTGGAGCCGGGGTGTGAGTCTCAGCTCAAAGAAGACCTATCTCCGCTAGCTCGGACAGAGTTAGCATGCTAAAAATAGAGTATAGCCACAGCAGCACAAGCAGCAGGAGGGTTAGCAGCCCTAAGTACATGCCTACCATCTTGGATAGGTCCTGGTGGTTAGACCCTCCCATCACTTGCACTGCTGCAGCCATGCTATCTTCAGTGCACTAGCTAGATCAGAGCTAGCATGGGTATGTCTCCTCAAGCTGAGAATCATAGAATATCAGAGTTGGAAGGGACCTCAAGAGGTCATCTAGTCCAACCCCCTGCTCAAAGCAGGACCAATTCCCAGCTAAATCATCCCAGCCAGGGCTTTGTCAAGCCAGGCCTTAAAAACCTCCAAGGAAGGAGACTCCACCACCTCCCTAGGTAACGCATTCCAGTGTTTCACCACCCTCGTAGTGAAATAGTTTTTCCTGATATCCAACCTGGACCTCCCCCACTGCAACTTGAGACCATTGCTCCTTGTTCTGTCCTCTGCCACCACTGAGAACAGCCGAGCTCCATCCTCTTTGGAACCCCCCTTCAGGTAGTTGAAGGCTGCTATCAAATCCCCCCTCATTCTTCTCTTCTGGAGACTAAACAATCCCAGTTCCCTCAGCCTCTTCTCATAAGTCATGTGCTCCAGACCCCTAATCATTTTTGTTGCCCTCCGCTGGACTCTTTCCAATTTTTCCACATCCTTCTTGTAGTGTGGGGACCAAAACTGGACACAGTATTCCAGATGAGGCCTCACCAATGTCGAATAAAGGGGAATGATCACATTCCTTGATCTGCTGGCAATGCCCCTACACCCCCTAGCTCCAAGTGTAGACATATCCGTAGCCCTGATACTCAACAGATTAAAGTGTAAATACAACAAGAGTTATCCTCTCATTGAACACTACATAGTGATTTTAGGGTACATTTTATGGCACTGACTTCTAGGCCCATGTTTTGAGATCCATCTGGATAAATAATGGCATTACTCATAGGCACTTTGAAAGTACATCACCTTGTTGAGTCACATTTTAATATTTATCCATCCCTCTGATGTGCAATCTTGCTTTGAGTAAATGTCATCTGTGAGAAATTGCACTTATTGGATGAACATCAATAAAGTCTTAAAATTAAATAACCATATAATAATGATGATTATGGTAGTTCAACACACAGTTCCTTAAATGTGAATTTTCCATAAGTGACAGAGTTTACCCAAAAAAAAAATCTATCCAAAGCTCAATGGATCAACAGGGCATGTTTATAAATATTTTAAAGTACTGATTGAATACAGCAGTTTCATTTCTAAATTACATGGTGCCTTTTGCAAAATAATTCTGCAAAACAGAATCTTCCTGTAAAATATTAATTTTAATTGATATATGTTAATTGATAACTGTTTGTTATTGGTCTGTATTCTGTATTTTCTTTTAACAGTACTTCATGGTGCCTAATTACTCAGATTTGCAAAAGTATTAACTGTAAAACGGTAGTTCTCAACAAGACTCATTTTTTAAAGCTTGTAAATTCATGTGTCTTGTCACTGGCATTGCATATGAGTTTTGGAAACAGAGAAAGAGACCAGAGAGCAGATTTCCCAAGTACTATAAGTGTCTTTTTCTAATTAAAATGAAGTTTACATTGCTGATGCAGCTAGTAAAGTGATATGTCTTGGAAAAATCACATCTGACAAAATGTCTGGTACCAGGAGCTACTAAATCAGATTACATTTAAAATGGAATAATTTGTTCTTTGCTACTATGAATCACATGAGTGTCTGAAAAGGCTAAATTAATTTGAAGGGATCTTGGAACTGCTAATTAGGCAGCTTTCTGATATGCCAGCAAGTGACGTGCTCTTTAAGCAGAGCTAGACTCATTCAGAGTTTTCCTGATTGGTAGGCTGAAGACACTGGGGACAAAGGAGAAGATTTTAACATAAAATTCCTGTGGTATGAACAATTTAAAGATCAAAAGAGGTTTTTTTATGTTCATACAATTTTGGTTTTGGATTGAATGCTCTTTGTTTAATCAAATCTGAAGTTCCTTCATTTGACAAAACTTTCCTTTGTTTCAGTATGACACTAAACTGCTGTGACACTACTAAAAATATTCCAGATCAGATTGTGATCCAGTTGCTCACCTTGGGCCTATTCATGTGATTAGCTGCACACCAGTGCATAAAATGGGGTAAAATAGGCCCACTTCACCCACTCTACCAGAGTATAAGGGAGCACTTAAATTGGTCGAACTTTCTCAGCAGGGAACTGTGGGGCAAAAACAGTAATTTTAATGGTTGGACACCAAGTAATTTTATTTTAAAAGCTACTAAATAATATTTAATTTAGAGAAACATGAAATGAGAGGCCAGCTCTTACTAATTGTTTCTCTTACTGCCAACTAAGTGGTATGGCTTCCGCTATTTTAGTCAGAGGGGTTCCACTATCTATCTTTGAGGAGACCATGATCAAGGCCAAGTAAAACAATTACAATTGCTAGCCATGGCTATTTCAGTATTAAAGAAATGAAAAGAAAACATTAAACCAACACAAATGATAAACTGGTTACTTCGGTTACAATCTCTTCTGTAACACCTCTCTCTGGAGAGCTTTTAACAGAGACTACACCCTTGAAAGTGAACCTGTCACTTTTCTCTTGCAAAGTTGACACCAAGGTCTTATTTCCCTAAATTATTGTGATGCTAGCTGCCTTAGAAATCTAAGATATACTGAGGTTTATAGCTGAGCAAAAGAACTTTGTTTAAGGAAAGTTGGATCCTGTTGGTTGTTAATAATTATAAATTATAAAATTATAACTGGGCAAAGTAGGCAATCTTAACTAAATCATGTGAAATTGGAGAAAATATTTCAGTTACTTAGAAGAATCTGGAGCTGTCTTGAGAAAAGCCAATTATGAATATTAAGAATCTTAAATCCAATTAAATCTCACTGTTTCTCTCTGTACTAATGTTTAGCCCTTGTCTTCTCTTCAGGAATACATGGTCTAACCACTTGTTAATTAACAGGAGAAACTTAGTATTTTAGTGAAACAGTACTTTCATATCCCAATTAAATCATTACAAGAGTTTTAAATCAAATCCCTTGGCAGTGTCTAAATTAGTCTTCTCTCACTAAGAAGAAGTGAGTTTTGGAAGAGGTTTTCCTGAGGTTGGTTTCTTTTTGAGTCTTCTCTGTTTTTCTTAGCTGGCTGCAGCAACTTCCTTGTAAAGAGGAATAGAATGAGTTGTGGTATGCTTCACTTCATAGGATTTGGGGGTCTTTTTTGTATTCTTCTCCTTCCTATTTCCATGAAATTATACAAAAACACACCTGTTCCATTCTTGTTTAGATTCAAAGTGGGTTGCTGTCACTCTTTCATTGTCTCCATGCTTTCAGGGTTTAGTTAGGTGACATCTTCAGCTCCTGAATATGCAGTCTGCCTTTAATTGTCTTTGTTTTTTCCTGTGGTGAGAAAGCATGAGAACTTTCAAAGTTAATTTAATTCTCTTCTTCTTTAGTCCATTTTCTGAGATTCTTTCACTTTTCTTAGTTTAACAGAAAATGAAGTTCTGTCTTCAAAAATGTGCAAAACACTCCTATTCCTCATCTATTTCTCCAAAGTATTTTAAATTACTGTAAATAACTCTTATAAAGTCTTTAAGCCTAAATTAAAAGTTGTTGATTCTGATAACAATTTTTTAGAGATGCTTCTTGTCTTCCACAGTTGGGTGAGGGTTTGCTTGTGCATGCCAGTAATTAATTAATTCCCCATTAATATAAATACTCTATACTTAAATGGCTTCTGACATTACTAAGGCTGGGTCTACACTACCCGCCTGAATCGGCAGGTAGAAATCGACCTCTCGGGGATCGATTTATCGCATCCCGTCGGGACGCGACAATCGATCCCCGAATCGACGCTCTTACTCCACCAGCGGAGGTGGGAGTAAGCGCCGTCGACGGGAAGCCGCAGAAGTCTATTTTACCACTGTCCTCACAGCGGGGTAAGTCGGCTGCGATACGTCGAATTCAGCTGCGTATCTTAAATCGACCCCTCCCTGTAGTGTAGATGTAGCCTTAGTTTAGCATCAAATGACCTTGCTATATTTGTACATAAAACATCTTACTTTTCATATAACAACAATATCAGTTAGTGTATGAAGGCTTGCATTTTGATACAAAATATTTCCAAATATACATCTCAGAAGAAGATTATGCATCTTAAGCATTTGAGAAACAGCAATGGTTTCACCTTTAAATGCTTTCGGTGGCTAAGGGTCTCCTCATGTTGCTGCAGCAGCTGAACAGGGCCTGGGACCATGTGTCTCTGGGCGGCCCTGCTGGAGCTGAGTGGTCTGTTGCCATGGCTGCCATAAGAGTGGAGACAATGGAACTGCCCATGTGAGTAAAGTTATTCGTGTGGTTTCAGGAGCTGGCACTATAAATGTAGATAAACCAGGGCTGAGTTTGGCTAGTGTAAGTGAAGGCAACTTCTTTTTTTAAGTCAATCGGAGTTGTCTCTTGCTGCTTGTAGGGCTGAAATCAGCCCACTATGCTCAAGGAATTGATATGTTCTGACTAGCTCAAAAATATAATTAACAGTTGAAAGGGAATTATAAAGGAATTTATAATTTAGACTATTAGCGAGAGCAATTTTACCTTAGTAGTTGGCTTGGAGTGATTTGCTTGATTATTCAATTTGAAGATAAAACACTTCTAGCAAATATGAGCCCAGAGTAAAATATTTCAAAAAATTACTCTGATTTGGATTCAGATACCATTACATTGTTTAGGATACATTTTAATAGTACAAAGTTTTGACAGGCTTGTATCCCCCACAAAAAAGGCTCAGGTAAGTAATTATAACCCTTATTCAAAACACATATCAAGATCATTACAGTTAAAAAGAATAATTAAGCATTAAAAAGTATTGAAATTACCAGTTAATTTAATTTTAAATTAAATATTAGATTACCCTTACAGTTCATGCATGTGGTTAAAGAATATAGTGATGTGGAATTTCACCTTACACATTCCAACAGCAAATGTAACACCTAAGACTCTAGAATTACTGCATCTACACAGGGAAGTGAGAGCGTTTGATGGTACCCAGAGAGCCTGCAGAATTTAGCAGCTCCACTCTGCTACTGGTAGGCAGAAGTAGCTCCTCGCCAGACTGAACTCCTTAAGTGGTTATCTGTAAAAGCAAAATGAATCACATTTTAGCCATTTTAAGTGATCAAGTTTTGTTGACGCTTGAAATGCTAAACTGGTGGAGTTCTAAGCTGATTTACTTGTACAAATACAAAATATTAAGCAGTTCAGTAAGGTCAGGACCATCATTAACTATCAGTGCCCTATAGAAATGAGTCGCCTGATTCATTTCAATAGCCACACCTCTATCAGGTAAGCACAGGTGCACCCCTATAGAGAAACAGCCTTCATGGGTCCTCAAAAATAAGTCTGAGCTATGCAGGATGAAACTACCCTAAATTCAGATTCCTGGGAGAAATCCCAAAATCTCTCTTCCTCGATTACTGATGCAAAGTGACTCTCTCACTCCATGCATGAATGTAAACTCAGTGCTGTTCATAGCAATGCTTGTGAAAGTTTGCAGTGTATGAATGATCTTATTTTTATACAAGATTTAAGCCTAATTTTGAAGCCAGAAATTGTTTTATCTGAGTGACTGGGCACACAGAATATCCCATATTAAGTAAATAGAATTTTACATGAGCAGAGATGTGAGAAAATTCTCTCTGAGAAAAAGAAAAATATATATAAACTGCAGCCAGCTTACATTTTTTTCTGACTTTTTAATTGGTGCCCTGCAGTATCTTTGAAAGAATTTCTACCTTCAATGACACTTCACTGAGAATGAGAAATCTTCCCCTATTTACTTTAATAAGGGGGACAGCTTTTATAATAGCATCTGTTATATTATTTATATTATCATCTTCCCCATACTGACCTCTAGTTTAAGGATGGTGGTAGAAATAATGGACAGGTATTTTAATTTCATGTATTTTTGTAGCACTGTCTTAAAAAAAAGAAAAACGGAGAAAATAAAAAATGAACTTCCTGAACAAAGACACGGCTCCTGCCTACAAATAGCCAAAATAAAATTTAATTGTGATCTCTCTACATACACCCCGTAAAATAGGTTTGCTTTTGTGGCAGTTCCCTCATCCACAATGAGGAGTGTTCTGCTTCCAGTGCTGAAAACAAGGCACTCAGAAGCTAATTGATAAATGGGGTCACTGAAACACAGAGAGCTACGCCCAAAGTCCTACAACAGGTCAGTCACAGAACCAGGAAACTACCTAGGACTGAAATCCAGTTGAAGTGCAATTAAAATCAATGGAAGTTTAGCCAGTGACTTCAGTGGGGCCAGGATTTCCCCCCAGGTGTTTGGACTTGCTGTATGCACTGGACTATGTTTGTTTAAATGGCTGAGTTATAGGAATGAGTAAGCAGACAATTTTGTTTCCGTCATCTATAATCCTCCTTTCTCCACACCCTTTCCTCATTCCTAGTGCATACTGTAACTTCATTTGACTACTAAGTCAATCATTTACTCCCCAGTTCTGCAAGTAGATTGCCGAACACAAGCTCCTGTGGGTATGTCTACATTGCAACTGGGAGATGGGACTCCCAGCACAGGCAGACAGACTCATGCTGGCTCACCTCAAACTAGCAAGCTAACACAATCAGTGGGGATGTTGCAGCACGGCCAGCGGCTTGGACTAGCCACCCAAGTCCGCCTCTCTGACCACCTGGGTCCAAGCACAGGCAGCTAGCCCATGCCACCACTTGGGCCACAATGTCCACATTGCTATTTTCAGCACACTTGCTCAAGCTGAGCTAGCACGAGCCTGCCAGCCCATTTTGGGAATCGAACTTCTCAGCTATACCCTACACTTTCAATGGGACTTCTCGTGCATTCAGGTCCCTTTGCTAACGCATCCACTTGCAAAACTGGGACCTTGGACTGTGAACTTTTTAGGGAGGGACTTATTTTCTCTGAAACATCTAGCATATTTGTGGGTGAGATAAAACAAATATTTTCTCACTCTGTTAAAAAGTAGGTAAACATCAAATTCTGAAGAACATTTAGCCTACATACAACAATGCCACATAGATATGCAGCTATAACGAGAGCTTTTTATATGCTACTTACACAGTAAATAGAAAGTATGCATAGCAAACAAGCTTCTCTTCCAAACTCAAATCTTGGGACATAATGCCTCCCAAATCATGTAGGTGGTATTGATTTGAAAGCAGATCTGTCATGAAACTGACATGGACTGGTCAAGGGAGTTGTTTGAACTTTTCTATGATTAAAATGGATTCAACCCCTTTCCCCTTTGTTATTTCCTGTGAGGAGAAAGATGTTGACTTGTAACTCCGCAGTTAATGCTTATTTGATCAAAGGTTCATGTTACCATGACAGCACAGTGGAACCAGTCTTTTCTGTGAAAGATGAGTGAACTGTTTGGGACTAGAGGATGCCTTTTAAAAATTCTAATTTTAGCTCAAGTAATTCATCATTATTCTCACCACTTTTTAAGGTTTTGTTGGGATTCTACTAAATGCATTAAAGAGAATGGTTTCCTACCATCTAGTGTAAAGTAGTATTGGTGCTTAGAAAAAGAAAGGAAACTCTGACACATGTGAACTGATGACTGTGTGACATTTCATGACTGTCAAATTAATAACTTTCACTTATTAATTTCTCATTGAATAGCACTTTTGTGTGAGTCACTTTCAATTTGTAGTTTGAACTGGATAACCTATACATTTCTGGTGGTAAAGATTGTCTATTCTAGTCAACGGTGGGTGACTTTTTGATGTGAGAAGAAAAGTCTGTTAAAATATTCCTAGTGATAGATAATTATGCCCATTCTCCTCTCACATTTTACACACAGGTGAACGAGTGGATTCTGAATGGTATAGAAATATGATTTACATGTGAAATTATTAAACTAGCACATTATTTATTAATTACACCCCATAAAATAAAGGGGCCCTCAGCAACATAGCTATTACTTCCACTTAATTAACAAAAGAAAAATACGTTACTGAAGAAACTATTCAGTACAATTCTTAAGAGAAAAAGCTTCTAGAATAAATTTCTCCTCTCTCCCTTTCCTCTCCCCTCCCCCCACTCCACCCCAATCTTAATCTAGAAGGAATTCACTTCTTATTTTAGAGGGGAAATGTTATCAGCTTGTTGGACAGGGACAGATCCTCTTGCTCTCATATCTCCAATGTGACTATTCTGTAGTGGTAAGGTGTTATTTTGATGCATCAGAAACCATGAAGAGATTAGCTTTCATGGTTCTGATTCATTTCATTGAAGATGTGAAACAATAGTAGTCTTTTATTCTTAGCTACAGTATATTTAAGATCTTTGCTGCAGGGATTGTGCTATAATCCATAGCCCAAAAAGGAACATTGGCATGCTGGAAAAATGTGCCTCCCATAGTTAACCAAACACATTCATTTTTCACCAGGTTGTGTTCATATCCATATGCTGCTATTTCCATAGCCTGATAGTATGTTGGAAACCAAGAAATAGTACTGGTCCTACGGACTGCTTTGATTAATGACAACCTTTTTTCTAAGGTGGCTATGCCCTCATTTCTTTTCTCAAAGCAACAGAATGAAAAACAACCTAATCAACTGAAGTTCATAGCAATATTTTACTGCAACATACCTTCTGGAGATTAAAGTGTGGTAAATTTAGAAGTATTTTACACTGCCTTTATAGTGCAGACAGTCAGTCAAAGTTAGGAAACTACTAATCCAAACACTGTGAGCACTAATAATGAAAGATGGGCTTGAACCAAAAGCCCAAACTCCTTAGTTGAACTTGTGAGTAGAGTTCTGAATTTGAACCAAGATCAAGATTTGAATTTCCTGGCTGGTTTCTTTCTATATAACAGTCTGATCAAAACCCTGGATCCAAAAACCCCAGAAGGAATTCTAGATCTTCAACCTGCTGCTTGGACTCATCTCTGTTCCTAACATTTGTAGTTTTGCAAATTAAATTGATAGGAATAATTAAACTTCTGACATCAGGGCATGAGAAGATAAATCAGAGGACCAAGAAGAAATTCTTTCCCACTACCATGATGTGTAACATTGCATAACTGTCATGTGGATTATAGGGAAGGGATGTTGCCTTTATCTAAAGCTGAACATTGCTGAATGTATGCTGAATTATATGGACCAATGGTTTAATCCACAACAGAAATGTACAGGATCCAAGGAAAGCAATTTTGATTCGTATCTATGAGATGCACATACCAATGAAGCCAATTCTGACTCCTTTAAGAACCGGTGATCCCAAAGCTCAAACACTGATCCCATTCAAACTTCCTGGGTTTGAATGCAATGAAGAATAAATCGCTTTCCCTGATCTAGGCAAGGTTTTGTATATGTGAAAGACCTATTAAAAACAGATCTTATTTGTGCTGTGACCACTACAGAATTCTTCTTCCTCTGCATTTAAGTTTTGAGAAGAATAACGACGGTCAGGGGGCCAAAAAATTATAAAAGGTATACAGAGACAAAAGAAAGGGACTGAACAAAGGAAAATGGGGCAGGAGGGATGGGTGGCAGGATGAAAATCTAATTAAAAGGGAAAGATTAAAAAACGGAGGGAAAACTTTTTCAAACATTTTAAAATTAAGAAACAAAAATAGAAAATATAACCACAATGCCAAGATTAGAAACAGAGATCAGTGGTGATGAAACAGTTGTTAGGAAGAAAAGTTAAAACAGAAATTAAAAGAAATAGGGAAAGTGTGCCACAACTGACTTAAAACCAAGGACAGAGAAACGCTGGCTAGAGGGAAAATTTGTGCTTGCTTTCCTGAAAAATTTCCCTTCTTCAAAGGGATACATCCACAGATCCTCAGTGAGTAGATTGTTCCCTGGGTCCTCACCTGTCTGCAGCTGTAGGGGGCAGAATCAAAATTAATTGGATGGCTGATGAGGGATGAGCCCCCATCTTCTGGAGACCCTCTCAGTTTTGAGATGTTTCCAAAGCTTACCCTTCCGGATTGTGAAACAGAAAATGAATCTCATCCTGCATCAGCACCTTGCAAAAATAATAGTCAGCAAGCGAACATTATGAACAACAAGAAAAAGTTAACTACCGCAGAGAACTTTAACCATAAAAACCATCCTTTGTAATGGACGGCCCAATTTATGGGCCTGTCCCTTTGAAGAAGGGGAAATTTCCAGGTAAGCAACCACAAATTCTCTCATTCTGTCTCGGGGTTAGGTCCACAGATCCTCAGTGAGAGATTTTTCTCAACAGTCACAAAATTCCTAAGGAGGGAATAAAATGATGTTACTGAGAGATAGGATTCCCTTGCTCTAAGGAATCACTACAGTGTGCAGGACCTGCCTATGAAAGGCTGCACTGGCTGAAGATCATCTGTATTGTCAAACTTGGTAACTGTTTGCAGGGACGATCAAGTTGCAGTTTTGTAGATTTCCTCATAAGGGGCCTGCCCTTTCTCAGACCATGATGCTGCCACCACACACACTAAAGTTTGGAGTCCTTTTGCTCTCTACACCTCAGCAATGCACCAGCATACCCATTGTGACACTGATGATTTAGATCAGGGATTGGCAACCTTTGGTATGTGGCTCACCAGAGTAAGCATCCTGGTAGGCCGGGCTGGGCCGGTTTGTTTACCTGCTGCGTCCGCAGGTTCGGCCGATCGCAGCTCCCACTGGCCGCGGTTCACCACTCCAGGCCAATGGGGGCTGCGGGAAGCGGTGCGGGCCAAGGGATGTGCTGGCTGCCGCCCCCATTGGCCTGGAGCGGCGAACCACTGCCAGTGGGAGCCGCGATCGGCTGAACCTGTGGATGCGGCAGGTAAACAAACCGGCCCGGCCTGCCAGGGTGCTTACCCTGGCGAGCCACATGCCAAAAGTTGCCAATTCCTGATTTAGATGCTTTAGCACCTCCTTTTTTCTTGGCTGAAATAAGACCAGGAAGGCTGCTGTTTTTCTTATGCTTTCAGTTCTGTACAGGCATGATTTTAAGGCTCACCTTATATCCAGCAAATGCCATAGCTTCTCCTTTGGGTGAGAAGGATTTGAACAAAAAGAAGGCAATGCGATCGGTTGTGCTCAATGAAAACATTGAATTCACTTTTGGAATAAGGTGGGATCTGTTCTCAAAACCACCTTAGCTTTGTGAAGGACACATCAGGATGGGTCACCTGACAAATCTCCCAACAAATTGCCCAGCTCTCTCTTCTTCCTGAAGAGAGAGCGCTCAAACAAGTCATTTTGATAGTAAAATAAAATGACTTCATTGGTTCAGAGGGTGCTTGCGTTAAGGCACTGAGAACAATGTTCAAATCCCAAGACTGAGCTCTATGCTGTTTAGGAGAATGCAATAGCCGAACTTCTCTAACGAAGCAATGTATATGGGAAATACAGATTTTCTGGATACACACAAAATTGCAGACAGTGCAGAAATGTCAATCCCATTTTCTAAAATCTCCAGAACATGAAATACTTTGGCTACATGACATTGAATATGTCTCTTTCTAAACAAAGCTTTGAATTTAGACCAGATCCTTAAGTAAGCCCTGTCTGACTTTTTCCCCCTAGATGTTAACTGAGTGTCAATGAGAACAGCAGCATAACCCTGGCATTCTAGAAATTCAAATTCCAAGCTACTAGATTTTAACTGGCTTGGATCCTGGTGAAGAACTGGACCCTGGGATAACAAATCTGGCCTCAGATTCAGGAGCAATGGTGATTCCACTGACATGTTCATGAGGTTGGTAAACCAAAGCTCCTTGGGCCAGTGGGGGACACTAATATCCCTTCTGCTTCCTCCTTTCTAATTTCATGTATTATCCTGGTGATGATGGGCCCTGAGGGAAAAGCACAAAGTAGGTCCTTTGGCCACTTGACCAATAGGGCATCTATGCCTCGGGCTCCTGGCTCTCTTTTTCCTGCCAAGTATGAGTGAACTTTCCGGTTTGCCTTAGATGCAAACACATCCAGAATGAGAACTCCAAAATTTTTGATGATCAATTGGAAGAATTAATTATGAAGACTCGGTTCCACCTGACTGATTCCCCCCCCCCCCCTCTTCTGCCTGGTCAGTCAGCCTCTGCTTTGCTGGTGCCATAGATGGGCCTCTGCCTAATGAATCAATGATGATGCGTTTTGTAGATCCCTTGACCCCATATTCTCCTAATAGTTTACATACACCATGACTGACATGTCTGTCATTACAACATATGACCGTTTGGCAACACTAGGGCCAGTTGTTGAAGAGCATAATTTATTGCCCTCAGCTGTAGAAAATGCATGTTTTTTCTTTCTGAGAAGGACTATTCCCTGAGCCACCGACTTCTCGGAGAATGCTGCCCATCCTTCTAGACTGGCGTCAGTTATGATATGCCTCTCTTGCTCTGCCCTGGCCATCCCTCCCTGAGATCTCTCTGGACTCATCCATCAATCCAGGGATTTCAACACAAGTGACAGAATGCTCCTTCCCTGCCATTTTCTCATTTTTCCATCTGGGAACAACAGAAAACTGGAGAATCCTCATATACATGCTTGCCCAGGGCCAGGGGCGGCTCTAGGCACCAGCAAAGCAAGCACGTGCTTGGGGCAGCCCATTTGCAGGGGCGGCAGGGATCCAGCATGGGAGCTGAGAACCAACGGGGGGGCCTGGGAGCTGTAGTTCCTTGGTTAGCTCCCTGCCTATAGAGCCAGCCCTGGAGCAGGGAAAGAACTACATTTCCCAGCATTCCCTTGGCCACTACCAACAGGAAAGAGGGGGAGGGAGTGAGGTAGCTGAGATCTCATGCTGCAGCTTGCTATGAATGGAGAGCTGCACTGGGAAGGGTAGGGATACCATATTTTAACATTCAAAAAATAGGACACTCCACGGGGAGGGAGGGTAGCCCCACCCTGCCACCATCCACCCCCTCCGACTGCCCCCCACAGAAACCCCAACCCATCCAACCCCCCCTGTCCCCTGATCACCCCCTCCCAGGACCCCTGCCCCAACTGCCCCCGAGGACCCCACCCCCTAGCTAAGCCTCCCTTCTCCTTGTCCCCAACTGCCCCCTCCTGAGACCGCCCCAACTTTCCCCCTAGGAGACCGCCCCAACTTTCCCCCTAGGACCCCACCCCCTATCTGTCCCCTGACAAATCCCCGGGACTCCCATGCCTATCCAACTGCTGTCTGTCTTCTGACTGCCCCCCCTGACCCATCTAACCCCCCTTCTCCCTGCCCCTGACTGCCCCCCCCCGAACCTCCGCCCCATCCAACCCCCATCCCCCTTACCGTACCACTCAGACCAGCATGTCTGGCTCCGCGCAGCACCAGACACACTGCTGCATACATGCTGCCATGCTCCCCCGCAGAGCCACAGCCCCCTTCCCCCCCCCCCTCCCCCCAGCACCTGCCTTCCAAATTTGAATGCCTCAAAATTCAGGAGTGCTCAAGCTCAGTTTGGGCAGCTGTTACTTCATTTCTCCCAAATCAAATATCCACTGTAACTTGCTGTAGAAAAAGTAGGATAAAATTGAGCAAGAAATGCTTCCCAGTGGTTATTAGGACTGGAATTGCTATTTTCAACAGCCATTGCCTTTTTGTTTGTTTGTTTAAAAGGAAGACAGTGATATTGCAATGGCAAATTCCCCATAGAAAGAAAGAGTGGAAGAAAAGAATAATAAAGGCACCTCAATTTTTCCTCATTTATGTAGGACAGTCTTATAATATGCATCCAGATATCCTCCAATCACACAAGCTGAAAATTGTTCTACTTTACTGCAGTTCTGTAACCATGTGGGAACCAATCCTGTCTGTGTTCTGTGCACATCTAAAATTCCTGCTGAATGACCTGCCGTGGGAGCAAGTTACCAGTGACCCAGGGCTGCGGCGGAAGGAGGGTGCAGGTGTGGGGGGGAGAGAGCCCAGGGCTGGGGCGGCAGGAGGTGTGAGTGTGGGGCAATGGTTGGGGGGAATGAGGGAGCCCAGAGCTGGGGTGGCAGGGGGTGTGGGTGGCTGGGTGGGGAGAGCCCAGGGCTGGGGCAGCAGGGGGGTGCAGTGAGGAGCCCAGGGCTGGGACGGGGGGCAGCCAAATTTTTTTTTGCTTGGGGCAGCAAAAAACCTAGAGCCGGCCCTGCCCAGGGCACTGTTCTTGTGCAGGATGTGATCATCCCTAGAACGCCAAAAGGGTGCCTACTGACGTCCTGGGACACCTTCTCAGGAGAGTAACTGCTGGTCTGATCTTGTCCCATCTTTCATCTGACAGATTTTGTGTGCCTCTGTGTCTATCAACATTTCTCCATTTTGGGCAGGGACTGTCCGTCTGTTTCATGTGAGTATTGTCCTAAGTTAATGCTGCTGACAAGAAAAAAATATTGAAGCTTTTGAAATGTGGTGCTGGGCAAGACTTCTGCATATCTCCTGGATAGGAAATATAAATGTCTGTTAGGAATATTATTGAAAAGAAGCAGACCCTGATGTTGGAAATCAAAACACAGACTTCTGTACTTTAGTTACATTAGGCATAGAGATGGAAATAACCTTGAGAAAGTTATTATGGAAGGAATGGTGGAGGGTCATCTTAGTAGGAAATGACCAGCGAGAAGGATGGATGATGTGCAGCAGATCACTGGAAGGTCAGCTGCTGAGTGTTCAAAGTTAGCAATGGATTGCTTCTGAAAATTCTGCTATGATGTCACAAATTTTCAGACATAAATAAACAGATTTATGATGTTTTGGGAATCACCCAGACTGGTAAGGGGTTCTGTCACTACCTGCTCTGTATCAGCAGGGTGCCTTGGTGCTGTGCTGCTATGGTCCAGATCCCTGAGACCAGTAACCAGCCCACAAGGATAAGGCCTCACCCTGGTTCTCACCCTGCAGGGAGTAACTAGGCTGGTAACACCAACATCCCTTCCAGTTCTGAGTCTCCTCAAATCCATACCCCTCAAGTTCTTAATTACCAGACACTCAGACCATTTCCTCGTGTTCATCTCCCCCCAAAGGTGTGAAACCAGCCCCTCAGTTATCAGTTCACTTTGGCACACACACTTCACACAGTTTGCACAACAGAGACCTGCTTGGGATATAAAAATAAACAGTTTATTTAATAGAAAAACCATGGATCCAAAGATGAAATAGTAATAGGAGGCGTGGTAGATACACTAGAGGGTAGGGATCGGATACAGAGGGACCTAGACAAATTAGAAGATTGGGCCGAAAAAAACCTGATGAGGTTCAACAAGGACAAGTGCAGAGTCCTGCACTTAGGACGGAAGAATCCCATGCACTGCTACAGACTAGGGACCGAATGGCTAGGTAGCAGTTCTGCAGAAAAGGACCTAGGGGTCACAGTGGACGAGAAGCTGGATATGAGTCAACAGTGTGCTCTTGTTGCCAAGAAGGCTAACGGCATTTTGGGCTGTATAAGTAGGGGCATTGCCAGCAGATCGAGGGACGTGATCGTTCCCCTTTATTCGACATTGGTGAGGCCTCATCTGGAATACTGTGTTCAGTTTTGGGCCCCACACTACAAGAAGGATGTGGAAAAATTGGAAAGAGTCCAGCGGAGGGCAACAAAAATGATTAGGGGTCTGGAGCACATGACTTATGAGGAGAGGCTGAGGGAACTGGGATTGTTTAGTCTCCAGAAGAGAAGAATGAGGGGGGATTTGATAGCAGCCTTCAACTACCTGAAGGGGGGTTCCAAAGAGGATGGAGCTCGGCTGTTCTCAGTGGTGGCATTTGACAGAACAAGGAGCAATGGTCTCAAGTTGCAGTGGGGGAGGTCCAGGTTGGATATCAGGAAAAACTATTTCACTAGGAGGGTGGTGAAACACTGGAATGCGTTACCTAGGGAGGTGGTGGAGTCTCCTTCCTTGGAGGTTTTTAAGGCCCGGCTTGACAAAGCCCTGGCTGGGATGATTTAGCTGGGAATTGGTCCTGCTTTGAGCAGGGGGTTGGACTAGATGACCTCTTGAGGTCCCTTCCAACTCTGATATTCTATGATTCTATGAATGGAAAGTGTGTGTGTGTGTGTGTGTGTGTATATATGTATATATATGTTACCCAGAAAATAAACATTAAGATGCAACCTCAGGCTTTACACTTCCATATTAGATACAATCTATTTTCCAGTACAAATTACCTATTGCCTTTGAACAGTTTCTAGCATACCCCCTACCTATAGCGGCAGCTTCCTGTCAGGGGCTCTCCCTTGGTTTCTAGATGGATTTCACTCCAAATCCCTTCAATTTCAAAAGGGTTTGCATTCCCCCACCCCCCCCATTCAATCACTACAGATATTCAAAGTCAGTAAATCCACACTAGTCTCAATGTCTTGCCATTAACTCTAATGGCCCATCATATTTTTTTTCCCCTGGGTTGTACACTGGATCATTACTTGAGTCTGTTTTTGTGTAAATAGCTGGCTTGGGAGGTGCCTCTCCTGCCTGATCACCCACCACCCTGCTGTGAGATGGAGCCAAAGTTTATGAGCACAGTTCTCTATATGTATAAATTCGTAACCATAGCCTGTATACATATCTTATAATGATGATGAAGTTTAGAACATTACAAGCTTTCATAGAAGACTTTACTAATATATTTTTACAGTAAAGTAACATTGTATACAATCAGTTGATTTAGCAGTCTATTTGGGGGTGGGAGGGTTAAACCTTCTGTTATCCCTTTGGGGTGTCAGAACCCTGATTATCAGAGGATTTACTTACTTACAGTCCAAAGTACATTGGAGCCCTGATCGGAGTCTCCTGGCACTATTATAATGCTGATTATTAGTAGTATGGCCAGGCTTTTCAAAGTTGAGACATGCCAGCTCCCATTGCAATCAATGCAATTTGTGAGTGCTGGGCACTGTTGAAACTTGGGCCAAATGTCAGAATATCTGAAAATTTCAGGACCCTGTCTTCAATCCTTATACAAAGTGAGGGCTTTAAGCTTGCCAAGAACTCACTGTTGTTGGCAGATTCTGCATTTGCCTAATCAAGCTACCTGTTATTAAATGTTGTTGTTCTTTGCTGAATGAGCCTCACATTTTAATTATTTCATAATCAAGCTGTGTACTTTACTGAATGGGATTATTTTCCTGTGAACCCATTCCTTATGTAGAAAAGCAATGATCTGTGTCCTTGATAGATATTACATAATGTTTTCATTTCTACAAGAAAAAAATGAGTTGATTCACTTTTACTCATGTGTATTGTTCCTTGTAAGAATACATTTTAGAAATAAACCCATCAGAAAATATTCATTACCTGCAGGTATCCTTGGATAAACTTAACAACCTATACCTCCACAGGCATCTTAAACTGTGGCACTAAGATGTCATTTCTGAAAGTATAGTGTTAAATAGAGCTCTCTTTGGGATCTGTTGGCCATTTCTGTGGTTCGCCCAATACTGCAGGTTTTAATGATCTCATTGTACCTCTGAGATTTGACAAGCATGTAAATCAGTTCTGGGTAAAAAGTTGGGAAACGGAGTCACAAGTCCACCCAATTTAGGCTTAATCAGTTTTCGCCGTCAAACAATTTCAGACAGAATTGTCACATATAGTGTGTGGACATACATTTATGCCAGACAGATAACGGAGAAGACAGAATTGGTAAATGTGCCCAAGTTACCACATTCTGTGACACCAGGAAGTTCTTCCACCTTCTATAATACTCATCGCCTTCTTTGATCCCTCGGCCTGGTCCTTCAGTTTTTAGTTGATGTTTCTCCAGTTTGGACTCATGTTCACTTAGGGTTTTTTAATATATTTCTACATTACAAATTATTTAATCTTTATCTAATTTGCCTTTAGCACATCAACCCTTTCAATTTTTGGTAGCTCATATATTACACATGCGCAAGCTTCAATTACCCAATTTATGTATTTTTCCTGCTGGCTTTAGTTTCTGGGTCATGTTTTTGTTACCCAGCCCTGTGTCTTCCCAGAAAAAGAGGGGTTTTATTTATCATGACACGTTTGTGTATCTTTTACTTACATCTTCTAACACAAGATGTTACCCTTGTTTTGTCAGCAATAACATTTTCAGCAAATTAGCAATTTTGTGTAAAAGAAAAAAATCGGCAAAAGCACACTTATGCCAGAATGGACTTGGCCTAAGCGTTACCTCATCTGTCTTCATGTGCTATACATAGCTATATTTTTAATTATTTGTAATTCAAAGCTATTTAATCTTACCATAACATTTTCATATAAAATGAAGAATTGTTAAGTCCATATATGTTGTTCTGTGCTACCCCTATTAGAAAGGGGAGGGTGAGTTATGGAAAACCTAATGAATCTTTAATGTCAACATTTCTTCTTCTCTTTTTTTTTTCATTTAAAGTCCAGTTTTGTTGGTATATCATTACAAAGAAACCTCATTAGAAATTTTCCTGTGAATACATTTTGAGGGGTGTCTCAACTTTAGGGCCTTGATATTTAGTTGCTTTTAATGGCACCATAACAACCCCTACCAAATTTACTATGTACAATGTATTGCAATATTACATCCAAAATACTACATTAATGGAATGTTAAGGTTACAAAGTCAATAACTCAAAGTTAGGAAATGTCAGAATTATGCTTACCTATACAACTTTCTTTCAGCCCTCTTGCTGGTATTATGTATTATGATTAGAGCTGTTCAAAATTTTCTCATCAAAATATTAGCACATGTTCAAAACATGTATTTTGATGAAAATGTCCATGAAGAAAAGTTATTTTTAATTTAAAAATGTTTTGGAAAGTTTTGTTTTGGATTTCAGTGTATTTTGTTTCCAAACTTTAAAATTTCATTTCAAATGTTATTTTATGGATTTTTTTTTCACTCTTATAGTTTTGTTATTTTTACATTATTTCAAGACATATCAGGAGTAGTAGTGCATAACGTAGTCAGTAGTGCATATTAGAGAAGTACATAATATTACTACTATTACAAACCATGTAAAAATCATAATCTTTCTTGCTTTTTATCCCAAAGCATCTTTACAGACATGGGGATCAGTATAGCATCACTATTCATTTCTGTCTATGGCTTGCTGCTCCACTAAGCCCAGCCTGGTCACATCTCTGCTAGAATGTCCCACCATCTAGTCAGGGACTGGCCTCTAGGTCTGACTGACATTGATTGCATTAGGATGCCAAACAAAATAATGCAATCATCTGTTTGTCTTCTACAGTGTTCCCATCATTATAATCTTTTCAATTGCACTAATGCTGTACCCTGATTTCACATCAGACTCTAACTTCTTCATTTGTCTTACAATATTCCACTTCACATTTGCTGTCTTCTGAAGATTTGTCATCTCTACTCCCTCCAGCCTTCTGATGTCTGTTTCATTTAATGCAGCTGCTTCCAGACAGAGTAATGCTGTTAATACACTGGTTTGATATATTTTCACTTTGGTACCAAGTGTAATGGTTTTTATCAGTCCATTATTCATCAACATCTGTGCTGCACTTGTAGCTAAAGCACGTCTCTTTTTAACCTCATTCTTGATGGAACCAGCAGCACAGATCAAGCTTCTTAGTTCCACATACAATTTTACATGTTCTACAATTTCACCACTGCTGAATTTTAACACTGTCCCTTTTCCAAGATACTACCGCTTCAACATCTTGGCATTTATTTTAAGTCCAGACCAACTACACCCCAATTTTGCAAGGTAGCGATGAATACCATAATCAATTCAAACGTGTCTGCCAGTTGTACAATGTCATCTGCATAAACTAAAGAGCTTAACTCTAGATCACCCAATGTCATGCTCTCCAACTTATCTACCATTCTTAATGTCCAATTTAAGAATATGCTGACAAGTGATGGCGATTCCATACCTTCTTGTCTTACAGCAAACTTTGACTTGAACCAGCTGCTTAATTTTTCACCAATTCTACTGCACTTTCAAGATCAAATATGGCTCCATATGCACCCATCTTTTTCTTGGACTTTAATCTCAGTCTTTCTCATTAATAGTTCATGATCACTGCCACATTCAGCACTTCTATAGACTCTAACATCCAACAGTGACCTTGTATGCCTTTTACTGATGATAATGAAGTTAATCTGATTTTTAGTTTGACCACATGGTGAGTTCCAGGTAACCTTTGTGCATATCTGTATGAGGAGATAAAGTACTGCAATCATCAGATTGTGCATCTTACAGCAAGTTTTTAATTTTTCCCCATTATCGTTTGCTGTCCCAGTGATCCTGATTAGTTTTTGCTTTTGTTTTCGGCAAACAAAAAATATGCACATGAAAAATTCAAAACAAAAATTTGAAATTCCAAAATCTGAAACTTTACAACATTTCCCACAAACTGGAAATTCAGAAAATATCTGTCTTTGTTCCAAATCAAAATAAAAAGAAATTTCTAAATGTCAACATTTCTCACAAACTGAAAATTCGGAGTTTCAACCAGCTCTAAGTATCATGTCCTCCCCGCACCCGCACCCCCTCCCCCCGCACCCTAAGACCCCAGCCTCATTCACTGAATGGGTAGTTATTCAATATTTCTTTTATCCTCCTCCTTCAATGTGTGGCCCCAGAGGTTATTTAACACACACTATCCTAACCTGGAACTGAATACAAAATCCTTAATTTCATCATGGGTATTATAACCATGCTTCAGTGGATCACAACTGAAAATACCAAGTTCAGGGGGCGCTGCTAAGAAACAGGGCAGACACACCCCAAGACTGGTGGTTATTCTCCCATGAAATATACCAAACCAGCAATAAAAATAAACTTCTGTTTCACCACACTGGCTAACAAGAAGTCAGAAAAGCAGTTTCCTTAGGCATTCCAGTCCTTATTCACCACCAAAAACACTAGACTTAAAAATGAGTGGCTCTTTAAAACCAGTTTCATCAAACAAAGGGTTCTTCTGATCCCAGAGGACCAGCCACCTACCCAGCTCAATATATAACTCAGATCTTACCCAAAAAATCACGCTGTTGTCAGTCCTTTAGTATCTTAAAATCTAAAGGTTTATTTATAAAAAAGAATGAAAGATGAGAGTTCAAGTTGGTTAAATGAATCAAATACATACAATAATTGCGAAGTTCTTGATTCAGGCTTATAGCAGTGATGGAATATATTGCTGGCTTAAGTCAAGGCTCTGGTTGCTTCCAAATTTTTGGAAGGTCCTCAATCCCTTGGTTAGAATGCTCATAGTCCAGAGGCAGGGTGGGCAAACATTTTGGCTCAAGGGCCACATCTGGGTATGGAAATTGTATGGTGGACCATGAATGCTCACTGTCAAGGCTGCATCCCCACTTTGAACTTTAGGGTACAAATGTGGGGGCCTGCATGAAAACTTCTAAGCTTAACTACCAGCTTAGTTCTGGTCCGCTGCCACCATTCCCAAATGGATTCCCTTCCCTGGGAAGCCTTGAGAAACCTTTCACCAATTCCCTGGTGAATACAGATCCAAACCCCTTGGATCTTAAAACAAGGAGAAATTAACCATCCCCCCCTTCTTTCTCCCACCAGCTCCTGGTGAATACAGATCCAACCCCCTTGGATCTAAAACAAGGAGAAATTAACCATCCCCCCCTTCTTTCTCCCACCAACTCCTGGTGAATACAGATCCAACCCCCTTGGATCTAAAACAAGAAAAAAATCAATCAGGTTCTTAAAAAGAAGGCTTTTAATTAAAGAAAAAGGTAAAAATCATCTCTGTAAAATCAGTATGGAAAATAACGTTACAGGGTAATCAAACTTAAAGAGCTCAGAGGACCTCCCTCTAGCCTCAGGTTCAAAGTATAGCAAACAAAGATAAACACTCTAGTAAAAGGTACATTTACAAGTTGAGAAAAACAAAGTAAAACTAAGACGCCTTGCCTGGCTTTTTCTTACAAGTTTGAAATATGAGAGACTTGTTTAGAAAGATGGGGAGAACCTGGATTGATGTCTGGTCCCTCTCAGTCCCAAGAGCGAACGACTCCCAAACAAAGAGCACAAACAAAAACCTTCCCCCCCCCCCGCCCCAAGTTTTGAAAGTATCTTGTCCCCTTATTGGTCCTTTGGGTCAGATGCCAGCCAGGTTACCTGAGCTTCTTAACTCTATACAGGGAAAAGGATTTTGGAGTCTCTGGCCAGGAGGGATTTTATAGTACTGTACACAGGACAGCTGTTACCCTTCCCTTTATAGCTATGACACTCACGGAATTGGGGTTGAGGTGTGGAGGGAGCGAGAGCTCTGTCTGCAGGTGCGGGCTCCGGGGTGGGGCAGGAGGATGTTCTGGGTTGGGACTGAGGGATTCAGAGGGCAGAAGGAGGATCAGGGCTGGAGCAGGGGTTTGGAGAGTGGCTCAGGGGTGCAGGCTCCAGGCAGTGTTTACCTCAAGCCACTACTGGAAGCAGCGGCATGTCCCCCCTCTGGCTCCTACGTGGAGGTGCGGCCAGGTGGCTCTGCTGCATGCTGCCCCGTCCACAGGTGCCAGCCTTGCAGCTCCCATTGGCCGTGGTTCCTGGTGCTTGGGCTGGGGGCAGCGTGTGGAGTGGAGCCCCTTGGCTGCTCCTACACGTAGGAGCCAGAGGGGGGACATGCCGCTGCTTCCAGGAGCCACGTGGAGCAGCGCCTGACCCTGCTCCCTGGCTGGAGTTCCAGAGCAGGGCAAACCCCAGACCCCACTCCCCAGCAAGATCTCAAGAGATGGATTAAAATGGCTGGTGAGCCGGATATAGCCCAGGGGTCATAGTTTGCCCACCCCTAGTCCAGAGGCTTGAGCAGGAAAGAGGCAAAATGGAGATGTTTCCAGGGCCTTTTATAGCTTCTGCCATGTGGAGGGAAATCCATTGTTTCAAACAAAGCCCTTAGCACAGCTAGTGGAAAATTACAGGTAAAAGATGGAGTTTGGAGTCACATGGGCAAGTCACATGTGCCTGCATGATTCCGCTTAGTCACAGAAGAAGCCATTATACCCCAGACAGAACATTCACAGAACACTCCATTCGGTGTAGATGCGTGTCTTCTGTTGTGAGTTAAATGTCCTTTTGATGAGCCACTTAACTTGAATAGTTCCTTTACAGTTTGCTGGCTAAACATCCTGTTGATGTTTCCCAGAAGCAAACACATTAGAAATACATGTATAGAACCAATACTCATAACTTCAGATACAAAAATGATACATGCATGCAAACAGCATAATCGTATTCAGCGAATCGTAACCTTTCCATAGACATCTTACATGCCACATTTTGTACAAGATTTGTTGCAATTATATAACAGTGGTAGCTACAATGATCTATATGGTCATAGTTTAATCAGATAACGTCACAGGTATTTCTATGATGCTTTTATCATACTCCTCACTTAACATTGTCCCGGTTAACGTTGTTTCGTTGTTCTGTTGCTGAGCTATTAGGGAACAAGTTCATTGAAAGTTGCGCAATGCTCCCTTATAACGTCATTTGGCAGCTGCCTGCTTTGACCATTGCTTGCAGGATTCTCTGGAAGAGCAGCCCCTCCTGGTGGGGATTAGAACCAGGGGGGGAAGCAGCCCCCCATCAGCTCCCCTAAATTCCCTGCAAGGTAGCTGCCCAGCAGCAGTTTAACTATCCCTCCCCCCACTACCATGATGCTCCTGCCCCGCCCTCTGCCTTGGAGCTGCTCCCTGGAGCTTCCTGCTTGCTGGGGAGTGGGGAAGAGGGGTGCTGATATCAGGATGCCCCCTGCTCCCTTCTCCCCCCCCCCCCCACTGCTCTGTATCCCCTCTCCACAACGTGGAGGAGAGCGACAGAAAGGAGAGAGCTCGCTGGAAGCTGCTGCTTCCTCTCTGAACTGGCTGATCTGCTTAAAAGGGCAACGTACTTGAAGTGGGGTCAGCGTACTTAACGGGGCAATGCACATCTCTCTCTCTCTCATGCACACACCCCTCAAAACTTTGGAAAGTCAGCACCTGTGCAGCCATGAATGTGCTGTCAGGAGGAGGGAGCGGTGCACTCCAGCTGGATAGCGTGGGCTCATCATCATGTTCAATTTTTTCAGGGAAATGTTTGCAGTTACTGCCCTGCATCTATTGTGTTTCCTCCCTCCTGCCTCAGTCCATGCTGCCTTGCAGAGTGTGAAGCGACATTAACAACAGCGTATTAACCCTTGAGGGGTCAGCCGAGAGCTAGTTCATCATTTAGCAGCAAGGCATTTCTGGAAATATTCCACCCTCTTACTCCACCACCTCAACTAAGCTTCACAATCATCATCGCTGTGCACAGTATTAAACTGTTGTTTAAAACTTATCCTGTATATGTATATAACATCTTTTGTCTGGCAAAAAAAAATAATTCCCTGGAACCTAACCCCCACCCCCCATTTACATTAATTCTTATTGGGAAATTGGAATCACTTAACATCATTTTGCATAAAGTCAATTTTTTCAGGAACATAACTACAACGTTAAGTGAGGAGTTACTGTATGTGAATACTTCAGTGGGACTTTACACAGACTCAAGGGTCTGCCTCTGTGGTGCTCATAACAGGATAGAAGCCCAAATGAGTGAAATCAGTTGCATTATTATCACTATTTAGATCACTAAATACACTTTATTCATTTAACTGAGACTTCTATTTTAATATTCTTTAGGCTATAGCGTCAAAGTATGCCAACAGATATATGGAGAATAACTTATAAAAGTAATGAAGTTTTAGTAATAAGAGACTTCACTATGACACTGCAGTTAAATCTTTGCTGAGAAGTAGATTGAGACCACAATATTTCAGCTTCAAAATTCATTTCAGTTTACAGTTTCACTAAAATACAAAGTAGGGAACTTCTGTTACTTATTTTGCATTTGTCCTTGCCGAATCTTATATCATTTAACTTTGCCTCTTCGTTTCATCTTACATGATCTCATTGGCTTTTCGCTTTCCTTCTGAAGATCTCAGATCGGATGTCTCCTAACACCCCATGTAGAATGTGAACATTATTAATATGCCCATTTACAGTGGAGGAAACATTTTTGTTGCTTGGTTCAGTGACTTGCCCAAGGTGTCACAATGGTTTGATAGTTACAGAACTAGTGGGTGAAAGAATGCAATAGATGCAATATATTGTAATTTCACTAACATTTTCACAGCATCTCATGAAATTCATCTCACAACATTAGTTCAAATGCACATAGATGTCAGAATTGTCCTCTGGACTGAAAACAGTTTGAAGGACAGAAAAAGATTAATGGTAAAAAGCAGTGTAGAAGTTGCAGGGAGGTGATATCTTGATGCAAGGTTCAGTGACAAGTCCAATCTTAATTAACATTTACACTAATGATCTGGAGGTGTGATTAAACAGCATTAGTGAGAGCCACAGGAAATGCTACAGGCTAAATCCTTTGTGTTCAGTAAGTGTAGCTGGGCAAGGATAGCTACAAAGGACCCAGCTATTTCTCTCTAATCCCAGGGCCCTGATGTAGATTAGAGCAGTTATGGGGCAGGTCTGATCTGTACTGGCTGGCTGTGGCCACGAAGGGGTCTAGGGTTACCATACGTCCTCTTTTTCCCGGACATGTCCGGCTTTTCGGCACTCAAACCCCCGTCCGGGGGGAATTGCCAAAAAGCCGAACATGTCCAAGAAAATGCCGGCCAGGCACTTCCCCTCCCACGGAGGCTCTGCTCCTCCCCTGACTCTTCGGCTCTGTTTAAGAGCCGAGCACTATGGGCTTTGGGCAGCCCCCATACCTCCGGACCCTGCGCCGCCGGAGCCTGGGAGGGGAAGTGCCCGGCCGGGGGCGCAGGGTCCGGAGGCATGGGGGCTGCCCAAAGCCGGTAGCGCTTGGGCAGCCCGGCTCTTAAACAGAGCCGAAGAGTCAGGGGAGGAGCAGAGCCTCCGGCCGTGGCGGCTCTGTTCCTCCCCGACTCTTCGGCTCTGTTTAAGAGCCGAACGCTACGGGCTTTGGGCAGCCCCCATTCCTCCAGACCCTGCGCCGCCGGAGCCCGGGAGGGGAAGTGCCCGGCTGGGGGTGCAGGGTCCGGAGGCAAGGGGGCTGCCCGAAGCCCAAGTGCTACTGGCTTCACGGTTTGCCGGGCAGCCTCCAGACCCTGCGCCCCCGGCCGGCCGCTTCCCCTCCCGGGCTCCAGCTGCACTGGGGAAGCGCCGGCCGGGGGCACAGGGTCTGGGGGCTGCCTGGCAAACTGTGAAGCCGGTAGCGCTCGGGCAGCTCTTTCCGTGTGGCTGGGAGTGGGAGGGAGGAGGGGGCGGAGTTAGGGCAGAGAAGGGGCGGAGTTGGGGCAGGGCTGGGGTGGGGAAATGGGCGGGGCCAGGGCCCGTGGAGGGTCCTCTTTTTTTATTTGTTAGATATGGTAACCCTAAAGGGGTCATCCTGAAGCTGAGAATCATCGGGGCACAATAATGTTGCAGGCAACATGTTCCACCTACTAATATACCAGAGTCAGGAGAAAGTTAGCATATGAGCCAATTATTTGAGCTCTGTAGCACTTGAATTCTGTTGCACTAGCATCTGAAGCCTCTCCCTCCACCAGGGAACTGTGCTATTTTGGGGAGATATATCCCATTTATGGCCTCTTTGTGCCACCAGAACAGCAAAAGCATCTATATCTGGGAGAGAATCTGAATCAAATAGTGGAGAGGAATTAATTAAGGTGGTCTGAGTAATGGAGTGATATTAAGATAAGAAAAAAAAAAGGGGCTTGAATAAAGGAAATCTCTCTTTTAAATTTAGGCTATGGAATAGCTTCCTAAGACACATGGGGGAAGTTTCATCGGTGGAGACATTTAAACAACTAAGCTGGGCAGATCCACTGAAGGGAACAATCCTGAAGAGGTCTAGAGTTGAACTAATTTACTTTCTTCCCCCCTCCCCCATCTCAAATGTCTATTATACTGTGGTTAAAGTACAGCTGGCTTTGTTAAATACAGTATGTGAAATTTCAACTGCTGAACTAGCTATCATGATCTGTTCATTACAGTATCATCAGCCACTACAGAAACTGCTAAAGGTCTAATTGTTCAAAATTATGTTCATCACTACATACATAGTGTTGCCACCATTGCATATGAAAACCAGATATTTGTGCATTACAAATGGAAATAGAGTAGAACCTCAGTTTCACAAACACCAATCCTACAAATAACCAGTTATACAAACCATTTTTCCCAACATGAAAAAAAATTATGTAATAAAAGTTATGTCACTGAAGAAATCAACATCCTTTCATGTTCCAGTGCTTTCAGTGCATTGGAAATTACTTTGCAGTGATTTGAAGGACAATATGACAGATGCAGTGCACCATAATGCAACTTATGCATTGTACAAATTGTAATTTTAAGAAGTTCAATTTTATGAACTTGTCACTTTTATTAATACCTCAATCCCAGATTGGTTTATAAAATACTTTTCTACTGTATTCAGTTTGCCTTCACAATCTTGGAATTTAGTGTACATTTAATTCATGTCTAAATGGATCTCAAAAAAAAAATGGATCTAATCTGCACATTTTTGTACACACTTGAACATCAACTCCCAAAAGTCTGTATTTTTCATTACGTACAAGAGTGATATATATATTGCTGGTTATTAATATTGAATATAAAAGTCTAATACAAACATTTTTACAGACAGTGACTGAAGAAGTCGTAATTAATATGTATAAGGTAAAATGTTGAGTTAAATCTGTGTTAGTCTAATTACACTTTTTCCCACTTGTTGTGTACACTGTATGTTCTGAATATTTGTGAGGAATTAATTCAGCAGTTTTTCCTCTAATGGTCTGGGAGACCATGAAAGTTTTGCAAGTTCAAGTTAGAAACTTGTTCTGTCAGGTGATAATAATCTCTTTAAGGACACTACCCAGTTTCTTGGTGTGAATAAAGACTTTACACTTATATAAAACACATTACTCCTTTTTCTAACATGTGTATGCTTGGCAGAATTTGATTTTTATTTTTTGATCATTTTGACAGATAATATTTGTTTTCTTTAAAATGTTCTTAAAATAATTATTGATCACCGTTGTAGGAAATTATGAGGGGGTTGGAGCCTGAAGGAAGTCAGATAATAATTATTTAATAACGGTACACTTTAGTGAGTCAAACTTAAACCTAGCTCAGTGGTTTGAGCATTGGTCTGCTAAACCCAGGGTTGTGAGTTCAATCCTTGAGAAGGCCACTTAGGGATCTGGGGCAAAAATCAGTACTTGGTCCTGCTAGAGAAGGCAGGGGGCTGGACTTGATGATCTTTCAGGGTCCCCTTCCAGTTTCATGAGATAGGTATTTCAACTCTAGTCAATAATACAGTAAAACATTAAGGCTGTCAGGTTCACAGTCAATAGGACAACATTCTTGTTATAGATCCATTGTCTTCAGGCACATAAACAAAACATGAGGGTTGCTGGCAGTGAAACGTCTAATCACTGGGGCCTTCCAGTAGCATGAGTCACCTACAACCCATGCTTCACCAAAGAATTACCACCTGTCAGCACAATCCCTAAAGTGGACAGCACTGGCCAGAGTGGGACTCCTGGCACCTAGGGAATGCACTAATTCAACATATCCCGCTGCTTTCACCTGCACGGCTCCTGTAGGGTCCTGACTATGAATAAAAGTTCTCCTTCCTTAGCAGAACCCCACAGGGAAGGGGAAACACCACCTACCTTCCTCTGGCGTTGAATTCTTCCTTGGCATAGGAACAAATCACGGCCCTGACCTGACCTTTTTGGTAACTCATAATAGGAATATTTAATACGAACAATGACAATTTAACAACTCAAGCTCTCAACAATTAGAATCAATTATTAAGATCAAGTTCCCTTTATTTTATGCTGGGAATGAAATACTGTTACCAAAAAGCAAAACTAGGAGTCCGTGCAGGGCAAGTCATTATAATTAATTGTAAAGAGCTATGTTAACAGAGGTCTTCTTCCTTCCACAACAAAAACAAGACATTCAGAATTAAGGATTCTTACAGCAACTCTACCACTTTCTTTTGTAATTGGAGATGATAAATATCTAGTAGGGAAGTAGGACTACATTTGCAGTGTTTTGTATGCTGTTTTGTGACATTCTGCATACCTTTGTACCTACAACAACTATTTGATCCTCCATGAACTATCCATGCTGGTCTCTATCAGAGTAATTCACTCAACTGATCTGCGTGGCACAAAACACCCAACCCTCTCTGAAGGATGGTCATGTTTTTGATCTTTTTCTAAGGTTCCAAATCTTATTAAATTTAATTTTTTCAATGCCCTTTTTAGTTTTACCACCAGGATTCACTTGAGGTTCCAACCTCCACCCCACCCCACCTTTTTCTACACCTATGTGGCAATTTGTTTGAAAGTTTCAGAATAATAATAATGCTAAATAAGACAGGTAGCACCAAGAGTTTCCCAAGGAGAAGGCATCCTGCAACACAGAAACCTCTTGAAGTAATTTCTAATAGTACTGGAAATACCATGTATATGAAATTTCATTCAGCCATTTACTGTTCTTTTTCCTTAAGTTATGTGACTGAGTGAATGCTCATGAAGTGAAATACGAATAGCATTGGCTTGGTGGGACATGAATGGATATATAATGCAGAAACAAGAAACTAAAGTTAATAATGGGCAAATCATTACATTTAGCCTGATTTTTTTTACTGTAGAAAAATTCCTATTGAAGTCACTAACATTTGCCTATGGAGTAAGTAAAAACAGAGGGCCAAATCTTTAGGTGCTTACTCAAGTTAGCAAATAGGGTCAAACCCAACCCTGGAGCCCTTGAGTACAGACTTCATGATTTAACCTAATTACTATTAATAATTATCTTATTATACTAATGGGCAAAATCCTAAATTGCTTAGAACTCTTAATTCCAATTGGACTTGATTCATCCCTACTGGTATAGGATGCTTACACCACAGCTGTTCCAGGGGGAACTCACAAGTGGAAAGCTTCTCTCCCCTCCAGCAGGGCTCCACTGGACTTCTTTTGGTGGATGCTTCCTGGGTATGTGCTATATCTGTGCATCTCCCAGCTGCCCTCAACTCACCTCCTTCACCAGCAGGTACAGCATGCCTCCTTAAACAGGTACAGAACAGTTGTGTCTCATCTGTATCTCTGCCAGACTTGCTCTTCAGCCAACTGGAGTCAGGAAACCTGCGTAGTGAGAATCCTGTGGAGAGTCCTGATCAGACTCTGCTCCACCCACCGGTCCTCAGAGTCATAGAGTTTATGGCCACACGCAACCACCAGATTTTTTGTCTGAACTCGTGTATATCACAAGCCACCCACACCATCCAGCACCTGCACACTAAACCTGACAACCAAAATTAGACCAAAGTATTACAGCCCACAGGACACTTGACTATTATATGCCACAGAGAATAGGAGGGACCCACATGCACCAGTGCTTGAAGCCCCTGCAATGGCAGGGAATGTATTAAGTGAGATATACCCAGATAATTGTGGCAAATGACCCATACCCATACGCTGCAGAGCCAGGCAAAATAACCCCGAGGTCATGACACCTATTGGTTGTCATCTCTTGTCTCTTTTCACAACCTCCTTGAGTCTGAGATTGGTCCCTGTGTGAGAGGTGAGCATGTTCCCACTGGAGTGCCAGGTAAATGTAAATGGCTGCTAAGTGACTGCCTGTTTGTCTGTTGCAGCTACCAGTGGTAGTGTGGCTGATCTAATGAGTCAATGCAGAGAAGCTGGGGTGTGGCGATCTTCTAGTGCAAGCATTATCTAGTACAATTTCTGGTGCAAAACTCTGGCTCTGCAGACATCACTCTTGCTCATGTTCACCCCTTAGAAAATCCTTGGTGGATGTAACTTCCAAACAACACCCTATCTAGCATGCACAACTAACGGGGAACCACTTTGTGCCCTTCTCTGAAAATGCCCTTGGTGAGAAAAAACCACTTGGTCTGCTATCGCAAAGGCAAGATTTTGTGGCATAAAATCTTAGCAGATGTAGCTCTTCATGCCCAAAAATCGCTGAAGCTGAAGAAAAGAGATTTGACTTTTTCAAGAAAATTTACATTATTCATCGAGTTTAGCTGCCCATTTGACAGTTCATTTTGGTTTAGTTCTGCTTTGCAACAGAGGCTCCACTAACTGTAATTTTCTATTAATATTTATCCCCATTGGTTCCCTAATTAAAACATGTACCTTGACTTTCTTCTGCTGAGTAAACTGCATTACTGACTGTCCCTTGTTGCATAGCTACACATAACAAGATGCCCAAAAGCAAATGTTTTATACAAGAACCAACTCAGCATATTCAGTGTTAAATTAGAATTTAGGATAGGATTATCAAATTGAAGACCGTATACCATGAAAAGGAACATAAGTAACAGATAAGCAATTTAGAATTGAGAGATAAGGACTAATTACATAAGAATGGCCATGCTGGGTCAAACCAAAGGTCCATCCAGCCCAGTATCCTGTCTACCGACAGTAGCCAATGCCAGGTGCCCCAGAGGGAGTGAACCTAACAGGAAATGATCAAGTGATTTCTCTCCTGCCATCCATCTCCACCCTCTGACAAACAGAGGTTAGGGACACCATTCCTTACCCATCCTGGCTAATAGCCATTAATGGACTTAACCTCCATGAATTTATCTAGTTCTCTTTTAAACCCTGTTATAGTCCTAGCGTTCACAACTTCCTCAGGCAAGGAGTTCCACATGAGTTCCATGAGATGAGGAGATCACATCTGTACACAGTATTCAAGATGTGGGCATACCATGGATTTATATAAGGGCAATAAGATAGTCTCCATCTTATTCTCTATCCCTTTTTTAATGATTCCTAACATCCTGTCTGCTTTTTTGACTACCGTGTGGACACTGTGTGGACATCTTCTGAGAACTATGCACGATGACGCCAAGATCTCTTTCCTGATTAGTCGTAGCTAAATTAGCACCCATCACATTGTATGTATAGTTGGGGTTATTTTTTCCCTTGTGCATTACTTCACATTTATCCACGTTACATTTCATTAGCCATTTTGTTGCCCAATCACTTAGTTTTGTGAGATTTTTGAAGTTCTTCACAGTCTGCTTTGGTCTTAACTATCTTGAGCAGTTTAATATCATCTGCAAACTTTGCCACCTCACTGTTTACCCCTTTCTCCAGATCATTTATGAATCAGTTGAATAAGATTGGTCCAGGACTGACCCTTGGGGAACACCACTAGTTACTCCTCTCCATTCTGAAAATTCACCATTTATTCCTACCCTTTGTTCCCTGTCTTTTAACCAGTTCTCAGTCCATGAAAGGATCTTTACTCTTATCCCATGACAACTTAATTTACATAATAATTTACATACATTTGGTGAGGGATCTTGTCAAAGGCTTTCTGGAAATCTACATACACTATGTCCACTGGATCACCCTTGTTCACATGTTTGTTCACCCCTTTGAAGAACTCTAATAGATTAGTAAGACATGATTTCCCTTTACAGAAACCACGCTGACTTTTGCCCAACAATTTATGTTCTTCTATGTGTCTGACAATTTTATTCTTTACTATTGTTTCAGCTAATTTGCCCTGTACTGACATTAGACTTACTGGTCTGTAATTGCCGGGATCACCTCTAGAGCCCATTTTAAATATTGGCGTTACATTAGCTATCTTCCAGTCATTGGTACAGAAGCTGATTTAAAGAACAGGTTACAAACCATAGTTAATAGTTCCACAATTTCACATTTGAGTTCTTTCAGAACTCTTGGGTGAATGCCATCTGGTCCCGGTGACTTCTTACTGTTAAGTTTATCAATTAATTCCAAAACCTCCTCTAATGACACTTCAATCTGTGACAATTCCTCAGATTTGTCACCTACAAAGGACGGCTCAGGTTTGGGAATCTTCCTAACATCCTCAGCCGTGAAGACTGAAGCAAAGAATTCATTTAGTTTCTCCACAATGACTTTATTGTCTTTAAGTGCTCCTTTTGTATCTCAATCGTCCAGGGGCTGCACTGGTTGTTTAGCAGGCTTCCTGCTTCTGATGTACTTAAACATTTTGTTATTACCATTTGAGTTTTTGGCTAGCTGTTCTTCAAACTCCTTTTTTGGCTTTTCTTATTACATTTTTACACTTAATTTGACAGTGTTTATGCTCCTTTCTATTTACCTCAAGGGATTTGACTTCCACTTTTTAAAAGATGCCTTTTTATCTCCCAGTGCTTCTTTTATATGGTTAAGCCAAGCCACTGTGGCTCTTTTTTAGTTCTTTTACTGTGTTTTTTAATTTGGGTATACATTTAAGTTGGGCCTCTATTATGGTATCTTTGAAAAGTGTCCATGAGGCTTACAGGGATTTCACTCTAATCACTATACCTTTTAATTTCTGTTTAACTAACCTCCTCATTTTTGCATAGTTCCTCTTTCTGAAATTAAATGCCACAGTGTTGGGCTGCTGAGGTGTTCTTCCCATCACAGGAATGGTAAATGTTATTATATTATGATCACTATTTCCAAGCAGTCCTGTTATAGTTACCTCTTGGACCAGATCCTGCGCTGTACTCAGGACTAAATCGAGAATTGCCTGTCCCCTTGTGGGTTCCTGTACCAGCTGCTCCATTTAAAGTATCGAGAAGTTTTGTTTCTGCATTTCGTCCTGAGGTGACATGTACCCAGTCAATATGGGGATAATTGAAACCCCCCACTATTATTGAGTTCTTTATTTGGATAGCCTCTCTAACCTCCCTTAATATTTCATCGTCACTATCACTGTCCTGGTCAGGTGGTCGATAATAGATCCCTACAGTTATATTCTTATTAGAGCATGGTATTATTGTGACGGGTTGGATCACAGAAACCCCCTTGGGAGCTGCCACCTGATGTACCAAGACTACTTCTATTTCTGTTTTCCCTGCCAGCTCAGGGCTCCAGCATCCTGTCTTGCTGAGCCAGAAACTCCCATCTGCTCCAACACAGACCTAGGGTCTGAATAACTTGCCCCAATGCTGCAAGTTTACCTAAAAACAGCTCACAGAAGTGTGCTTGTCTTTAGCACTCAGATGCCCAACTCCCAATGGGGTCTAAACCCAAATAAATCCATTTTACCCTGCATAAAGCTTATGCTCATAAATTGTTCGCCCTCTATAACACTGATAGAGAGATATGCACAGTTGTTTGCTCCCCCCAGGTATTAATACATACTCTGAGTTAATGAATAAAAGGTGATTTTATTAAATACAGACAGTAGGATTTAAGTGGTTCCAAGTAGTAACAGACAGAACAAAGTAAGTTACCAAGCAAAATAAAATAAAATGCGCAAATCTATGTCTAATCAAACTAAATACAGATAAGATCCTCACCAGTTCCAGAATGCTCCCTTTTACAGGCTAATCTCCCTTTAGCCTGGGTCCAGCAATCACTCACACCCCCTGTTGTTACTGTTCTTTGATCCAGTTTCCTTCAAGTATCCTTGGGGGGTGGAGAGGCTCCGTCTTTAGCCAGCTGAAGACAAAATGGAGGGGTCTTCCACAGGTTTAAATAGACTCTCTCTTGTGGGTGGAGACCCCCCTCCTAAGCAAAGTCCAGCTCCAAGATGGAGTTCTGGAGTCACCTGGGCAAGTCACATGTCCCTGCATGACTCAGTCTTTACAGGCTGAAGCTATTGTCCACATGGTATCTTGTATGTCTCCAGGAAGGCTTCTTATGTGGATTGGAGCATTTCAAGATGCATTGTTCCCCAAGTGCTTCCTGATCAGGTACTTAACCTTGCAAATTTCTTCCTAAAGAAACTGATCAAATGCCTCACAAAGCTTACTTAGAAACCAAGCAAGTATACAGCCCATATTCTTAACCTCAAGTAGAAAATGATACATGTGTACAGATAGGATGAATAGATATAGTAGACCATAACCTTTACGGCGATATATTATATGGCACAGGCAGCAGAAAATATATTCCAGTTAGGTCATACATACATTTATAAGCACTCCCCCCATAAAGCCTTATGGGGTACACTGTCACAATTACTATTCATAGAGATTCTATGGAACATGTGGATTAATTTAAGATTTTTACTTCATTTGATTCTACATTTTCTTTCACACATAATGCCACCCCACACACACACACACACACACGACCTGTTCTGTCCTTCTGATATATTTTGTACCCCGGAATGATTGTGTCCCATTGATTGTCCCCACTCCACCAGGCTTCTGTGATGCCCATTATATCAATATCCTCCTTTAACACGAGGCACTCTAGTTCGCCCATCTTATTATTTAGACTTCTAGCATTCTAGAATGTTTCTCGTCTGATCTGCCCCATACTTTATCCTCTTCCATCCGCTCCTCCTGACTAAAACCTTCAATAGACTCTCCTCTAAGAGAAGTCTGTCCAATCCACACATGCTCCTCTGCAGCAATCGGCTTTCCCTCATCTCTTAGTTTAAAAACTGCTCTGCAACCTTTTTAATGTTAAGTGCCAGCAGTCTGGATCCACTTTGGTTTAGGTGGAGCCCATCCTTCCTGTATAGGCTCCCCCATCCCAAAAGTTTCCCCAGTTCCTAATAAATCTAAACCCCTCTCCTCTACACTGTCGTCTCATCCACGCATTGAGACTCTGGAGCTCTGCCTGCCTACCTGGCCCAGTGCATGGAACTAGAAGCATTTCTGAGAATGCCACCATAGAGGTCCTGGATTTCAGTCTCTTTCCTGGCAGCCTCAATTTGGCCTTCAGGACGTCTCTCCTACCCTTCCCTATGTCATTGGTACCTACATGTACCACGACCACCGGCTCCTCCCCAGCACTACACATAAGTCTATCTAGATGCCTTGAGAGATCTGCAACCTTTGCACAGGCAGGCAAGTCACCATACGGTTCTCCCGCGTCATCACAAATCCAGCTATGTTTCTAATGATCGAATTTCCCATTACTAACACCTGCCTTTCCCTAATGACTGGAGTTCCCTTCCCCGGAGAGATAACCTCAGTGCTAGAGGATACCCCAACATCATCTGGAAGGAGGGTCTCAACTATGGGAAGATGTCCTTCTGCTCTCCTTCCCTGAGCCTTTCATCCTCCTTAACAGCACAGGGGCAGTCTGACCGGAAGTGGGACAAATCTACAATGTCCCGGAAAGCCTCATCAACATACCTCTCTGCCTCCCTTAGCTCCTCCAGTTCCACCACCCTGGCCTCCAAAGCCAGTACGCGGTCTCTGAGGGCCAGGAGCTCCTTGCACCGAAAGCACATATACACCACCCACCCACAGAGCAGGTAATCATACATTCTACACTGAGTGCAATAAACAGGATAGCCCCCTCTCTGCTGCTGGGCTTCTGCCTGCATTCTCTCCTACAGCTACCTAGGTTAATGATAGGGTTTTTGTTTAAATCAAGAAGTTTTGATTATAGGTTAGTTTAAAGGTTTTAAAGAATGGCAAGTGTACCTCGCCCCCTTCCCAAACTCCCTCTCGAAACTCCCCGTTAGTGGCCCCTGTCCACAAAGCTCCCTGGTCGCTTGCTCACTGCTTTATAAAGCCCTGGCCTTCCTGATAGCCCCGCCCCCGACGAAGGCTCAGCCAATTAACAGAGGCTTCTAGATTTCAAACCTTGTTTAGAATCTCACAGCTTCCAACTGCCGGCCACAGCACACTGTCCTTCAAACAAACAGACAAACAGACAAACACAAGCTCAGCACACAGCAAGTAACCCCCAAACACAAACACATACTACAGACAGCCACTTACCCCAAGGGTCCCGTATTTGCTCCTCCTTCACCTGGAAAACTCCCTGTTAGCAGCCCCTGTTCGCAAAAACTAACTGACATATAAGGTCATTTTTGTCCAAAAAGATCATACCCTTTGGGTCTGATTCTCGTTTCACACTAGTAACTCTGTGGGCTTCAACTTAATTCAGAGTGTAAATTAAGAGTAACTGGAGAATCAGGACCCAGTTCTCAGGGTTTTCAAACTCAGCTTGGTACAGTACTCTTGGGTTTGGGGGAAGACAAAGATGATTTTATTCTCCCTCTGTACTTCTCCTATTCTGGAGTTGACCAGGGGACAAATTAGCCACCAGCACAAGTTAGAACAGCCTCAGCATCCAGCAGTTCATGCCACTGAAGGCACTATTAAAAAGCCTCTCACTCTTATCAGATGTGTTGGAACAAGTTGGGATAATTAAGCTGACATTCCTGAAATCACTTGTATGTTTTAATATATATTATCAAAAGAAAATATTATGCTGCTTCATTAAGATCTCAGTCAAGTAACCGGAAATATGACACCTTGCATGTGCTGAAAAACAGGATGAGATTATTATCAGTCTGAGAATTAATCTTACATACCCCTGGTGTTTTTGCAAGCACATTCTGAATAGGCAGAGTCGGGGGGAAAATACAGCTATAAGTCACACATCACTAGAGGACAATTCCACTCGTCATGGGAAGACAGAACCTCAAAGCTGTGAAAAAAATGCAGGGGAAGGAAGAATAGGAACAAATAAAGAAAGGTGCTTCTCAAAAATAATTGTGAATATCATAAAAAGTGGTATTATCAACGTTATTACAGATATAGATCATTGGAAATGGAACGAAGATGTACTCTAGAAGGAAAATGATTGAAATAGTGACCTGTATGATAATCAAGCATAATTATATCATCTAAAGTTTTAAAGTGCTTCCTCAACCATAACTACAATTACAGACACACAAAAAGCTACGTTAAAAGATTATTATTAAGGATGCAAAGTCAAGCACATGAAAGTGCCAGAATTAAGGTTACCCCTTGTGCCTATGCATTATGATAGTCATTAATTACATATTTTTTGCCAAGCACACCCTGCTCCTTGTCCCAATATACTACTCCCCTCTGCTCTCAAAAGCAGGACCCCCCTGCCTCTTGTCCCCTCTGCATTGAACTGGGCAGCTTCCTCCTCCTCCCTGCTACCTAGGCCCAGCAGGGGATCACTGAGAACACAGAAGGGATAGGCTTCCTGCTTTCAGTTCAAATGCCTGGACTCTGACCTGTAGCAGCTCAGAGCTGCAATTGCAGGGAAAGTTCTGCTTAGCCCTGAGCTTCAGCATGCCCAATTCAAATGGAATCATCAGGGAATTTAGCTAAAAATCAAAGAAGTCTCTACTGAAGGTGCAAACTGTAACTTTTCCAGAGGCTTATAACTTGGCCAAATCTTCATAGGAACAGCACACTGGACTCAAAGGCAAATTTCCTGCCAAATTTCCTATCCCTTCTCCATAGCATTTGAAAGCTAGAGCATTTCAAAGAAAAGGTTTCAAGAATTAACATTGCTAAAAATGAATGTATTTTTCCCTCATGCTTGTAAATAGCTAAACTGTTTTGGCTGACCTTCTCCAAACAAATTCAGCCTGAGGCAGACATCAAGCAAGGAAAACTTCCACCCAAATAGTAAAGTTTGGCAAAGTTATAAGCAACTGAAAATAGGTCTTATAATGGGATGTGCCAGACAATCTTAATAATAGACGGTGCTATCAGCCCCGCCTAGAATAGTCTAATAAATGTCACAGAATTCTGTTTCGGTGAGCTAAGAAAACAGACACATCAGTATGCTGCCCACTTCCTGAACTATGCTGGAAATGCAAGTAGGAGACTATGTCTTAATTTCTCATACAATTTTTGGATTAGATCCCAGTCCTTACTCTGTTCCTTTGTGCCACTCTGGTAGCACAAGCGGGCTGGACGTAGCCAGCTCTATGCCTTTAACCCTCCCTCCCCCATTCCCTCAAGCATGGGATACATATTGGGGGAGGAAAGGGACATGGCCACTGCATCTTGTGTTCTGGTGATTCCCCAGCTGCATAATACCTCCCGGGGGGGGGGGGGGGGGGAGAGGGGGCGCGCATTGTCAACCAAATTACAGCTGCCCTGATGCTGTCTGAATTTGCACGGGGCTGAACCAGCACCCAGTTGCCCACAGAATCAGGAACATAATGGTGGCATAAGATCACCTTTATTCCACCCTCACCCCCTTTCAGGTCCTGCACTGAGTGCAGTTTAGCTAAACTGGAGGAGTGGCCCCATTGTGTTTATCTGGAAGCAAAAATCTAAAAAACACTAACCATGATATAGATATTTGGAATATTTCTATAAACAGTTACTGGAAGTGGGTGTACAAGTGCATTTATATTTATTGCTGAAAGGAGGCTTCCCTACAGCTCTCTAATCAACACCTGAGAGATAGATATACAGCATTATTTTCTTTTTTTCTTCCATCATCTTCTCATTTTATTTCACTCTAAGACCAGTGAAAGTTTAGTTCTTAAATCAATAGGTAGGCTGGTGTAACTTCAGGATGCTTCAGAGTACATTTATTATCTAAAAGGACCTACTGTATTATCTTTATCCTTAATTATTTACAGTATTGGCATTTTCCAGACTGTCAGCAACATGGCTGATTTTATTATGAAGTTTAAAATCACACACACTGTAAAAACAAACAAACACTATTAAAATTCAGTTAATTGCTATCAGGATAAATGTGACTGGGAGGGTTTATCTGAACCTTTTCACGGGGGAGGAAACTGAAACATTAGCATTGTTTGATTTAGAGAGGAGACAAATAGGAGTCAGTGATAAAACCATTAGTCTGGGAGCATAATGTAGTAAAATCTCATTCCATGGGCAACTTAGTGATAGAATGTTAAGGGAGGTATCATTCGATTTGTAAAAAAAAATTACAGAATCATAACTTCAATGGTATTATCCTCTGTGGCGGGGGGAGGAGGGGCTCACTACCCTCCCTCCCCCCAGCTATAAGCTCCATGTCCTCTGATTGTGGAAATTTTCATAATCCAGTGTTGTCAGAAATGGGTCAATTTAAGTATCATTCAAAAGCCCTTACTCCCATGAACATAATGGCACCAAACATGACAAAACTAGATTATGTAGATGTGCATGCAACAGTGTTTAAAAGTCAACATTTTTAATTATGCTTTAAGAGGGCTATGTTATTTACATTAAAAAAAGACATGGATGTTTGGTAATCCTAGGGAAGTTAGCCTTGATATATAGGACTGAAAACATTTATTCATCAAAGTCATCATCAGTGTCATCTCCATCTAGGGCACCACTGCTAGAAACGTTGTCACACTGATCCTCACCTGTTTCACTCTCACATCTCAGTAACAGGCAGGCTGCTGGCCAAACATTTGCTGTGTGGTGAGCATTTGGTTTTTGCACATTTGATTAGCTGAAGGACTGATCTGGTAGCTCATAGTATTTCACACACAATTGGTGTGATCAGTCCATCCTCCCAGACCAATCCACGCTCAATAGTGGAGGGGAGTTTTGGATGCACTCAATCATCCCGGAGCCATTCCGTTTCTTGACAATTTGCCAGTTTGATAGTGTCAGACTCTTCATGGGATCTACAAAGAAACTACACTGAACAGTATGAGGCAGCAATCTCATGATACCATGTGACAATAAAATTATTTGAGCAATTCTTTACATGCAAGAGTGTTTTTCCTGCAAAACATACAGTTAACTCATCCTCTGTATGAGACAAGACAAGTATGAGACAAGTAGCTTCTTCACTGTGACATTGAAGATGATCATGGAGTCAATGATTTTGTATTGGACAGGGGCAATACCATGGAGTCTCTTCTTTCTGGTAATATTTTAAATTGATTCCTCTGCATACATGTCAAACACAAGGTAGGCTTCATCACAGGTCCAGTATTTTTTCCTGTAGCCCCCTAATGAAGTGTTCAGCCAAATCATGACAGGTGTTAACAATTTGTCCAGAGCTTGTACCTCAGCCATACCATTTATGGTTGCTACGCTGAAAGGCCTTTGCTGGCATAAGGTACAAGTCACATTGTCAGTAGATGCTGGCTTAGGAAGACTATGCAAGGTGTTCATTAGTTAGCTTTTCACCTGGCACATATGCATTGTTCTGTTGCATTCAAACACTGGTCATGGTACTACAGAGAAGTCACACTCTCCCAGAGCCTCACCTAGATCATCATCACGCTGAGATCTGGACATGACCAGGAGATGAGCGAACAATGACCTGTCTACAGTAGCTCTGTAATAATCCCTGCCACCTTCACTCTGACTTCCTTCTTTGCATTCAAGCACAGCTTTAGTCTGTTCTTTTTTATTAGAGTCAATAGACTGATGAAGCCTTGGATAATTCTTTGGGTCCTTCATGCAAGTCATCACAGGCACCGACTTTCCAATGTGCCGGGGGGGGGGTGCTCAACCCCCAGCTCTGTCCCAGGCCCCTCCCCCACTCCACCTCTTCCCCCAAGGCCCCACCCCGCCTCTTCCCACACACACCCTGCACCACCTATCTCATCACTAAAGACTGCTTTTGTCATTATATTAATGATTTCCAGTCTACCATATGCAAATGGGTTGCCAGTGTGAGTAAGCTCATTCTGTAGCTTTAGAATTGCCCCTTCTTGGCATTTAACACCACCTACTGAGTCTAGATGGTACTTTGGTATTTCTGGGTAAGACATATAAATTACATCCATATCCCACAGTTCATTTT
Source organism: Chrysemys picta bellii (assembly GCF_011386835.1). Classification (NCBI taxonomy): domain Eukaryota; kingdom Metazoa; phylum Chordata; order Testudines; family Emydidae; genus Chrysemys; species Chrysemys picta. The sequence goes on from NC_088792.1 coordinate 200,147,780, forward strand.
CAGTAAGTGCTTTAAGAGCCTTTCTGCTAAGCATTTGTTCCTTGTCAGTCCCATTCAAAGCTCATATTTCTCTGTACTTAGGTTTTGCATCAGCTAGTGCCACCACTTTCCCATCCATTAGCGCCGCTGAGAGGCAATTTGTGAACTTCAGCTGAGTCACACAGTTTGCAGTAGTAAATTCAGTATTTGTTTCTATTGCTTTTACCTTTTGACCCAACTTGTTACTTACATTCTTGAAGTAGCACTCCCTGTGATATGCAATGCCGTATGCGTGGGCATTTTTAGGGTCAATGCACTCACTTTACTTTCCATGCAACATTCTTGCTAAGAGTAACTACTTTACAAAATTTCTCACCTGTCTTGTTTGTTAAAATTGTGCTTAATGGGTCCTTTCAGGCTTCCGGCTTACTGCAGAAAAAGCAAGTGTTCTTCTCGAGATGCACGCCATGGGACCTAGTATACGGCGAGTCTCACTGACAGCTGGCACTTGTCCCTGCATCTTCAACTTTTTCCTGATACTCAATGTATCTTGCCAACTTGACCCTTTTCCGACAACACTGATAATGTCAAATCAAAAATTCCACAAACCAAAGCTGGGAACTAGGGGAAGGGCAGTAAGTCTCCCCGCCATGCCACAGAAAGTGACACCATTCAAATTAGGTTTCTGTATTTTTACAAATCAAATAACACTCTCCTTACCTTTCTACCATTAACTTGTTCCCATAATTACACATGATCCAAGACTATATACAAAATAAGGAAAAGTACAGTGAAGTTTGATCAGTGCACCTTTCCAATAATACAAAACAATGTTAAATTGAAAAGGAAATACTTTTTTGCAATGCATAGTTAATCCATCAAAACCAAGAGCTAGCAAGATTAAAAAAAAAATAGATATTTGTATGCCTAATGAGAACATTAAGATGGACCAGGCCCATAAACTCTTAATTCCCACTGAAGTCATTGGAAAAATTCCCAGTGATTTCAGTAACAACTGATCAAGTCAGAAATCCATTTTTCCCCCTTCCTCTCATGCTTCAGGACATAAGGCAAACACTAACTGATGAGGACTAGTAAAAAAAAACCCTCTCCTTGGAGCAAGTTCTCTCATAATTGTCCATTATGGGCAGGGCCAGCGCTTCCATTTAGGCAACCTAGGCGGTTGCCTAGGGCACCAGGATTTGGGGGGGGGTGGCATTTTGCCGCCCTCGGTGGCAATTCAGCGGCAGGGGGTCCTTCCGCGCTCCAGGTCTTCAGTGGCAATTCTGCAGCGGGTCCTTCACTTGCTCCGGGACCCACCGCCGAAGTGCCCCGAAGACCGGGAGCACGGAAGGACCCCCCGCCGCAGAACTGCCGCCAACGACCAGGAGCGCGGAAGGACCCCCACCAAGGGCGCCAAGAACCCTGGCGCCGCTCCTGATTATGGGGATTCTTCTACCTTACCCTGAAATATTTGGTACTGGCCATTGTAGAGACAATATACCGGGGTAAACCTGTTTGAGCCAAGAGGCAATTTCTGTGTTCCTAAGAGAGGGTGTATTTTCATAGACGCACAAAGGATGACATATTTTACATCATAAAAAATTACTTGAGACTTATGCAGTGGGATATGGTCTCTTTTAACTTCATTTTATATCACAGTTGTCTAGTTAACACACTGAAATAGAAATCTCACACATCACCAGACCAAAAGCTAATATATGAATATAATATGTAGGCAAATACTCAGTAGACAAGACCAGATTATACAAGTTGTGAGAGGGGACACTCACCTATTGTGAGGCTAGGCTTGGAAGAATTTGATTTTTATTTTTTTATAATTTTAACTAATATCAATGTTTGTTTTTAAACATTTTATTTTTAATCTCTTTAATTTTCAAAGTTTCAGGAGCTTATAGAAGGGACAGACAATGGGAGGTCAGACAATATCACTTAATCATAGAATCATAGACTACCAGGGTTGGAAGGGACCTCAGGAGGTCATCTAGTCCAACCCCCAAATGATAGTAGACATTGAGATTCAAAAAATTCAAGCTTTGTAACCATTAAAACACAAATTGTTAACATCACATGACAAAAATATACAAAGTAAATATACTTAAATCAAACTCTAAGAAGTTCTCATTCAAAGTTTTTCTTTGTCTGTCTGTAAATTTTGATTATTATCTATGAAGATGTTTGTTCGTCGGTTTATATATGTACAGTGAAATTGATGTTTACCAACATTTGCTGAATAAAAATCGAATCCTTCCAAGCCTACTTATTTCACAAAAGATTACAGGACTACTACTTATGGAGTACTGCTTAAAAATGCAACCACCAAAATACTATTCCTTATTATTTATTTATGTATTTATTTATTATTCTGTGTAAAAGTATGCCAGAGGTCTCATTGTGCTAGGCACTGTACATCCATAAAGGTCACTGCCCCCAAAGAAATAAAATATAAGAAATTCCTTTCCCAGTAAACTCACAGAGGTACTGCTCCTGTTAAAGTCAACAAAACTCCCATTGATTTCAGCGCTGCATGGCTGGATCTGGAGTCTCAGATCAGGATGCATAAGGGAAAGGAAAAGCTTCAAACTATATTTTATGAAGCAATTAGAAGACACCCTAGCACCCTAGACACCACTGCCTCCCTAGCACCATTCCAGGCAGATGGGACATTGAGGATAAGTCCTGCGGCGAGTGCTGCAGTGCTGTGAATGTTGGGGTTCCTTTATGGTATCTTCACCCAAGTTGGGCAAGGTCCTCTTCTGGCTCGATGGGCTGGAGTCCTGTGGAGGTTTTGGCTAGCTGTCAGCAGCCAGCATGAGGTTGGTTCTCTGCCTCCCCGATCGCTGGTCTCCGCAGGGCTGGCACTCCCCGATCACATGCTAAATCCTGTAATAGCTCAAAGTCCCCATGTGTGTGGGGAGTGGAAGCTGATTAGCGACTCCCCAAGCTGCACAGCTCCTCTCCCAGCTCTATCTCAAGCAGCCCAAAAGTGAAACCGAACCTAATTCCTCTGTCTCTGATGTAGCCTCTCCCCTCTTACTGAGGAACTGAGCAGTCCTGGCTCCTCACTGGCCCAGCAAACTGTCTATGTAAATCACTCCATCTGAAGCTCCCCACTGGCTTTTGTAGGAGTTTTCAGTTTATTCTGTCCCTGCCTTATGTGATGCTGGCACACCAGGTGCCAGCTTATGCCAAGGCCCCTGAGCCTCACTCAACACTGACAGATGCATAGCTGGAAACCAGTCTAGCTCGCCTGTGTGTTAGCATTGTTAAAATAAATGTTAAGTTTATAAGAATGTCTTTAGTGTTTAGACTTTATGAAATGCTTAGGAGTTGCTGCATCCATTAACGTCACTTATAATATCTGTATCCTATGCTGAATGGTAATATTTGAATATTTGCTTTGTAACTACAAAAGTGTTTGCTATGAAACTGGAAATGCCCACAGTCAGGAAAAAAGCATTACCAAATGTGAAATAATAGTTCAGCACAAGAAGTGTATCTCCTGCCCAACAAAAGAAGGTCTATAGACATCAGAGGGGACATGCAAAAACACTCATCCAATTACAGTTTTAACTCTAAAGGAAGAGAATAAAAATTCCTGTTCAGGAGAAATTGTTATCACAATGCTGCTTGTAGTTTGGCAAGGGCAATATTTCTACCCACAAGCAAGGGATCCCCAAGCGCTTGGTTTTGGTTAGCCCTAACAGAAATATAGAGTTTGCATATCATAGCATTACTATTACCTGTATCTCATTTGTGTGTGTATGTTTATCTGCTTTAACCTTGTAACTAACTTGCTTATTTCTTTTTCCTAATTAATAAATCTTTAGTTAGTTTATTATAGGATTGGCTACAAGCATTATCTTGGTGAAAGATCTAAGGTACAATTGTCCTGGGGTAAGTGATTGGTCCATCAGGACTGGGAGTAACTTGAATATTATTGTGATTTTTGGTGTAAGGGACCATCTGTCACAAAGGCAGGCTTGCCTGGGTGACAAAATAGATCAGAGTACACAAGGGGACTGTCTGGGAATCCATGCTAAGGCTGTTATAATGTTGTGGATGATGTTGGAGGAGGTTGTGAAGGCCAAGACCATAACAGGGTTCAAAACAAGAACTAGATAAATTCATGGAGGATAGGTCCATCAATGGCTATTAGTCAGGATGGGCAGGGATGGTGTCCCTAGCCTCTGTTTGCCAGAAGCTGGGAATGAGCAACAGGGGATGGATGACTTGATGATTACCTGTTCTGTTCATTCCCTCTGGGGCACCTGGCACTAGCCACTGTCAGAAGATAGGATACTGGGCTAGATGTACCTTTGGTCTGACCCAGTAGTGCCATTCTTATGTTTGAGGAGTTCACACTTGATACTTGGTTGGTGAAACCTAAGTATAGAGCGCACAACCAGTTTGGGGTTTGTGCCCTGTGTTTTGACAGTCTGTCCTGAGGTTGACATCCATGGTTGTGAACTGACAATCTGACACCCTAGACCCTAACCAGGCTGGGAAATGGTGTCTGGAAGGTCTGGAGTCATTGTTGCTCTAGTCCAGAGGGTAGGACCCCTAGAGGCTCAGTTCAGTATTCTAGGAGTTAGCAAACTCCAAAGGGGGTTACAACTAAATCCTCTTTATATCCTACTACACTTCTTCCTACGTCCTTTCAGACTTTAAGTGGGACTTCTAAAGTGAAATCAGCCTTTAAAGGTTTGATCTTGTCCATAAGAGATTTGATACCATTCAGCCACCATTGAAGGAAAAGTAATGTATAGTAGAAGTTATTTCTAAAAGACTGACATTATCGAATGCTTGGGTTGAAAAGCCAACTGGACATTCATATAATAGATTTTATTTATTAAAATGCACCTATCCCAGGATTTGTCCTAAAAGCCTATACAGGATTATAATACATATTGTATCAGACTACAAAATCTTCCTCACAGCTCCTTGACGCTAGTAAAAACTTACCACTCCCTTATCCAGCCCACTACAATATTTAAATTTAAATGAATTTTCTTACTGTGACCAGCACTCCTTTTATATTTATTTTCCACTAATATTCCAGTTAATGGGTTTGCTAGAAAACAAATTCACTGAAACAGAACATTTTAAGAAACTATTGGATAGTATTCCCAGAAAGCAACTTAAAAATTCATAGACATCGCTATTCACACCAGAAACCTGACTCTAAGAGTTACTTTGACCTTCATCTGGGAGTCAGGCAGCTTGGGTTCTATTCCCTGTTCTGCCATTGACATACTGAATGACTTTGCTCTTCATTTCTCTGTGTCTCTTTTTCTCCTCCCATTTTTCCTATGCATATTTAGCTTCTCAGGTAAGAAACTGTCCCTTATTGTGTGTTGCACAGATAATGCCTACATAATGCCTTTCCTATCCATCCACACAGCTAAAACTTTCAGCCAGGCTCTCATAATCTCTCATCTTGATTAGTGCAACATCTTTCTCTCTGGCCTTGACAAATGCAGTCATTCCCTGATCATATCCATTGAGAATGCGGCTGCTAAGATCATTTTCCTAGCCCGTTGCTTTGGTTACATCATCCCTCACTTTGAATGAGGTCACATCATCCCTCCATTGGCATTCTCCTTTTCTATCACCTCACTCGTAAGCTGCTTGTATTCACTTTCAAGGCCCATCACAGTCAATCCCCACCCTACCTAGCATCTCTCATTTGCTCTTGAGCTGTGAAATCTCGCTTATGATTGGCGAGTGAAGCCAATCTTCACTGCCCACTAATTAAATTTTCAAATATCTTCAGGCTTGCTCCCCAAAATTATCTGAAAAGCAGCCTCATTATCCACCTTCAAATACCTTAAAATAAGTGCCAACTATTTTCATCTACTCCTCAAGCCATAATAGTGGCTGATTTCTTGTAGGCATCATGGCAGAGGTGAGTCTACAGGAAATGCTTAAAGGAGGAAACAGTATTGGCCTTCCTTATGGATTAGTTCAGGGAAAGAACACCATGCATAAAGGCCAGTGCAGAAGATGATGCAGAGATGTTTGTGTGAGAGGCTGACGATTGGATGGCCGTTATTGGCAGAATGGAAGAGGCAGTGTACAACATGATAGATAAAAACTGACAAGCAGGGAGAGGCCAAGTTACGAAGGGCCTTCAGGTCCACAAGAAGCATGAATTTAGTGTGATGAAACAGAAACTCCAACAGAAGGAGTCATAGAGGGAACAGCATGGTCAGAGCAATGGGCAAGGAAGATGACCTTAGCAGCTGCATTTGGTATGCACTGTAAGGAGGCAATGTGAGGTGAGAGAGTCCAGAGAGGAGGAGGTTATAATCATAAAGACAGGAGATCATGAGGACATGGACTTTTGGCTGGCTAGACAGAAAAAAAAAGTGATAGATTTTAGAAATGCTATAGAGGAATAAGTGGCAAAAATGGGCATGATGTGGATGTGCAGGAGAAGGCAGGAAGGATACGGAATTGACCTTCAGAGAGTCAGAGTGACAGGGAATGTGAGGAGTGAAAGTGTTTTGGAGGAAAAGTCAATTCGGTTTCAAACAGTGAATAATTTAGAGAAAATCTTGATCTGCTCATGGACAGTTTGTGAACAGAAAAAGGAAGTAAAATTCATCCAACAAATAATTGGCAAATTATTCAACCTGCTCCGATAGCAACCAATTTCTGTGACCAAAATTCTTCCCTACCCAATGCACAGTGCATTATCATCTATTCACATGACTATCTTCTTCTTTCACCAAAGTTGCTTTCAGGCACCGCTGTTGTTTCAGCAGCCTCAAATAAAAACTGTGCCTCTCAGTGAATGGAAAGAGCAGAGAAGCAAGGTGCAATGTAGCACTATATTAAACCAAGTGAAAAAGGGTTTTGCATTGTTGCTTTTAATTAGGTTTCACATTTTGAATCAATCTTAATTTATCTGAGTTAATAACTGTAATAAGCCACAGCCATTCAAATGTGTCTGTCAGTTAATTTGAGCACACATCTTGTGAACAGTAAGTCACTGTTAATAGTGTGCATTTGTGGTGACAATTCTGAACGGATGAATAAGAGCTTTTGTAACAATTATTTTACATCATCAACAATGCCACCCTTAGTAACTGGCGATAGAACACGTCTCATCTTTGCTTTTCACTTCTGAAACACAAACAGTAATTGCCATATTCTAGAAAAATAAGTAAGGAAGCAAAGTTTCCAACTCAAAAATGTTTTAATTAAAAGTTAGTTCCCAGCTCATCATCTGATCACACTATCAAAAGACCTCTCTGGTAGCAAAGAGGTGGCATTTGGAGAAGGTAACCATAAAGGGGACTTTTGCAACACCTAAATCTTAGGCACCCTGTCACTTAGAGGAATTCACAACCCGAGTTAGGTATTTGGGCTCCCCATACAATGCTTTGGAAGAGGTAAGCACCTAAAAAAGGGGTTCACAAAAGCCAGCACACTGAGCAGGGAGCCATCTAAATTAGCCAGTAGGAATGTGAGGAGAGGGATGAGGCCTAAGCCCCACCCTTCAAAGGGAATTAGGTCCCTAATTGCAGGCTGGTGGGAGACATCTATCTCAGCTCAGGATTCACAGCCTTCCCCCCTCTCCTGGAGTTAGGCATCTAAGTCAGGTCAATCCTTTCTTGTTTAAAAAAAAAATGAGGAGAAGGAGGTTAGAGCACTCACATGGGATGTGACAGACCCAGGTTCAAATCCTCACTCTGGCTGGTTTGGAGCAGGGATTTGAACCGATGTCTCCCACATGAGTGTTCTAACTACTGCCACTTTCTCCTCCTGGTTGTCTTCTCTGAGAGTTAGGCATGCTCTGAGCAGTCTGCAGTCAAGATAAGCAGGGAAATGCCTAGTTGGTGAATCCTGCCAGATCTGAGGCAGGAATTAGGCACCAAGCAGCTCAGCAATGTCAGGACTAAGGCAGCTTTGTGCATGCCCCCCAGAGAAACATCAGCATGGTATTAGGCAGCAGCTGCATGATAGTTTTGTGGTGCCTAAATGTTGGACTTAGCTGCCTAAGTCCCCCTTGTGAATCTTGCCCAAATAAAGAGAAGAATGATGATGGTCAACCACAATCCTTCTTGGAGAATGGGTCTCTAGAGACACTAGGCAATCCTCATGTCACTTGATGATGGAATAAGACAGATAAGGGTCCTACTATATTTAATGGCCTGTATTCCAAAGAGAATATTTCAATCTTACTGAAAGCGGTAACTGCAGTTGTAGCATCTTTTTTCACCCAGTTAACTCCTTAAGTGCCAATCTCCTTATTGGTTTTGATGGACAATCCTGGGTTCTTCTGGATCCTGGCTCCAGCTCATTAGGGTGTAACTTCCTTATTTTCTTCCCACATGAATTTATTTGGTGGTGTCGCCACCATTCTCGCTCCTTCCTCACAGACTCACCAAGCCAGCTTGGAAGGAAAATTCTAATCACATGGTAACCCACACTTACTTACCAAATAGTTGGAGACTTCCAAGAAATAACACAAATACAAACAATATATTCAACATAGTCATTATATTAAACAGAAAGTAAATATAACAGGGTAAAACATTATTCTCAGGGTCACTGGTGACCAAGCTAATATCCATGAATTTCCCCAGTCATGTGACCCAATAGAGCAAGAATAAAATTTAATGTCCCATTGGTACACACAAGCGTAGCCTGGATGGCCTGTGATGATATATTTTGTGCAGCAATTGCCAATTTGACTGACTAGGTTCAATACAGCCCAGAAGACTTACATGTGGGATCAGATGGTAAGTCCCTCCACAAGTTTAATAGGGAGCTGGTAATTAAATCCCCAAACTCTTACCCCCTGGCTTCAGGAGACAGTTTATGGAGTAGGGGGGTCTCCCAAACAATTTCCCAAACTAAAAGATAGTGCACTCTGAATTCTGCAAATGATTCTCAGGTTCAGAAACAAATCTGGACTTCTGCAGAGATGCTGACGATCTCAGCTGGCAGGCGTCTTCTTCATACAGGAAACAGGCTGCTTCCGTTCCCAAGATTTCCCTTCACCACAAAGAGATGCAGGACTCAAAGTGAAAATTATAATAACTTTACTAAAAACCCTAACTCTGATTTTCTACCTTAGTGCTCAGATACACTCACAGAGGCAGGTAGCCCTGAACTAACAGCAAGAGCAGCACTTACCACGTGGTAAGTGAGTTTACCTAGGAACTGAAGGGCTAACTCAGTCTGGCTGGGGAGGGAGCGCTCCCAAAAAAGTTCTATACTCTCGGAGTTACCTTGAAAAGAGAAAGGGCCAAGCTTAGGGATATTGCTTCCAGGTACCCAGAGGCCGGTTCTCAGGGGGAACCCTACATGCAGGCCTGGGACTCAAGAGCTCACTACATACCAAGTCCTTACCTTTCAGCGGCTGGCTCCAGAATAGCTTCTCCACCCTCTGACAGTGCTCCCAGAGGTGGGTGTGTCATTTCCTATTGGCCTGGCTATCTCCTTTTCCTGGGCTTTTACTTCTTAGTCATTTGACTCTGCCCCACTCCTTTCTCTCAGACACTGCTCCTCCTCTGAGCAGGCATGCCAGTAGCCAGCCAGGCATACCTGCTATCCCCCCCTGAGCCAACAGGCGCCCCTGTTGCTCGAAATAGTGTTTCTCCTCTTTCTCTCTGGGTTTCCCAACAGAATCTGAGGTTGCCCTTGCTCCCCTTCCTCCTAGGGACAGCATACCTCTACCTGAGTTACAAGCACAGAGTCTCGGGAACCAAGGTAAACCACACAGTTGTATCCCATTTTTATTATGGTCCCATCTTGACAGTGCTGAGAATATTTAAATTGACAGTCACAAGGACAATCAGATTGGATTTGGATTCTCCAGACAGAATAATTTGTGCATTTAAAAACAAAGAAGAATAAAATAAGTTCATAATAAACTAGTAAAGCAAGAGTAAAAATATTGACAGAGGATTGTATGTTTCACTCATTCAGAGCATGCCAGAGCCCTCCAGGAGTTCTGGAGAAGATCAAACCAGAAATCTTTTCACAGTTTGCAGTCCATTATTTGCCTAAGTCATCTAATCAGGCACTAGAAAGTACACTATATGCCTTAGTTTAGTGATTTACATCATGCAAATGTTCAAATTCATGGAAAACTTCAGGAACTATTTGCTGAAGAAAGTTGCAAATAGTTTCTAATAAGTACACTTGAGACTCTATGATCTGTCTGTGAACTATAAAAAAGTGAAATTCCTAGAATAAATTATTTTTATAAATACTTCATCCAGCTTTTACTCATGATGTCAGTGGACTTGTACTAGTGCAACTGAAAGGAACATAAGACCCTAGGGGTATCTTGACTATGTAATATAGAACCCCCTTAAAAATAGCACTTTGTAAAGGAAATGTTGACACATCTTGATCTATTTTTTATATTAGTTTTGAATATCAAACGACAAGACATGGATTTTTAATAGAAACAGGCAAGAAACAGGCTACCATTACAGGAATTATTAGCATACAAGTATGAAATAAAATTAAAATAAATAGTCTATGTCAGTGTTTCCCAGACTTGGGATGCCGCTTGTTTAGGGAAAGCCCCTGGTGGGCCGGGTTGATTTGTTTACCTGCCGTGTCCACAGGTCCGGCCAATCGTGGCTCCCATTGGCCGCGGTTCGCTGCTCCAGGCCAATGGGAGCTGCTGGAAGCGGCGCGGGCCAAGGGACGTACTGGCCGCCGTTTCCAGGTAAACAAACCAGCCCGGCCCCCCTGGAGCTTTCCCTAAACAAGCGGTGTCCCAAGTTTGGGAAACACTGGTCTATGTTATCATCTCAATCATGGCAGCAATCCACAAAGAATGCTGGAGACTCCACAAAATTATTCTCATAGAGCTTCCTCTGAATCATTCCTTTGGTGGTCAGAGTTCTTCTCCCAAGGAATAAGCAGAGTTGGTTCAGCCCCCCCCCCCCCCCCCCCATCTGTGGATTATCTGAGATGGATCTTGAAGGAACTGCCGGAGCTATCCACATTCTCTTCCAGCAGTTTCCAAACCCCTTCAGCCCTGGCAGGATTGCTCTAGTAGGCCTGTGCACCTGGGCCCTCTTCCAGAGCCATCAGCCCATTGCAGAAAGGAGGTTCAATGTCTACACATAAAAATTAATAGTGTCTCCACTAGTACTAATGTTTGAGTAGATTACTTATGGGATTGCGAAAGAGATGATGCACAGAAAATGGCAGTCCTTCCAGCCCACAGATTCATATGCCTACAGAGGGTCTTCCATAGAGCCATAAGAACATTACCCATACCAGGTAAAAACAACTGTCTATGACTGCAAGTAATCACCATTGCGCACCACTAACATAAGCTTAAGGGAGTATTGTAAAAGCAAAAGGAGGGGAAATAAAAGAATACCAAAAAAAAAAAAACATTTTGCAGCCACTGCACTGGACTGTGTTGTCTCACTTTTTTTTTCTGTTTTTTTGTCTACTCATGCCCCACCATGCAACTGACATTTAACCTGCAGACGCATAGACAGACTTTTACATATATACCACGGTCTATAGCTGGCACACAGCTGGTCTCACTCTGCTAGGATGACCAGATAGCAAGTGTGAAAAATGGGACGGGGGTGGAGATAATACACGCCTATATAAGACAAAGCCCTGAATATCGGGACTGTTCCTATAAAATCGGGACATGTGGTCACCCTACACTCTGCATATGTCAGCTAGCCAACATCTAGAGCAGTGGTGGGGAATCTGCAGCCCGCGGGCCGCGAGATAGTGTTTACATTGACCGTCCGCAGGCACAGCCACCCGCAGCTCCCAATGGCCACGGTTCACCATTCCCGGCCACTGGGAGCTGTGGGAAGCGGCACGGGCTGGCCGCTGCTTCCTGCAGCTCTGACTGGCCGGGAAGGGCGAACCACTGCCACTGGGAGCTGCAGGCGGCTGTGCCTGCAGACGGTCAATGTAAACACTATCTCACGGCCTGCCAGCAGATTACCCTGACCGGCCACATATTGCCCATCACTGATCTAAAGTGTTACGCAGAAAAAGAAAGTAGTCTACTAGGATCTATCTTCTTCCGTTATTCTGCTGTCTTCTGCTTTTCCCACTATGTAGCATTATCAGATGGAACACGAAGATATTATATTCATTGTATTTAGAGGGATATAAATGACACAAATAATACTCATTTCCTTGTGTACAGCAACAAGACAATGCAACTTCATTTAATCTCAAGTCTTTTGTACAGTACAAAGTCTCTCTCTCTCGCTCTCAAAACACTTTGCAAAATTAAAGACTTTACTCACCGTTACAGATTCAGACTAACACGGCTACCCCTCTGATACTTGACACCATGCAAGGCACTGCATTTAGCCGTATGGAATGGAAATCTATCAACCTCATGAAGAAACTTGCACAAATACAGACAGATATCATCTTCCTTTCCAAATGCAAACGGATGGACATCATACCAAATGGACTGAAGGTGAAAAATCCATTGCTATCTACATACTGCACAGACCACAGTGAGAGATTATGCCATACATTATCAAAGAAACTGAGGAACCACCTGATCAGCATCCTATACAGCAAACAGAAAAGCATCAAGAAAGAGCTCTCCAACCTGGAGACTTTCATAAATAACCAACCCTCCACACAAATGGACTTTACTAAAATAAGACAGGAGATCTACATTACACACTTCATCTCTCTACAAAGGAAAAAGGACCGTAAGCTGTCTAAAATCCTACCTGCCACATGGGGCCACAACAGGGGTACCCCTATCTCACCCAGCAATATCGTCAATTTATCCAGCTACACACTCAACCCAGCAAGATAACACTGAACAGCGCACTGATCTCCTCCCTTGGTGTTCACACCTCAACTGCTAGCAGAGCACCTCACCCTCCCTGATTGAACTAACCTCGTTATCTCCACACTGATTTATACCTGCCTCTGGAGATTTCCATTACTTGCATCTGAAGAAGTGAGGTTCTTACCCACGAAAGCTTATGCTCCCAATACTTCTGTTAGTCTCAAAGGTGCCACAGGACCCTCTGTTGCTTTTTACAGATTCAGACTAACACGGCTACCCCTCTGATACTACTCACCGTTAGCTATTCTGTATGGGAGAGATTTTCATAGGAACAAATGGCAATTAGGTGCCTAAATCCCATTGCAAGCCATTTGTGCCTCTGAAAATCTGCCCCAGATTGTTAAAGAAATATTTACTAGATAAGAATATATTCTAAACCCATCTTTTTCAAAGTAATTTCTAGAACTGTCTGTCTGTTTCACTATCTCCATTCAATAAATGGATCTTTTGTCAGTTTTTTGCCTGGCTGCAGTTTTGTGGCCTGGCTTCCTGCCATAATCAGTGGAAAACTCCCATGGACTTTACTGGGTACAGGACTGAGTTCAAACCTTGGGCTTACAATGCAGTGTAGATATACCTTCAGCTTCTTGGTACAGGGAGCTCTCATTGTTTTAAATTGTAAAGCACTGTGCACACACAAGGCACTACAGAGATGATTAATAGTACTTGACTAACTATATTGTACGGTTACGTAAAATGCTTTTAAAACCCAGTTTATCCTTCATAACACTTTTATTTTGGCCATTGCCTTTATCATTGCGTAAAATTGTTATTTGTACTGGGGTGGCGTCTAAAAGACACAATCAAGGTTTGGGGTCCCAGTAAACACATACACGTCATACACACACTCATTTAAATGTCAGCTTCCGCACCTAAGAATTTATGTTCTAGTTTCTGTCAGAAAACTGGTGGATGCAATAAGCAAATGAGGAATTGGAGGGCAAAGGTGGAAACCATAAAGATACTGTCAGATACTGCTCAAAAGGGATATTACCCAATATCCTGAGATGAAAGTGCTGTCGTTTTTTTTTTTTAATTGAGCAGTTAAGAAAACTGTTCTTGTTTTTTTTTCTTCACAATCTTGGCTAGTAGATTAGTGGCAGTAGTCCCAAACTATTCATGTAGTCCTGAACATTAGTGCAAACTAGGGACCTTTAAGTTCGCACCCACAACATTCAGACTGGAAATTACACCACTGCACTTTGGTGCACACTGCAATTTGCTGCCCTGGAGCCCAAACTGTGAGGCATTATAGACATGCCCTAAGACAGCTGTGGGTGCAGAAAGGTAAACACTGTAATCAGGTGTCATGCTCCAAAATTAATTTCTCTGATACTTTGTTATATCCTGAAAGGGTATAGTTAGTTTTTAAATCTTAATTACTCAAGTGAATGAGTATGCAACTGTTATGATTCTACATCCATCTTCTCAATAGAAATGGCATTAAGAGATTAGTCATTAGGAATCTGTACAAATTTCTAGATACAGACAAATCTCTCTCACACACAGGGACAAATCGTCAGCTAAGTGTTTAGCCTATGTAACTGGGCTGCATACTGAGAAGAGGGGCAAGGAGGAAGGGATACTCTTCAGAGCCCCCTCCAATAATGTCCCCATTGTCCCATCTTGGTTTCGCAGTCCTGGGACCCTCAGCCATTGAAGTGGGATACTGTAGAAAAGCATGTGCATGACGTGGAATTCAAATGGAGATGATGAATCAAGAAAATAACTCCAAGAGTAATAGCTACTGAAAATGACTGAGCTAACTGCTGCTAACCTTAAGATACCAGCCTCTTCATTCATAGACCAAACACATACCAACTAATTACATCAATATGAACAATGTCCCTTAAAGTACTATATAAACATTTTGAGAATGAGGACATGAGAGAGAAGTACTGGGCTGACTATACCAAGGTTTTGTGCCACCAAACTGGGCACCTGAGTTTGCAACAGGCATAAATTTTAAAGGAAGTGAATTCAAGTGCACTAGCCAAATAATGCTCCTGCCAAGAGGGAGTTGGCCTGAAAATGCTCCTGGCATAGAATAGTCAATGGCTCCACCCAGCACAAATGGGAACTGCAGCCCCAAAAATTATACCTGGTGGTGTTTTTAGCGTGTGATCACCCCACACCAGCTGACCTGCTTTGAAGCATTAGATCATCCATACTACAAACAGTCTACACTTCACAAGATTTTACATGTTATTTACTAACAGGGGAATATGAGATCATGGACATGCATGGATCCAGGGTACTTATAGCATAATCCAAAGCTCACTGAAGACAATGGGAAACTTTCCAATTATCTTCCTGTGCTTTAATTCAGATCTTTAGTGGGGCACGGATACAGTATCTTATTTTCTGGCATAAATATGGGTGGACCTGCTTCACCTGAAGAACTAAAATTTGAAAGTAAAAAGGATCATCTTTATGTCTTGCTGCAGTGGCAAGTAGCTTTTCAATATTTCCACTAGTTCCACACAGTTGCTAGAATGTTGCATCACCTTCATACCACATACTGCTAATTATAGTTTAAAAAGAGAAGATTTGAGAAAAGTATGCCTGACTGTGTTCAGAGTGTTGAATGCTAGCTGAAATCTAATTATTAATCAGTGTCTTCTCTTTGGACCTATTCAATTAGAGAAGCAAACAATGAATTATAACTATCCTACTGAAAATTCATCAGAAAATGAACATAATGAAAGGCATAAGGCAAATCCTAGCACAGGCTTTATTAGCTATAAAAAATGCTTATGAATGTCACACATACACACACACACCTAAATTTATCATGCGTTGTGTTTGCATCTTTTATTAATATTAAAAATCAATACTCTAACTTCTTCTGGAACTTACTAACATCCTTTTACTTATCCAGTCCAGTACGATAAAGAGTGCTGCATAGATAAACATTTTATAGTTTCATGTAATATTAAATATAAAGACTTACAGAAAATACTCAGTTTTGCACATATTTGCCGCTTCTTAGTGTATGCGCAACATGCCTCAGGTGACGCGTGACCAGGATTCATCACCGAATTTGGTCTGCTGGTTGGATCATTACCTTCCCCAACCCAGGCTGGGTACTGACAAGGAGTGCGCCGTGAATGTTGATCCATGCCCCCCATTTGCTACTTAACACAATACAGAACTTAGTATCAATGCAAAGGGTCAATAAAGCTGCCTTATCCAGGCAGCGAAGAATTCCTGCAGTGTGTTGAGATGTGGCTGATGAGGAAACATAGCCAAAACACCTCAGGATTCCAGTTATCTCCAGCAAGTAGAATTGCTCTGGGGGACAAAGAGGCATTATTAGCCTGCACAGGCTATGGCAGCCCTATGGCCATTCTAAATTCTACTAAGGACTGAACCAGCCTCCCGTCAGTCCCAAGAATTGTTAAGAGTATAATGATGGTGCATAGCCCTTTTGCCCCCATCTGACCTATCAAGTCCTGAGCCAAACAGATTTTAGCTGCACTCACAGATTGGACTCAGAATTCATTTATTTTTTTTCTTTTCTAGTGTTTTGTACATTTTACACTACCTGACCAGGAAAGTGAGGCCTCTGTAGCCTCCCCTAAAGCTGCCATCACTGTCACACTGTTGTGAATTTCTCCACAGTGGCTTAGGCATGAAAGGCTGTTAGGAACCTATTTATACAGAAATAAACTTGTCGTGTGCCTAAAGCGTCTCACAATGGGTGTAATGATCCTAGGGTCATGGTGGAAACCACTCATGGCAATGTGATGCTAAGCTACGACATCAGTGTTGTTCCCATAGATGTTTCTGGACAATGTGTTTAAATGTGTGTGCTCTGGAAACATTTGCTCAGTCACACTGGGTAAGGTCACGAGCTCCAATGAAGAATCCCATGGGAGATCAGAGGAGCAGCAAAATTCCATAAGGTTCCCTCCACAGAGGTTCCTGTGAATCATCCCCTTAAGGGGGAGGCATTTGGGGCCATTTGAATTTGGCAGGTTGGTTGGAGGGAGATACAACATTTTAGCAACTGTGGAAATAGTGGAAACGTTACAAAGCCGCTTTCCACTTCAGCAAGACATAAAGATGATCCTCTTTACCCTACCAGTCCTGGTATCCACAATGAAGGGACATCTCAGATCTTTGGAGGCAAGTGCTGCCTCTGAGCTCTGACACTGGTTTCCCCATCCTCTATAGCACCTTAGCTCTCATGGTGCCATTACATGGAGCCCCATGCAACTTCACAGTAGCATCTTCAGGAGGCACCTAGTTCTGGTCCGTATTAACTGCTGGCCAGATTTCTGAACATGTGGCGCCATTTTATGACATGAACACCTCATGTGCTGAGTCAAACAATTTAGTTCATATACAATATGGAACAGCCATCAGATAAAAGACTTCTGAAAAAAATTACAACCTGTAAGACAAAGGTTGGGATTTTTTTCAAAAACCCTCAGTGTTGATCTAGTTCTGATGCCATTGACTTCAATGGAAGCAGAGTCTACTCCTGGGAGAATTCTGCATCATGTGCAGAATTCATGTGCTGTGCAGAATTTTTTTTCCGCAGAAAATACATTCTGCCAGAAAGGTGCTGCCGTTACTTCTTTCATCCACCAGGGGCTGCTGTGGTGCCAGAACAGAGAACAGCTCCTCCCTGGCAAGAGCAGGCCTAGCTGCTGACAGGGAAGAGAAAGAAGCTGCCTTCCTCACAGCACCCTGCCTATGGGGCCAGGTCAGGGGGCACAAGATATGAGGGGACAGACAGCATGAAGCGCCTGGGGCTGCTTGGGGGGGGTCACAGACTGGGGGTCAGAAAGGCTAGTGGGGGAGGGAAGTGGAGGGACACATGGGGATAGAGGTGGCTGAGTGGGAGCACAGGACCACATGAAGGGAGGGGGTGACTGAATGGGGGGGTGCAGTGCTACATGGGGATGGGGGAGGGAGTGCAAGAACACGAGGGAGGAGGTGGCTGAGTGAGGGCACAGGCCACATGGAGATGGGGGAACGGGGTGGCTGAGTCAGGGTTCAGGGCCACATGGGGGAGGGGGTGTAGGGATATATGGGGATGGGGGGAGGAAAGGTGTCAGAGTGGGGGTGCAAGGACACATGGGGACAGGGACAGATGTGCCTGACTGAATGAGAGTGGCTAGGGGTCAGCCAGGGTCTGCATGGTAGAGGCTCCCTAACAATCCCTCCCCATCCCAAAAAATCCTGTTCCATACTTCGCCCACCCAACAACACTCCAAGTTGACACCCAGGCTCCTTCCCAGCAATTACTTCCCTCTCCTTCAGCTCCTCCATTACCCTGACTCCCCCAAGCCTTTGCACTTCTTCTGAGGGGTGCAGGAAATAATTTTCTGTATTGTAGTTTAAATAAATTATTACTCAGAGTTCTATATTAATACGTCTAATAAGGAATCTATTTGTCAAAAAACATTTCCTGTATCTTTTTTGTTGTCTGTATTGTTACAGACATAGTGGCTGATGGGTATTTTGAAATAAATTACCAAAATAATTGAAACTGGTGTGATTACATTGTTTTGACAACTAAATATGCAGAATTTTAAAATATTGTGTGCAGAATTTTTAGTTTGTTGGCGCAGAATTCCCCCAGGAGTAAAGTGTTAGGTTGACACTGAGTACTTTTGAAAATTCCACTGTCAGAGTGTTATACTTATTGGCTTAAACAACAACAATCTTGTGCATCTTATCTTCAATTGCTATTTAGTCCTTTCATTTACATCATGTTTCCACAGGTGATGGAACTAGGAGTGCAGGGGATGCTGCTGTACCCCTTGGCTTGAAGTGTTTTCCATCATATAAAGGGTTTACAGTTTTGTTCAATGCTTCTCAGCATTGTTTATGTGAGTTGGAAGACAGAAATACACAGGGGTGCTGGAACAAAGTTAAAGAAGCAGATGATAATCAGGAATACCATATAGCATTCGCTTCAGGAAAGGAGTTAAACAGGCTTGATCTCAAGATCATCTGCAATGCTAACTATGCTCCATGATCAACAGGTACTACAGGCAAGTTACCATGATACAGTCTCACTGTGGAGCCCCCAAATCCTGTTATGTGCATGAAAATGTTTTTTATCACCATCAGTCAGAAAGAAAGTGCTTGTGAAATGAGCCTGAAGCAAACACAGGGTGGAAAGTGTGTCAGAAAAACTTCAGAGGTAAACAGAGTGCTGAAGCAGTGGGCACTTTGGGAAGGAGCATCCACTCATTTAGAGTCACCTGTCTGTGCAGGTCTCTAACCTCTGTTGTAACAGCAGCCAGTTGGATAAGTCTGTGGGAATGAGAATACAAAGTGGTGAGTCCTAACTGATTAGGAGCTTCTGGAATGAATCCCACAGACATGGTGTAGACCAGGGGTGGGCAAACTTTTTGGCCTGAGGGCCGCATCGGGTTTCATAAATTGTATGGAGGACCGGTTAGGGGAGGGGGCCATGGCCTGGCCCCCACCTCCTGTCTGCCCTCCCCAGGACTCCTGCCCCATCCAACCCCCCCAGTTCCCTGATGGCTCCTCTGGGACCCCTGTCCCATCCACACACCCGCACTCCGTCCCCTGACTGCCCCCGGACTCCTGCCACCCCATCCAACCCCTCCTCTCATTCCTGACAGCCCCCCCTGGGACCCCTCCCCCATCCAACCACCCCTTCTCCCTGTCCCCTGACTGCCCCCAGACCCCTGCCCCTGACTGCCCCCTGCCGCCCCATCTAACCCCCCCTCCTTCCTGACTGCCCCTCGGGACCCCTGCCCCCATTCAACCCCTTGTCCCCCCCCCCCGACCACCACCTCGAACTCCCCGGCCCTCTATCCAACCCCCCACTGCTCTCTGCCCCCTTATCTGCGCTGCCTGGAGCACCAGTGGCTGGCGGCGCTACAGCCGCGCTGCCCAGCTGGAGCTGCCACCGCCACTGCCACCACGCAGCACAGAGCACCAGGTCAGGCCGGGCTCTGCAGCTGCACTGCCCCAGGAGCTCACAGCCCCGCCACCCAGAGCATTGCGCCAGCGGCGGAGCAAGCAAGCTGAGGCTGTGGGGGAGGGGGAACAGCAGGGATGGGGCAGGGGGCCAGCTTGGTTTAGAATGTAAGATTCCACAGACCACTGCTTTAATCCGATAGCTTGCAGAACACAACATGCAGCTTCTCCATTTATATCTAATTCAGAATTTCTAGTCAAATCCAAAACCTGGGATGGACAAATGTTACCTGGCTGCTATTCTCAGTACTCTAAAAGACCAGCATGGATCATGGAATGTATACTCTATAAACAGTGCACCAAGGAAGAAAGAAAATGAATAAAATAGGAAGGAAAGCTGGATACCTCTAGGGCTATCTTTAATCTTTGCTTTAGCATAATTGTAAAAATGCTCAGATGTTCAAAACCTGTTTTAGTTCTGTTAAGTAGGTTTGCTGGCCACTACACATACCCTATGTAGAAAAATGTCTCATTTAACCGAAAATATCATGTTCCCTGTTATACCTGAGCGTAATTTCAAACTATGTGCTAAGTAGAACACAGCAGTTAGTAAAATCAGCCATGCTCTAATTCAAATTGAATTGTACAATTAAAATAACAATCTACTATTTGAAGGAAACCACTAAACTAAATCACTTCCATTAACTGGATCAAGTTTTTCAGTAAGTACCTTTAAGTGTTGGTGAAGTAACGTCCCCAGTGAAATCATCTTTCTTGAAAATATCCTTTAATTTTCACCATACTCGTTTAAAAAAAAATCTCATTGTGCTTGCACTCCTGTTTTTATTTAATTCACTAAACACTCAACCCAAAACAAACTGTGATCCTGATTGTCAGTACCTGTAACTAATTTCACAAGCAGCATAGTCAGCAGTTTAATTCTATCTATGTGAAATTAAATCCTTGGGGCTCTGGTCTTAGGACTCTGATGCTGTGCTGACAAACATGGCATAAAAGCATAAAGAGAGAGAGAGAAATCACTAAAATAGATTAAATAGATCTGTTTGAAGCCAGACTCTCTGTGTGTCAGGAGACCGGATGGTAGACACTCATGCCTAGTGGTTGGAGCACGAGTCAGGTCTCATGGTTGGAGTCTGAATGCCAGTGCTCAAGTCAAAGCAGAGTCAGAGATATGGATTGGAGTCAAAGGTCAGGACTGAAGTTAGAGTCCGAATGCCAGAGCCAAGAGTCAAGACAGAGTCAGAACTAGAAACCAGGGCCAAGGGTCAGAATTGTAATCAGAGTCCAAGTGCCAAGTCTGATCATGCAAACCTTACTAACATAGGCCCTGAAATGGTGCAACGCTTAACAACATGCTTTTTATTATTATTTATAATTTAACTTTTTTCCAAACAAAAATACCAAATACCAGATTTATCATAATACATAAAGTAAATAAAGACAGTATGAATCAAGGGAAGGGAGGGGAAGCAACATAGCTATCTTCAGGCCCTATGTTAATCATAGACCTCTAAAAGGTCGTCCCAAATTGCTTTGAATTTTTCAGGCATTCGCTTTCTGCAGAAGGGCAGTCATGCGTCAGCTGAGAGGTCAGCCATATCACTGAGCCAGGCATCAGTATTTGGTGGGGAGACTTTTCCATTTTTGCAGGATTAATTTTTTAACAATCAAAGTTGCATGTTGGAACTATGCCTCCTTGTTACCAGATAATTTCCAGGTATCAAGAATATGTCCAAGAATTAAATTTAAGAGGGAAGGCTCCTGCATGGTAGTCGCAAGAAGAAGGAATTTCCTTGTGTCCTTCTTTGCCCTCCCTCATAAGGGCCAGTTACAGCTTGGTCTTATGTACCATAGATATTGATGTGACACTGACGGATGTGAATTCCATTTAGTGAGATGAGAAGATGAATAGAGGGTGTGTGGCATGGTTGAGTGGCTTCCTTTAATAGAAGTGTTCCCATGGGGTAAATCTACTTGTCTTATGCATAAAAGAAAGCTGGATGTTCCTAGAAGTCTCTTGGACCAAATGGGGTCCACAGTTTATATGTAGCCTGCATAACAAGGATGGATTTTCCTACTCTATTTTATTATTTGCTAGTATGATACTCAGCATGCTGTAAAAATATAATGGAAAAGGAATATTAAAGGAAAGGGGATTGGGAGTAAGCTCTCAGGGTTAACAAGTTTCTCAATAACCAATTTTTCAGAGGTTAAATTAAATATTAACTGCAGGTTTGGTTTTTGGCACTTTTCATCATGTAACTTGTAGTTTATTCCCGGTTAAAAACTGTTTAAAACATTAATATAGTATTACTTCCAGCCTTTCACTTTGAAACTAAGGAATGATTGGATAATAATTTGTCCTGCTGTTCTTTTACAAAAATCAAAGTTACTGAACAGTAATATCTTCAGGCATTTTTTAAAAGTGCCGCAAAACATTTCAAACCATCAGTCCATATCTATCTGTTGTATCATATGTTTCGCTTAGATTGTAAGCTCCTGGGGGCCGGGACTGTCTTTTTTTGTTCTGTGTTTGTACAGCACAACGGAATCCTGGTCTGCAACCGGGGCTGCTAGGTAATATGGTAATGCCATACAAATAATCATTATAATAATTAACAATAATCCGGCGAACTCTTTCAGAGTTGGGTTGGTTCTTCAGGCTTATCAAAAGTAAAATCCTGTAAAGACTTATTTTAGTCAGGAACAGAGCAGACCTCTGGGATGTTACTTCATGATCTGCTTTGAATTAGAGGCAGCTCACTGTTGCACCTCTTTCTCTGCCCACTTACTGACTAGGGAACAATCTGGCAAGCATTCCCTGCTCTCCACCCCGCAGCCAAAATCACAATCTGAGCAGGGGGAGGGGGAGAAAGGGAGTTACTCCACTGTGCAGTTGGGTTAGGGCAATGGGACCCAGCTTTGTGTAACTCTGAATACATGCAGGGAGAAGATGTGTTGAATAAGAATGTGCCAATTTTATGCAGACACTTTTCAAAAACAGATCAGCTCTTTCAAAATTCCAAAACCCTTAGGCCCGGATACTTTAGGGAAATATTTGTTATTTTTGATTGAGCTGATAGTGAGTCACAGTACACAATGTCTTAATTAAATGGTAGCCTGCAGATTTGAACATTTTACTATGAATTCACCCTTTTTAGCCTGGCCCGTCCACTCATATCACCAGTTCTACTGGTGTTTGTGCTGCTGACGCCAATGATGGACTTATGTAAGAACAGTGGAGAACAATGCAGCTTCATAAAACATTTAGAGGCCTTGTAAAATACTATTTCACAAGCAACATTTTTAACATCTTTTCAATTCAAACTAGCTGGAAGGAGTTTGCTTTGTTCTCCCCTATTATTATATGATGAGTGTCTTAAGGCATCACTAGCAGCATATTTGAAAAGTACTCAAAAAAGTATTTAGACAAGATGAATAGAATTTCCTATGAGTTCAATTTAACCAGTAATTCATCCCTTGGGTAAAGCTGATTTACACTTCACTCAAAGCAAAACTTAACTACTAATGGAATTTGGTTGCCAGCCTTTTATAAGGGGAACAAAGATGGAATGTACCTTGCTCCCACTTTGGTGTCCAAAATATATTTAGCTACAGATGCAGGTTTGCAAAGAACATGCAGTGAGTATTAATGGGATGCAGTTTGGGAAAACAAATCACAAAACATCTTTATATAGAGATGATTTAGGCATTGTTCTGGAAGACCCTGAAACTAGATTTCTGTGTTGCTGATGGCACTGTTTGGCACGTATACTTGTCTTAATGCTAATACAGAAAAGTCTGTAATTACGTGGCTTGAAGAGGAAAACAGTGTCCCCACATTGAACAGTGCATTATAAAAATAATATTCGGGGACCTGGGCTAACCCAACAAATAAGATGGTGGCTTAATATAGCTTTCTGCAATAAAGGGGGAATAAATGAAAGCAATAGAAGATAAAAAGAACCAACCCAGCCTGAACCCACAGATCTGTCTCCTAAATATGAGTAAGCACCCATGGAGCCAGCTTTGAAAAGAAAAAAAGGAAGCCAGAAAAGAGCTGACATCCCTCTTCCAGAGAGCAGCCTCTAGGGAGAAGATTACTCTGCAAGCTTGGAGATGTCATTATCCTGTAGAGAGACAGTGGGTAAGTGCAACAAGATTGTTTAAAATTGTACTATTGTGGCTGGGGGATGAAGTGCGGCAGCAGCCATTTTGGAAAGGTCGACAAACAGAAGCTGGAAATGGGCAACAGGGGACGGATCACTTGAAGATTACCTGTTCTGTTCATTCCCTCTGGGGCACCTGGCATTGGCCAATGTTGGAAAACAGGATACTGGGCTAGCTGGATCTTTGGTCTGACCTAATATGGCCGTTCTTATGTAAGTGTGGCAGCAGCCACCATGAGAGAGGCCCACAACCAGGGCCGGCTCCAGGCACCAGCCCACCAAGCTTGTGCTTGGGGTGGCACCTGGAGGGGGGCAGCGCGGTGCTCTGGCTCCGGCCGCTGGGGAGAGCGGGGCCACGGCCGGGGCTCGCCGCCCTCCCCGCCGCGCTCTGGCCGCTGGGGAGAGCAGAGCCCCGGGTGGGCTTGCCGCCCTCCCCCCGGCGCTCTGGCCGCCGGGGACAGCAGAGCCCCGGCCGGGGCTCGCCGCCCTCCCCCCGGCGCTCTGGCCGCCGGAGACAGCGGAGCTCCGGCTGGGGCTCGTCGCTGGGGACAGCAGAGCCCCGGCCGGGGCTCGCCGCCCTCCCCCCGGCGCTCTGGCCGCCGGGGACAGCGGAGCCCCAGCCGGGGCTCGCTGCCCTCCCCCCGGGGCTCCGGCCCCCCCCCTCCGCCACGCTGGGGGGGGGCGGCCGGAGGCTTTTTTGCCTGGGGCAGCAAAAAAGCCAGAGCCGGCCCTGCCCACAACAAGCAAGGAGGAAAGACAAGAAGATCAAAATGTCTGGGAACGGAAAGAAATATAAAGATCTGTCCCCTTCAAAACAAAGACATGGCCATGAAAAAAGAGTTACTCCCCCTTTAGCAAACAAACTATAGAGGCAGGTGGAGAAGCACCAGTCACTAAGGCTGACATGAAGGGCCTGCTGTTAGAAATCAATAAGATGTATAAGGAGATGAGGGAAGAGTTCCAGGCTTAAAGATATAAAAAAAATGAAATGAATGAGATTAATGGGAAAAAACCAGCTGCAGAAGGAGGATTAAATGAGCAGTGGGACAGCATTATGAATCTAGATAAAAGAATTCCTTTTTCCCAGGCCACAGCAGGCTCCAGACCGAGAGATGTGATTGTCCAGCTACACTACTGTCACAATAAGGGTAAAATACTGAGGACAATGAGGGGGAGAGCTGAACCACTGATGATTCTTAACCAGCTGTCATGTGAAGTATATACCCCAGGCTGGCCCAGCAACCCAGGGCATAATACAGGTGCTGTCGGCCACTGCTGGTTGGCAGCCTCACAGCAGCTGGGAGGATAAAAGAGCTGGGAAGCTCAGGGGCAGAGTGACTGCCAGAAGAGCAAACAAGGCTGCTGAGAAGCTGCTCAAAGACAGCACCTTGAGAAGGGAGGACCAGACCAGCAGGCCAAAAAGCCTACAGAAACCAGGGGAGGTCAGAAGGAGCTCAGGAAACAGCTGCAGTTGTTGAGTTCTGATTCTGCTGTCTGACTTAGGGCTAGAGTTGCCAATTTTGGTTGGATTATTCCTGGAGATTTTATCACATGACATAATCTTTAATTGAAGATTAATCTTTAATTCCTGGAGACTCCAGGCCAATCCTGGAGGGTTGGTAATCCTACTTAGGAGCCCTGAGCTGGAACCCAGTGGAGTGGGCAGGCCTAGGTTCCCCTACCGGCCCCCTGAGAGACTTAAGAACTGAGGGGGTTTCCAGACCCCCTGGGCCACAGGACCAGCTGACTCTGCTGGGAATAAAAAGGGAACCTGCACACCCCAGCAGGATGAGAGAGAGAGGTCCCAACTGACCACTCTGCCAGACTGAGTAAACTCTGGTGCAAGGCCTGGCCAGAGTGGGTGCTGTGGCTTTGACACACACAAGCCCATAGAAATTTCCCCAGATCTGGCAACCTCAGCCCTTAGCAGGTGAAGAGAACTCTGCCAGGTGACCACGTTAGGGCTCAGAAGTTTAAAAAATTATAGTAAATCAGGATACAACAATATGCTGTTTAAAAAAGGAAAAAGCAAAATGTGTGTAAGCGTCTTTTGTGTGTATGATACGAACTCCATCTATAATGTCTTATTTAAAGAACAAGTGCAGATGTATGGAGACCTGGTGTGTGGCTAGGGCATCTAGCAGCTTTTAGCAAAGGGTAATATGCTGGGTAGGAGCAGACTTGGTACACATGGGGGAGTTTATTAGTGTGATGACGGTAAATGTTAAGGGCATGAACAATTCAACAAACAGGAAAAGGGTAATCACTGAAAAGGGATTGTCCTAATGTAATCTAGTTACAGGAAACACACTTGAAGAAAAATGATGATAAATACCTGAATACTTCCTAGACCGTATGTCTTTCCAGGGCAATCCAATAGAAGAGGGGTAGCAATACTCTTTGACAAACATTTTCCTTTTATTACTTCAGCACAACTAATAGAGAGTGCAGGTATATTTTAATTAAGGGGTCTTTGAAAGGTAAATGTCTCACCTTAGCCAACGTATATGCTCCGAATCAAGGGCAAGGTTCTTTTTTTTTTTTATCAGTTTTTCAGGGCTTTAGGAAGCCTTAGGGAAAGGGCTATTATTTGGGGAGGAATTTTAAAGAAGTGCTTAAATCCACTTTTGATCTATTGAAAGTACACAAAGGGCATTTGAGGGGAGCAAAGGGAAATTTGTTGGATCACTTAGAAAATGATGATGGATGTCTGGTGGGAGATGAATCCAGATGTCAGGGATTATACGTATTATTCTGCTACTCCTGGATCTTATTCCAGGATTGATATGATTTTTTTCTAGAACCTTGGCTAAATTGTTCAAAAAAGCTACTCTGGGAGTTAAAACTTGGTCTGATCTTGCCCATGCATATATTAGATTAAAATATTGGAACTCAGTCGGGGAGAGAGGAGAAAGGGGCCTGGTGGTTGATTAGCGCTTTGTTATATGATCCTCTTAGAATTCAAGAGCTGGAAACAAATTTCAGAAATATATTAGAATAAAATGATAGGGAAAGGATCAATAAAAGTGTTCTCTGGGGAGCAGGAAAGGTGGTAATGAGGGAGAGCCTTATAAATAAAACATCATATCTCAAAAAGATGAGAGCTCCTGACGAAGAAAGTTTGGTTAAAGAAATTTCTATTTTGAAATGTTGATCTAAACCTACTGGATCTAAAAGAGTATATAAGAAAACAATTGAGATAAGAAGGAAGAGTAACTTATTACAAAACAATAAGGCTGAGCAAATACTTAGATATGTTAAACAATATTATGAAAAGGGCAATAAAGCTGATAGATTTTTAGCCGGAAAGTTAAAAAAGAAAGGATAAATCAGACATCCCCCTGATTAGAAATAAAAAGGCAGACTTAGTAACCGGCATCAAACAGATCTCTGTTCCTAACTTTTTCCATACTTTGTACGCTTCAGAACATCTAAATCCTGAACTTATAAATAGATATTTGAGACATGTGAAACTGCCACAGCGTTCAGAGGATGATGTGGCAGCTACTGATAAGTGAATTGCTAAAGAGGCAGCAGTAATTAAGAATTTAAAATCCAGTGACGCTCCAGGTCCCAGTGGGTGTCCTGGGGAGTATTCTAAAACTCTAAAGCAATCATTGGTCCATATTTTAATTGAATTGTTTAATGGTGTATTGCAGGGAAATGAGATTTCAGATTCATGGAAAGAGGAAAAAATCGTGGTCATTCCTAAACAAGGAAAAGATCTTACAGAGTCTGCATCATACAGACCTATTGCTTTAATTAATGTAGATGCTGAAATGTATACCAAGGTGCTAGCAAACAGATTGTTATCGTTCACAAACATGTTCACCCTGACTAAACTGGGTTCAGCACTAGCAGGTATCTATCTGATAGTACCAGAAGAACTCTGAATTTGAGCTATAATGTTAATTCTAGCAGTTCTTCCTGTGCACTGCTTTAATTTGTCTAGGAGTCCCCTATTCCCCATGCTGTTTGCTTTGCCAATGGAGCCATTTGCAACAAATGTGAGAAACAGTACTTTGGTAATGGGCATCAAAATGCCATCTGAATTGGAACACACTATAGCTTTGTATGCTATGTCTTGTTCTATTTGCAGGAGCCAGAAACCTTGTTAAAATGGAATTTGGGCAGGCTGCAAAATGATTTGATAAAGCTGAAATTTTAGGAATGAATATTCCCCAAAGGGTCAAAACAAACTGTTGTCAATTACACGTTTAAATGGGTAAAGGAGTCTTTAAAATATTTAGGAATAAATATTGTGAATAAACAAAAATCTCCTTAAGGCAAATTACCCTCCAATGTGGAACAAAATAATAAAAGACTTGGAGGAATGAAACAAGTATGAAATTTCTTTGCTAGGCAGAGTAGTCTCAGTAGAGATGACTGTCCTCCCAAAGTTATTTGTGTTTCAGTGCATCCCTGTTGCTATCCCTGACCTGACATTAAAAATATGGCAGGATGTGCTATTAAAATTCATATGGAAACATAAAAGACCAAGGGAGAGTTCTAAAGTCCTGTATGAACCTACAAAATAGGATGGTCTAGCTTTACTTAATTTGACTTATTATTATGAATCACAATTTAAATATTGTGATCAGTTGGGTTAACAATAGACCATCCAAACACTGGGTAAACTTGAACAAGACTGGAACCCAAATATAGCTATTTATAGTAATTGTTGGGTTAAAAAGAAATTTAGATCATCAAAAAAAAATCATTCAGACCACCTTAACAGCTATGGACAAATTTTCTAAATTCCTGTCGCCAAAGCCCTCTCCCTTAGCTACTTTTGTTAACAATCAGGAAATATCAAAGTGACTATTTGTTGTAGGTAAAAGCTAAAATTATTCAATTCGGGCAGCTTCTGCTGGGTCCTGAATTGAAATCATTCCAAGAGATATGTAATAATGTAAATAATATAAAGATCCTGTAATTTCAGTTTTTACAAGTCAAATATTTTATTATGAAATCTGGAATTGAGGCAACTCTATTTAGAACTGTAACCACATTTGAGGAGTTGACCCAGGAGCAAGCTGAAAGGATTAATTTCTAAGATACATATAATTTTGATTGAAAAATATGTTAAAACAACCCAGATGAAAAGATGGCAGAGGGTTTTAAACGAAGAAATTTGCTGGATGAGTGAATGTCTATATGGGTAAGCGAATATACTACTTCAAATTGTGTAGCT
Organism: Chrysemys picta bellii; assembly: GCF_011386835.1. Classification (NCBI taxonomy): domain Eukaryota; kingdom Metazoa; phylum Chordata; order Testudines; family Emydidae; genus Chrysemys; species Chrysemys picta. The sequence goes on from NC_088792.1 coordinate 200,176,914, forward strand.
CATTTAAAAATATATATAAATTAATGTACAGCTGGCATTTGATTCCAGTTAAGGTCCATCATATTTTTGTTACAAGGGAGGCACTCTGTTGGAGGGGTGGTTTTGTCCAGGAATTAATTTTGAGAGAAAAGCCGGCTTCCTAGAGCTCTCCTGACCTGCTTACTTAATGCACCAGTACAGGATTTACATTTTAAACAGAATGACAAATTTTTAACTGTTAGCAGATAGATTTTCTATTGCACATTATTGGAAAAATGTGACTCCCTCCTCCTATGGAATTGTGGTATACTAAAATATGAACTGTCATTGCACTAGAAAAGCTTTCAAAACATGTACGTACACAACAGAAGTGCCGAATAGAGGATAGTATTTAGAAATTTAGTAACCCTTTTTGGTGTACTCAAAGGAGGGCCCACCAACCAGCAGGCTAGAATCCTTTGTCAGGTTCTTTGAATATTAACCTGATCCCGAGTAGTTAATGTACAATGTAGTATATCAACATTTTATTGTAACTTTGCATTAATAAAAAGTTTAAAAAAAAGAATATTCACTTTCAGATCCCTGTGTATTAAGGACCAGATGTACTCATATTGAGTAGTTCCTTATTCCACAAGTAATCCCATTTATTTCTTAAAGAGTAAGATGTGACAGATGCTATGGGCATATGGAATATTCAAAGACTATTGTTGTATCAACTTTATAAATGCTGTATCCATCTTTATGGGCTAGAGATTATATTCCTGACTGAATGAGGGAGTTACAAGGTTTCTTACAGAAACTAAACCCCCTGGGGAGTAATTAATGCAAATCCCTAGGCAAGTAGCAAGTCTGGAGAAGTCTCGCCTGCTGAGGCAAATTGCATAGCCTCGTTTGACCTGGGTGAAGAAGCCTAGCAAACAAAGAACTGAAAACGTATAAAGTGACAAGCCTGACATAGGAATGCAGGTCACCCTCATTCAGTTAAATAACTGACATGAGACTGTGGCCAAGAATGGCAGACCCTGTGGAATAGGCCTGAAGTACTGTAATCCTATCAGGATCTCCATGTGGAAGATGGATGACTGCCTGGAAAGCTAGACCTGCAAATAAGCTGTTTATTGTTTTTAAGATATGTTTCTCTGTGATGCTTTTGTTCAGAATAAATAACACTTTGCTTTATGAAGACTGGCTGGTCACTGGTTAAACATGTCATTCCCCTGAGAGACCAGGATGGAAGGTACTAAACTAACGTCAGACCTGCTATGGTGATCACAGTGGAAATTGCAGGAGGAATTGGAGTCTACATTCCCAGCCTAGAGGCAGAGAGGCATGGGACTCCGTCCCAAGAAAGGTGATGGCTAGAGGCCAGATATCTAAGTAGGGTGCCCTCAAGGAGGCCACAGTAGGGTGAGAAGTGCAGTTACCTCAGGGATAATGCTCGCAAATTCTGTGTCTGAGCTTTTCAATGCCAATCTTTCTGACTAAAAAAAATTTAAATAAGAAGAAAATGTGAATCAAAAAGTACCAGTCAGATTTAATGGAAAATAAATACCATGATCAATCTTATTTGAAGATGAACCAATGCCAGAAGTGTGATGTTATGATGTTAATAAAAATGAAACTGTTTTTATTCAGAAATATTCCTAGTCAATAAACATTTCTTTTTGAATTATTATAGTAATAAAACTTCCTTTCTTATGAAAAATAACTCCAGAAATCGCTAGATAGAGAACACCAAGAACAAGAGAAATGAGTGTAAGATCAGTTCCTTAGCTTGGGATGAAATCCACCAGCATTGGCCTAACTCTGTTCCCATTGACTGAAATGGAATAGCATTAGGCCAACACTGAGCACTTTTGAAACTTTCCCCCTAAGTATTTCTTTTCTTAGTTGTATCCCATTACTTATAGGTATTGCCCATTGTACCATCCTACAGAAACCAATCCCCATCCTTGGTGTCAACATCCTTAAATAAATTTTTGTTTATTTTGTCCCACCTTAGCCATGCTATGGTCAAAATATACCTATTTTGCTCTAAGGCCCAATTCCACATTGTGATGCACTAGCTAACTATGCATGAATAGAAAGAGGAAATCAGATTAAAATAAAAGAAACTGGGCCTGATTTTCCAATATGTTACACCAGTTTTTCATAAAAATCAAAGGCTTGAGAATCAGATGCACCATCTGTTTAACATAACTAATCTTATGTTCACAGTCATAGTTAAGGTAGGTAGGAACAGTATTAGTTATATACACCTCTACCTTGATATAACGCTGTCCTCAGGAGCCAAAAAATCTTACCGCGTTATAGGTGAAACCGGGTTATATTGAACTTGCTTTGATCCACTGGAGTGCGCAGCCTCACCCCTCGGAGCACTGCTTTACCACGTTATATCCAAATTTGTGTTATGTCGGGTCACATTATATCGAGGTAGTGGTGTATAATTGTCTTACTTGTCTAGATAGTACTTTCTACCCTCTACCACCTTCCCACTGACACTGTTGGCCACTGAGCTTGTCAGAGACACCTCCTTCTCAGGTCTTGTTTACACATACAGTATAAGTTACCCTGCTTAACTTAAATTTCTTTAACAACTGATTTAGTGCAAAAATCCTGTGTGCTGTGTGAACACTCTTACATCAGTTTAAATCTGGTCTATATCAGTTTAGCTTGTGCATGTAAATGCTTGTCCATACACACAAGTAGTACTACTTTAACTGTACCATTATAGTTAAAGCCCCCTTGTGCGGGTGCAGTTATACTAGTATAAAGGTGGTTATAAGGCACCTTTTATACTACTATGACTGTGTCCATACCAGCTGTTGCACTGGTTTTGGGTAACAAATCACACCCCCAACCACAATAATTATATGAGTACAAAAACTCTGTAAATTAGGCCTAAATTACAGGCACAAACTAAATCAATATAACCCATTTTACATCAATTTAACAGTGTGTATACACAAAGTTGAATACTGAATCTATTTAAAATCACACGTACTCTTTACTTCACAGGCCTATTATATATTTCAGATTGCTTTGTTGTGCACGGTTTGTCATCATCCCAGACCTCCCAGTCCCAAAATGAGTCTGTCCCCTAATTCATCCTGGACTGTAGTCAGTGCTGTAGCACAACAGTTACAGTTCCTGTTTTCCTGTTCTACCTTTGCATTGTATGACCCTAAATGGGGAGGGGGGTTGTGCGCACACACATACGCATATCCCACATCAAGGCTGCCTACCTCTTGTGCTGGCCTGAATAATCATGCTTTGGGATGGTAATTATCTTGTTTGAAGATGTCATCCTGAAATCACTGAGTTTATGCAATTCTGTAACTGTTAACCTTAATTCTACTTTATATCAAATCTGAATCATGGTCAGATTAGCTGATCTGTCACCCAAAGTTATAATTTGTAAAGACAAAAATGTTAAATGTTTAATGCACAATGAAATTCCTACAGTTAGTACCTGTGAGTATTGAATATTACTTTGCTCATAATTGCCAGTTGTATTATTCTTCCACATTAACATTGTTCTTTGTGATGACACTTACAAGAGACTCATGTTTCAGACAGTGGTGCTGATGGCGACAGAAAGTCCTGCCCAATGGGTTCCCTTCTCAGTTCTATGTATGGGATGTGTGACAGGATCATTGGTGAAGTAGCCAAATGGTTCCCAAAAATGATCATGTGGGCCAGCTCTATACTAAGAGAGCTTTCCCGGTATAGCTGTATTGGTATACTATAACAGCAAAGCATTCCTAGTATAAAACAACAAAGAGTCCTGTGGCACCTTATAGACTAACAGATGTATTGGAGCATAAGCTTTCGTGGGTGAATACATGAATCTGACCAAGTGGGTATTCACCCATGAAAGCTTATGCTCCAATACATCTGTTAGTCTATAAGGTGCCACAGGACTCTTTGTTGCTTTTTACAGATCCAGACTAACACGGCTACCCCTCTGATACTTGATTCCTAGTATAGACGCAGCTTATATTGGCAAAACTGGTATAGATTATTTCAGCCTCCTGCTGAACGAAATAAACTATATTGGCAGAAGCACACTATTGCCGGCACAGCTAGGTCAGTCAGGGATCACTCCTCATCACACCCCTAACCAACATAGCTATGCTGGCAAAAGTTTCTAGTGTAGACCTGGCTTTAGGGCAGCATTTCCCAAGCATTTGAAAGCTAAGCCCCCTTCACCTCTGCCATGTGCTGTTTAAACGTCTGTCTATCTCAGGCCATGTCTACACTAGAAACTTATGTCAACTCAAGTTACGTCAGCAAACAGCCATCACAGTTAACACATTGCCTCTGCACGTGCATACTTGGCTCCTTCTGTCAGTGGAACACGTACTCACCACAGGTACTTGTCTCAATGCAGAGTGCAATTCAGCATGGGTTGCTATCCCACTTTGCAATTCGCCACTGTTCAGCGCATTGTCTTTTGGGAAGTTTTGGCAGAGCTTGATGGGGCCAAAACAATTCATGCAGGGATGACTGGGAGCTTGGGGTCAACTTCCCAGTTTGCAACAGTCTCCATTCCATAATGTCATCCGTATCCCATAATTTTTGTGTCTTTCTGTCAAACTGACAAATCTGACTCTCCACCATCTCTGGTGGAAGCATGGACTCTGCACAGCTCTGCACTTTTGTCATGGGCATTGCAAGCACAGGGTGCACAATCCTGCAGTATTTGCAGAGCTGCAAGAAGAGATACAGGGAACATGACAATTCCTTGGAGGGCAGATTGCTGTGGGACATAGCAAGAACCAATTCCTGGTTGTTGGCAGAGTTCACAGAGCAGCTGCAGATGGTGGAGTGCCGGTTCTGGGCCCAAGAAACAAGCAGTGACTGGATGAATCGCATCGTAATGCAGGTTTGGGATGACGAGCAGTGGCTGCAGAATTTTCAGATGCGTAAAGCCACATTCCTGGATCTGTGTGCTGAATTCAATCAGGCCCTCCTGTGCAGGGACACCAAAATGAGAGCTGCACTGACAGTGGAGAAGTGAATAGCAATCACATGGTGGAAACTTGGAACCCTAGATTGCTACCAGTCAGTCGTGAATCAATCAGCAGTCGGGAAATCCACCATGGGGGGCCATTTTGATGCAAGTGTGCATGGCCATTAATCACCTCCTGCTATGTAGGAGTGTGATTCTCAGGAATGTGCAGGACATAGTGGATCGCTTTGCAGCTATTGGGTTCCTGAACAGCGGTGAAGCAATAGCCAGCATGCATATCCCACCTTGCCCTGAGCACACCAACAAAAAGGGCTACTTTTCTATGCTTATGCCAGCACTGGTGGATCACCAGGAATGCTTCACTGACATCAGTGTGGGTTGGTGAAGGAAGGTGCATGACTCTTACATCTTTAGGAACACAGACCTATTAATTTTGTTTGGGAATGATCTTATGAGTTGTGTGATACTCTGCAGTAACAGGTAATTCATCACTTTCAGAACTGCTGAGCACCACGTGCGTATGTTGTGAACTAATAAAGATGAATTATGTTCCAAATAACAGAATTCTGTGACAAAAAATAGAACAGGCAATTCAAAACCAAATACATTTAAAGCTACACTGGAGACCTGCTAGGTGTGCTCACCATGTCAGGCAATCAGGAAAAGGAATTTCCAACAATTACAGGACTTTAGAGGAGAGGGGGGACTTCTGGTCCCTGTGATTCATGGGTAGCACAGTTCACAATGGTGACCAGAGTGGTCAGTGTGTGGCATTGTGGGAGAGCTGCTGGAGGACAGTAATGTGCCTGCACAGCCTCTTCTCCCCACAGACACAGGAGGTCCAACACCTCCCACGTACTCCAGGCAGGAGGGCAACTGCAGCATGGAGCCAGCGTGGTCAGCTGGGCAGTTGTTGGTGTGCTCAAGAGTTGTTATGTGAGCTCTCCGAGCCGGGAAAACAGGAAATACAATTTCAAAAATTCACAGGGCTTTAAAGGGGAGCAGCTTCTGTGTACCTGGCCAATGGCAGCAGAGTTTAGAATGGTGACCAGAGCGGTCAAAGTGAGGCATTGTGGGACATCTTCTGGAGGCCACTAACAGTCCATGTAAGTAAAGCAGTATCTACACTGACAATGCATCAACCTACCTACAGTGACCTGAATGCTACACCTCTCATAGAGGTGGAGTTATTAAGTTGGCATAGGGGGTGAGTTATGTCGGCGGGAGCAAAATTTTAGTATAGACACATACATTCATAGTTAGGTTGATGTAAGCTGCCTTGTGTTGACCTAACTCTGTAGTGTAGACCAGACCTATCATATATTACATTTTTTGCCATTGAAAATTAATAAACCACTGATAAATGATTATTCACTGATTCACTGTTCACTAATAAACTGTTATCAGTGTGGAAATGAGACATGCCCATTGATGCTAAATGTACTGCTACTTCAGCTGCCATGTTAGAAGAGGTAATGCTAATCACTAAACCATCTCTAAGCCTCTCTATATCCGCCCAAACGGTATAATGGCGTTTCTGTCTAATAAGCAGAAACGGGGTGGGGGGGGAGAAATTGGCATTGTGATGATGTCAGCAGTCCTAATTATAGAATCATAGGACTGGAAGGGACCTTGAGAGGTCATCTAGTCCAGTCCCCTGCACTCATGGAAGGACTAAGTATTATCTAGACCATTCCTGACAGGTGCTTATCTAACCTGCTCTTAAAAATCTCTAATGATGGAGATTCCACAACCTCCCCAGGCAATTTATTCCAGTGCTTAACTACCCTGACAGTTAGGAAGTTTTTCCTAATGTCCAGCCTAAACCTCCCTTGCTGCAATTTAAGCCCATTGCTTCTTGTCCTATCCTCAGTTAAGAAAAACAATTTTTCTCCCTCCTCCTTGTAACAGCCTTTTACATAGTTGACAACTGTTATCATGTCCCCCTTAGTCTTCTCTTTTCCAGACTAAACAAACCCAATTTTTTCAATCTTCCCTCATAGGTAAGGTTTTCTAGACCTTTAATCATTTTTGTCACTCTTCTCTGGACTCTCTCCAATTTGTCCACATCCTTCCCGAAATGTGGCACCCAGAACTGGACGCAATATTCCAGTTGAGGCCTAATTAGCACAGAGTAGAGCAGAAGAATTACATCTCATGTTTCGCTTATAACACTCCTGCTGATCTTATGCTATACAAAGCACACAAGATCTTTTATAGGGGAGAAGGCAAAAACGCCACATTTATTGAGAATTCAGCAGTTAGCATATGCTTTTTAGTTATACACACACACACAGTCCTGCCAGTTGATGTTTATAGTTACCAGTCCAGAGTCTGGATCAATCTAGTGGCCAGCCAGATTGGTCACAGAGGGGAGCCGGACTCTGTCGGTCATGATCTGATGCTCCTGGAGTTGTGGCAAGATGAACCCAAAGTCCCATAGCCAAGCACCCTGTTCTTATAGTTTTTTTTTTTTCTGTTGAAGTCTTGGATTTTGCTGTGTTAGTTTGTGACCAGTACTTCTTAATTGATGTTATTTTTTGATGTTAACATTTCAAAATACCTCCGAGAGGGTCATTCTGTCCCGGATTTGATTTAATTAATTGTCTTTAGGGGTGCCAGCCTCCAGGGCCAGCTTTAGGAAGTGCAGGGCCCAATTTGAACATTTTCGGCGAGGCCCTGGCAGGCATGACTAAAAATAAAAAACCATGTAAAAAAAGCCTTTCATTTCTTCCATGTATTATTTACTTTCCATAACTAAATAAATAATAAACTTATATATTATATACATTGCATCATATATGATGTATATATGTTGATCGGTTATTAATGAGCTCCGTTTCACATGTGTGGGTCCCCGCCACTCCCTGGGGGTGTGCTAGGGTGACCAGATGTTCCGATTTTATAGGGATAGTACCGATTTTGGGTCTTTTTCTTATATAGGCTCCTATATCCCCCCCCACCCCCGTCCCAATTTTTCACACTTGCTGTCTGGTCACCCTAGTGGTGTGCACATGTGTGGATCCCAGCTGCTCCCTGCCCCCCTCATTCCCTGCCCTGGGAACTGCAGGGCACCAGTGGACATGGGGCTGGCTGGAGGCAGGGCAGGGACTGACTGGCTGCAGGCAGGGCAAGGGGTGCGGGGCTGGCTGGAAATGGGGTGTGTGGGGAGGGCTGGCTGGCTTCAGGCAGGGCCGCAGGGGGGTGCGGCAGGGGTTGGCAGGGCTGGAGACAGAGGAGTGCGGGACTGGCTGGCTTCAGGCAGGGGGGTGCGATGGGGTTGACTGGAGACAGGGCAGGAGTGCAGGGCTGGCTGCAGGCAGGGCAGGGGGTGAAGGGCTGGTGCGGGCAGGGCAGGGGGGGTGTGGGGCTGGCTGGCTTCGGGCAGGGCCACAGGGGGGAGCGGCAGGGGTTGGCTGGAGACAGGGCAGGGGGTGCGGCAGGGGATGGCTGTGGGCAGGGGGTGCGGGGCTGGCTGCAGGCAGGGCAGGGAGTGCAGGGCTGGCTGGAGACAGGGGCTGGTGCGGGCAGGGCACGGGGTGCGGGGCTGGAGGCAGGGCAGGGGGTGCAGCAGGGGCTGGCTGCGGGCAGAGGGTGCGGGGCTGGCTGGAGAAAGGGGCTGGCTGCGGGCAGAGCAGGGGGTGCGGGGCTGGTGCGGGCAGGGGGTGCAGCAGAGGCAGCTGGAGCCCCAGCCTTTTAAATAGCCCCTGGATCCCCCCGCTACCCCAGGGCTCTGGGGGCTATTTAAAGGGCCCAGGGCTCCCCTGCTTCTACTGCCCCAGCCCTTTAAATAGCCAAGGGAGCCCTGGGGAAGTGGCGGGGCTCCAGCAGCTATTTAAAGGGTTAGGGCGGTAGAAGCTATGGGAGCCTCGGACTTTTTAAATAGCCCCCAGAGCCCTGCAGCCCTACCCCAGGGCTCCAGCAATGGGGCTCTGGTGGCAATTTAAAGGACCTGAGGCTCCAGTCCTTGCTGGGAGCCCCAGGCCCTTTAAATTGCCCCCTGGGGAAGCCGGGGCTTGGGCGTGGGGAATCGGTTGAATCGGCCTAAAGCCGGCCCTGCCAGCCTCCACCTCAGGGTCATCAATCTACCCTTCCTCAATCATGGATGCACACTGATAGTTCTCTGGTATTGTTAAGTCTCTTCATTCCTTGTTTCTTGACCATCTGGCTATAACAATGGCCTTCATACCTTATCTTTTCCTGATATATGCCTTCCTCATTCACACAAACAGTCTTTTACAGAGACCTTCAAAAGGTATACAGCAGTTTTTATGTTGAGCAAGAAAGGCATTGTAAATTAAACCTTACTAAATTTTGTAATTAAAACAGTTCACATTGTGGCCCAGGCCTTCAACATTCCTCTAATTTCCTTAACATAGACACAATACAAGCTCCTCTGTCTTACTTACTAAACCTTAAAATAAAGAAATGTATATTTAACTAGACTGCCTAATTTATAATACATATAGGAAACCATAGTAGACATTATAACTTATCCTACAATGAAAGGGTGACCATAATCAGTGATAAGGATTGTTCTGGTCTGTCCCTGCCTTAACATCAGTACAGACACTGTCAGTCTGTCAAATGCGTTTCTACCAATGTCCTAGAGGGTCATTCCTTTCTGTTATTCAAAAAGGGTAGCTGGCAGGATGATCAAATCATACATTAATTCTGATAGTACAAATATAAAATTCTGCCCCTACACTAATACATCCCAGAATGATGTTCACTTTTTTTGCAACAGCGTTACACTGTTTACTCATATTTAGCTTGTTGTCCACTATGACTCCCAGATCCCTTTCTGCAGTACTCCTTCCTAGGCAGTCATTTCCCATTTTGTGTGTGTGCAACTGATTGATCCTTTTTACTTTACATTTGTCCTTATTGAATTTCATCCTATTTACTTCAGACCATTTCTCCAGTTTATCCAGATCATTTTGAATTTTAATCCTATCCTCCAAAGAACTTCCAATCCCTCCTGACTTGGTATCCTCCGCAAACTTTATAAGTGTGCTTTCTATGCCATTATCTAAATCATTGAAAAGATATTAAACAGAGGTGATCCGACGGGTCGGGCCCGTAGATTATGAAGTCCGGTTACCGGGACGACGGAGGGACACCCGGACTTACCATGTGAATCTCTTAAATGCCTGGAAGGTTAGGGAATCCTTGTTCATCACCTTCTCACCCCCAGACCCAGAACTGGGACCCCTAGTAGGGGAACCCCTAGACCACAAGCCAGCGACACTCAGGGGGACTTCCCCGATGTGCTATCAACCCACCCAGGACAGACCAACCTGACGAGCCATCATATCGCGACGATGCCGGGACAGAAGGTGAGAGACAACCATCGACCCATACCCCGGAAGATGTGGGCCACAGTGCGACAGGAGTTGGACACAATGCTTGAAATGGGTGTAGTCGAGGAGTCGAAGAGTGAATGGCGCAGCCCCATTGTTCTGGTCCTGAAACCCGACGGGACCACTCGATTCTGTATCGATTTCCAGAAGGTTAATGCCATCTCTAGGTTCGACGCGTACTCAATGCCCCGGGTGGAGGAACTCCTAGAACGACTCGGGGGAGCGAGGTATTTGTCGACCCTAGATTTAACCAAAGGATACTGGCAAATCCCCCTTACACCCAATTCCCGAGAAAAAACGGCCTTCCCAACACCCTTCGGCCTCTTCCACTTTGTAACCATGCCATTCGGGTTACACGGCGCCGCAGCGACGTTTCAGCGGCTGATGAATAAGCTCTTGCTGCCTCACGATCAATACGCCGCGGCGTATATAGATGACATTATGATCTACATTCGCAGCTGGAAGGACCACCTTCGACACCTCAGGGGAGTCCTCCAGGCCCTCCGAGCAGCTAGGCTCATGGCCAATCCGGCAAAATGCTATCTCAGCCAGGAAGAGGTGACCTACCTTGGGTATGTTGTAGGGGGAGGGAAGTTGCCCCCCCAAATCCATAAGGTACAAGCCCTTATGGACACAGTTACGCCCATGACGAAGAAACAGTTCTTGGGCCTAGCTGGGTACTATCGCCGCTTTGTACCCGACTTCGCATCCATAGCTGCACCTCTATCGGACCTGACAAAAAACTCCCAGCCACAACAGATACAATGGTCCGACCTGTGTGACAAGGCCTTCAGGACGCTGAAAGACCGACTTGTGCAGGAACCGGTCCTGCGACACCCCGATTTTTCAAAGGAGTTCATACTCCAAACAGATGCGTCAGAGGTAGGCTTAGGAGCGGTCCTCTCCCAGGAATGGGAGGGGGAGGAACACCCAGTACTGTATCTAAGCCGGAAACTACTCCCTTGAGAACAACACTACTCAACAATAGAGAAAGAGGCCCTGGCTGTGAAATGGGCCATTGATGCCCTGCGCTATTATTTACTGGGGAATACCTTCAAATTCATCACAGACCATGCTCCCCTCAGATGGATACACAGCATGAAGGACACAAACCCCCAAATCATGCGCTGGTACCTGTCGCTCCAACCATATGACTTCCGCGTTTTTCATCCTCCGGGTAAGGCGCATGCTAACGCGGATTTCTTTTCTAGACAGGGAAAGGAGGATGGGGAGACGGACCAGCCCTGGGGACAGTCCTTCTTAAGGGGGAGCGTGTGTGGCGGGGCCAGGCTACCCCGCCTTAACCCGGAAGGAGTTAAGTCCCAGGGACTGACAGCGGAAGTCCCGCCTCCCTGGGCAGACTGGGCATGCTCCAAGTGCTATAGGAGTATAAAGGGAGGGAGACCAGCTCATTCTGGGCTGGAGCCCGTAGGAAAAGGACCTGCTGGGGAAGCTCCTGCGGCAGACCAGCCACAGCCATTGACTGCGCCGGGAAGAGACGCCGTCCATGGCCCGCCGGCGCCCCAGCGGTCGGAGGAGACCCAGGGGACGACCGAATCCACCGAGTACCAAGGACCCGACGACTCCTGGGAGACCCCAACGGAGAGCCTGGTAGGAAGGGACCCCGGGAGGGTGACAGAGTAGTACCTTCCCCCCTTCCCCCCCCAGGGAAACTCAGCGTGTTTCGGTCGGAACCCCCCGCTGAGTTGGTGGAAAAGCCCTACGCTACGGTTAGGGCCCCGGGTCGGGCCCACCCTACTGGGGCTGTCGCACCCCAAGTCCTGGACTCTGGCCGCTAGGCCACGCTACCCTCCACCCGAGGGTTGCTTCCTGGACTCTGGCCGATAGGCCCTACTGCCTGGTATCCGAGGGCTGTGTTACAGACTCCTGCTGTCAAGTCGCGTCTCCTTGAGGAAAAGGGGACGTCATAGACTCTGGCCGCTAGGCCATACTGCCCTGGACTGAAAGGCTATTTGACGGACGGTGGCGGATAGTCCACGCCGCTTGCAACCTTAGGGGCGTGGACCATCACAAACAGCCAGCTGACAGCTTCCACCTATTGAGCAGCTGGCACTTGACAGCCAACAAGAACCTTATAATAAAAGCAGAGACATTGAAGTTCAGTGTTATTCCTGTCTGTGCCTGCTGGAAAGAAAGACTAGACCTAGTATCTGGGCTGGCATAGGAGATTTTTGACCTTTGGCACATGATGGATGGATATTCACTAAATCAATAGCACTGTACTTTGAAGAAACACCATAAGCCATGCCAAACCAAAACAACTGTTCTTTGTTTTTCGATTCTCACCAGTTAGGAAATAATATATTAGTTCCCATAGACAGTTAGTCAATGACCTCTGGAAAAGACAACTTATTTGGAAATTATTTCGGCTACATCTGTAAGATCTTAGTAATTATCAATTGAGTATTGCATTGCATGCACTGTGTAAACAGATGGTGTATAATTTACTTAGCAGTTGATGCTGCAAAGGATTCATTTGAGTCTACTAATTGCTGAATATGTGGATGGACTTGCATCTGTCAAGGGATTAATTTATCTCATGGTAAACAAGAAAAAACATTAATTTTCTTGGCTGTTAGATAATATAGTATAAAAGATTTCCTAGAATGGAAATGGTGGCTAAATATGCCAGAGAAAATTATGTCCTTTCTTGATTGAGCTGTTGTTCATTTTTATTTTTTGACATTTATCTAGTGTACAGTACTTATGGCCAAATTCATCAGTTAACTCGAGCTGCTATGTGCTAATGCAGCCATAACCCATTTTTTTGAGAACCCCATTTTAAAATAAGTTGATTGATAAATGACACAAAGTTCACAGGACAACCTAAATGGAATGGTTAAGAGAAATGGGTGTATTCAAACTAGCAAAATGATAGTTAAGGGGAGATGTAACTGCCCATACATGTCATCTACACCACAAGAATCCATTACAGTACCTCCTCACTTAACCTTGTAGTTATGTTCCTGAAAAATGCAACTTTAAGTGAAATGATGTTAAACTAATCCAATTTTCCCATAAGATTTAATGTAAATGCAGGGGCTTAGGTTCCAAGGAAATTTTTTGTGGGGAGACAAAAGGCATTATATACTGTACAGTACTGCACTGTACTTTGATGGGGAGGTGCCCCTGGCTTACCCCACACAGGCACAGCTCGCTGCAGACAATGAGGCAGGCAAGGACACTAGGAAGCACCTTATAGAATCATAGAATATCAGGGTTGGAAGGGACCTCAGGAGGACATCTAGTCCAACCACCTACTCAAAGCAGGACCAATTCCCAACTAAATCATCCCAGCCAGGGCTTTGTCAAGCCTTACCTTAAAAACCTCTAAGGAAGGAGATTCCACCATCTCCCTAGGTAACCCATTCCAGTGCTTCACCACCCTCCTAGTGAAAAAGTTTTTAATAATACCCAACCTAAACCTCCCCCACTGCAACTTGAGACCGTTACTCCTTGTTCTGTCATCAGGTATCACTGAGAACAGTCTAGATCCATCCTCTTTGGAACCCCCTTTCAGGTAGTTGAAAGCAGCTATCAAATCCCCCCTCATTCTTCTCTTCTGCAGACTAAACAATCCCAGTTCCCTCAGCCTCTCCTCATAAGTCATGTGCTCCAGCCCCCTAATCATTTTTGTTGCCCTCCGCTGGACTCTTTCCAATTTTTCCACATCCTTGTAGTGTGAGGCCCAAAACTGGACACAGTACTCCAGATGAGGCCTCACCAATGTCGAATAGAGGGGAATGATCACGTCCCTCGATCTGCTGGCAATGCCCCTACTTATACAGCCCAAAATGCCGTTAGCCTTCTTGGCAACAAGGGCACACTGTTGACTCATATCCAGCTTCTCGTCCACTGTAACCTCTAGGTCCTTTTCTGCAGAACTGCTTCCTAGCCATTTGGTCCCTAGTCTGTAACAGTGAATAGGATTCTTCTGTCCTAAGTGCAGGATTCTGCACTTGTCCTTGTTGAACCTCATCAGGTTTCTTTTGGCCCAATCCTCTAATTTGTCTAGGTCCCTCTGTATCCTATCCCTACCCTCCAGTGTATCTACCACTCCTCCCAGTTTAGTGTCAATATATATGGAGATATACCTATCTCATAGAACTGGAAGGAACCCTGAAAGGTCAACCCTCTGCCTTCACTAGCAGGACCAAGTACTGATTTTGCCCCAGATCCCTAAATGGCCCCCTCAAGGACTGAACTCACAGCCCTGGGTTTAGCAGGCCAATGCTCAAACCATTGAACTATCCCATGCCCCCTCCCACCTTGCGCAGCTTCCTAGCCATTTGGTCCCTGCCTGGAGGGGCAGCTTCGCTCGCTCGCTCCCTCCCTCCCTCCCTCCCTCCCAGAAAGTCCTAAGTGCCACCAAACAGCTGTTTGGTGGCGGGGGAAGCGCTGGGAGGGAGGGAGGAAGGGAGGGGGAGGAGGTGGAGAAGAGGAACTTTTGCAATGCTCCTTTGTAAAGTCAGCCAGACAACATTATAAGGGCGCATTGCACAACTTTAAACGAGTATGTTCCCTAATGGAGCAGTGACGTAACTTCAAAACAACGTTAAGCGGGAGGACGTTAAGTGAGGAGTTACTGTATGCTCAATAGCTGACAGGCGTAATAATCCTCTTTTAAGAAATAATAGCAATAGCAAATACTAATTATTTTTTATTTTTTTAGGAATATGCCAGAATATCAAACTGAAAATTAGCAGCTGGAGCAGATGTCACCCTTGGAGCACAATTATTATTTGTTTCCAGTAGCACGCACAGTGTATTCGGTGTTGTACAAGTGCACAGGCATTATTTTAAAAGGCATTCAGATACCACAGTTATGGGCACTGTAAAATAATCTGTTGTGAGGATCAGATAGGGATTTTAGGATGTTATTTTTAAAGATTTGTTCTATCAGTTCTTTTTTCCCCCCCACTGCTACATTAATAGTAATCTGGGTTCAGAGTTCTCTTGTCAGCTGCTTTGTTTCACTTGTTTGTACAATACCTAACAAAGTCTTTAGAGCATTGCTTCAAATAGATATAAGAAAAAACAGTTTTAAACATCTCAAACTCAATTAAACAGTCTTCCTTATTTCTCAAATCCCTTCTCTCTCTCTCTCTAGAGTATTCTTAAAGGAAACATTTGAGAGACTGCCACGCAAAGGGCATTAAATATTCTTTAGGCAAAATCCCACCTTGCTTCTAACTAATGAATTTTTGGCGGTAGCTCCTGTGTTTGTTCAAGTCCAAGTCTTTGTTTTCTTAAGACAAACACAAACAGGAACAGAGCAGGAAAGCTAGCAGAGGATAGCAGATATAGATTCTAGGACTGGAAGGGACCTCGAGATGTCATCGAGTCCAGTCCCCTGCCCACATGGCAGGACCAAATACTGTCTAGACCATCCCTGATAGACATTTATCTAACCTACTCTTAAATATCTCCAGAGATGGAGATTCCACAACCTCCCTAGGCAATTTATTCCAGTGTTTAACCACCCTGACAGTTAGGAACTTTTTCCTAATGTCCAACCTAGACCTCCCTTGCTGCAGTTTAAGCCCATTGCTTCTTGTTCTATCCTTAGAGGCTAAGGTGAACAAGTTTTCTCCCTCCTCCTTATGACACCCTTTTAGATAATAATAAATAATTAGTGGAGATATCTCATCTTGAAAGGTCATTGAGTCCAGCCCCCTGTCTTCACTAGCAGGACCAAGTACTGAGTTTGCCCCAAATCCCCAAGTGGCCCCCTCAAGGATTGAACTCACAACGGGGGGTTTAACAGGCTAATGCTCAAACCACTGAGCTATCCCTCCCCTCATGATACCTGAAAACTGCTATCATGTCCCCTCTCAGTCCTCTCTTTTCCAAACTAAACAAACCCAATTCTTTCAGCCTTCCTTCATAGGTCATGTTCTCAAGACCTTTAATCATTCTTGTTGCTCTTCTCTGGACCCTTTCCAATTTCTCCACATCTTTCTTGAAATGCGGTGCCCAGAACTGGACACAATACTCCAGCTGAGGCCTAACCAGAGCAGAGTAGAGCGGAAGAATGACTTCTCATGTCTTGCTCACAACACACCTGTTAATACATCCCAGAATCATGTTTACTTTTTATATATCTTGCCACCCCGGATATGCCATATTACCCACTCTGAGATCTGGCAATCTTTTGACCAGAATCAGTCTACTAAGACACTTTGTCTTAGCTTGCTATTACAATACTATTAAAATGCTGCAAGGGTAGATCTGTCCTGGCTGTTTAAGTTATATAATTTTTATGGAAAAAAGGCAGAGGGAGAAAAAAGAGGCTCAAGGAAAAACGTGGGGAAGGAAACTCCAACCTCATAAGCAAAATGTTGCAGATGGCCATTGTAATATGATAGTAAACAGGTTATAGGTAAGCGAAGACAATAACATTAGTGTCACAGCCATAATCATGGTGCTGGTTAGTATGCACTGCAACTCATAAGCAACTTACCATGAGCTCCTTAAAGAAGCAATATGTGAAAGGGGTCACAACCTTATTCTACCAAAAAAACAGTGATGCATATATGCACCCTCCTTTGCATCTCCTGCCATTCTTTTTGTTCTGTTCTATGACCACAGTGGGACCCCAAGAAAAACCTCTCATCAACAGCGGGGAGGGGAGAGTATTTAGTTCAGACAGACACAGTGTACATCATTTCTCTGACTCCATTCTATGCTTTATTTCAACAACACTTCTACATAACACTGTTAGGTCAACATGCTTGCTCTTGCTGCTTTTTGTTTACATTGAACAATGTGAGGCATAAAGCCAGGATATAGTTCACATGACCAACCTATACAGAAAATAGATTAGAGCAGAGGTGGTAAGAAAATTCCTTAGACCCTAAAACAGGGGTCGGCAACGTTTGGCATGCGGCTCGCCAGGGTAAGCACCCTAGCGGGCCGGGACAGTTTATTTACCTGCTGACGCGGCAGGTTCGGCCGATCGCGGCCCGCACTGGCCGCGGTTCGCCGTCCTGGGCCAATGTGGGAGGCAGAAGCAGCGCAGGCGAGGGATGTGCTGGCCGCGGCTTCCCACCGCCCCCGTTGGCTCTGGACGGCGAACCACGACCAGTGGGGGCCGCAATCGGCCAAACTTGCCACGTCAGCAGGTAAATAAACTGGCCCAGTCCCCTGGGTTGCTTACCCTGGCAAGCCGCGTGCCAAACGTTGCCGACCCCTGCCCTAAAACATCTGACTGGTAGCTGAAGGAAAAGCACTAGTAACTTGAATTCTCATTCAATTTCTAGATTATTTCCAGGGCTCTACATTGCTTAATTGAGGCATAAGTCATAAACCCTCACCCAGAAAAGCACTCAAGCACATGCCGCAGCTTTAAGTACACAAAAAGACCCGCTGAAACCAATGGAACTACTCACATGCCTAAAGTTAAGCATGTGCCAAAGTGCTTTGCTGAATAAGGGCCACAGTAGGATCCCTTGCACAGGGCTGGCCAGCCTACTCAGAGGTGTTGAGCAAAATATAGGAAGTATTGCTCCTCTTTGACCCAAGCAGCTGGTCAAAGTTTGGGGCCTTTGGGATATTCCTTCTGGGAGCAGAAATTGGTGATAATCAGGCATTTATTTGATACAGTTTTGTTTATTCCTCAGCCCCTGAGGAATGTCTATTTCTGTGGCATTAGCTGGCTGAGGCAGACCCTGCCCATTCTGTTGGAATGGGGAAATTCATCTCTGAACAACTTTTCCAGGGTCAAATTCCAAAGCTACTTTCTCAGATTTGGAGGGGAGGGGAGAGGGTGAAAAGCTGCAATTCTGTCCTCCCTCAAATTGTAAGCACACACATCTGTGTCAAAAATGGAAAGGGTTTTGTAGCACGGATAGGCCAAGACAGAAGCTGTCCCAAGAGCCTTTCTCAAATCTGAAAGTGCTGACTCTCATCCTGCCGACCACTGAAATGGTTTCCTTTTTTGCTCTTTGCTGCTTGTCAGCAATATTCAGCAAACGGGGATCAGTTTTTGTTTCAGATGTACAAGAACTTGAGCAGCTAGCAGGGCTCTGGCCCTGTCTTTTTGGATCCCCAATTCCCTAGGCCTTTTTAGTATGTCTGCACTAATTACTGTTATGTTTGAGCCTGTTATTCACTGCTGTACTTTCTATAGATCCTGTTACCCCCTCAGTGTGTTTTGGGGGGCAGAGAGTGTGTCAGCATGCTGTCTTGTAAGTTGAGACAGCAGCAGGGGGAAACCCCGACATCAGCCCCCCCACACACACACATGCACACATGCCTGCCTCGGCGGCAGCAGTATTCCACAGTATTGGTTTACTTTGTCCTGGAGCAGATAAGCATGCCGGCTGTCAGAAACGGAGCTTTGAAAGTGGATATCCCCATGCCTGCAGCCAAGTTCAAAACAATTACAAGAGTGGCCACTTGACTTCAAGGGATTATGGGACGTTTCCGGAGGCCAATCACAGCGCAGTAATGCAACACGTCATCCACACTGACACCTGGGCATTTCAGCCAGGGCACAGCATGCTGTATGCTTCTCATGGAGGTGGATTACCAGGAGCGCTCCAGCTGCAGAGCCCAGGAGCTCTACGTGCCTTGCCAGTGTGGACACCTCAAGAATTAGGGTGCCTGGGACTGATTTAATGCAATCTAACTTGCAAATGTATCCAAGGCCTAAATGACATTTAGGCTCCTAAATCAGTTAGGCATTGCAATGCTGAGTGCCACAATGCCTAAATACCTTTTAAATATCAGGTCCATGGTGCTGTAGCGCTGGGATGAACTTAATGATGAGTTGTGAAAGCATTCTATGACTTCAAAATATTACAGTTCTTTTATGCATTTGTTCATCATGAAAGTTAACCATCCAATAGCAGCTGTTCAGTGACATGAAGGAACACACAACTGGATGTAAAAATGAAATGTTAAAAGGGAGAAAATATTCTTCTAATAACTTTTCTAAAGGCAAAAGGCACCTTTGTCAGTTGTTGGAAAAATACTAATGAAATGTGAAAAATCTAGGGTGAGATCAAAGCTCTATTGAAATTAATTGGAGTTTTGCCATTGACTTTAATAGGGCCAGGATTTTACCCCTGGTATCTGTAGTTAGTGTATGGAGCTCTACACTAAAAATAACACCAATGTTTAATTGGCTGTGATTAAGGAAAAAATAAACAAATTAAATGAATTGAAGGCCAAATACAACATAGGAAAAAAACAGAAGTGAAAAAGCAGATAGTACTAGTACCTAATGTGCAGAGGAGACCCTATGCTGCTGGCATAATTAGAAAAACGCATATACTGTCCAAGTTAGAGCTAGGGGAACCTTTTCAGCCAAAACTCTTTTGGAGGAGGGACTTCAGGCTCCATGTTTCATTTTAGATATGGGAAAAGGGAAGCACAGGGGGCTTAGACCTGATTCAATTCCTGTTAAAGTGAAAATTCCCACTGACTAACATTGGATCTGACTGAGTTCCCATTGGACTCATCTAGAAAAATCAGTTCCAGAATCAGGAATAGAACCTAGGACTCCCAACTCACTGTGCTCTGCGCCTACCACTGGACAATCTGCCTCTTTAATAAGGCTGGACCACAAAATTTCATGAAAGCCAAATTGGATAAAAGTTCAGGGGTTAGATGTAAATGATAACTTAAATGGGGAAGAAACTTTTTCACTTGCTTTCTGAACACTGGTTTTCTAATTGTGAGAGCCAGAAAATGGTTTGCAAGATGACAAAAGGCAGAGTGATAGCAGGATTTAAAATTTAAAAAGATTAACCAAGGAACAAGAGCAAGAATAGCTTTTAAAAGTTCTCTATGGAATGTTGTACCTTGTAAGGAAGGCAGGAGGCAAAAAACTTAGACTAAATTTATCCCCTTCCAATATTTTTTGTCTGGAAAATGAGGCTAGGATCAAGGCACTATAGCTGAGTCAGGGATTAATGAAGCACTGAAGAAAATAAGCAATGGAGTTGTAAATCCCTTGAGGACAATGGTTATTTAGTAGACAGCTCAGAGCAATTGACTTCAATATTGGTTAAATCTGAATTACTCATTTGAAAGGTAAATCCTTCCACATAAAGGGATCAAGCCTTACTCCTGTGAGTCATCCTGTCCCATCTGTTTCAGGATGCAATATTGAGGCCACTATGAACAATACAAATTTAATTGTTAAAACATAGATGGGCCCCTCTAGTATGTGCCACTTATGAACGGTGACAAAAATATCTGATTTTATGGACTATAATGTAAATACTAGGTGGTTTGAAATATTGTTATTGAATATATGTTTTTGAATATATTGTTAAAACTGACATTACTGGCAATCAGATGATGCTATTGAAAACCATCTTGCTAGTTCTGTGTATATGAATATGTAGGAATTAGATCTTGGAGAAATACTTATCACTAGCAATGTTGCTGTTGGCTTTGAAAAACTGAGCTTATTTAAGTATCAGAGTGGTAGCTGTGTTAGTCTGTATCCACAAAAACAACGAGGAGTCCGGTTGCAAGGTGCCACTGGATTCCTCGTTGTTTTTGAGCTTATTTATTTATTCATATTAATGTTAATTTACTACTAAAAATTAATTCCAATAGAATTTCTTATTAAGAATTAGTCTTAGGTGAGGCAGTTGACTGTTACATGAAGCAGAAATAACATCAAAATTCCACGAGAATGCCCTTTTAACTCCATCCAGGCCAGTGGGTTTCAGAAAATTCTGGGTTGTCAAGGGATAAATAATTCCAGACAGTGACTAGAATGTCCTTTGTTATCACTTTAAAAAAATCACCAGAGTGAGAGCTCTGTTTAGTAAGAATGATCTTGAGATGAGGGCTAATGCCTATGTTGTTTCAAGGTTGGCTTATTGTAATTATCCTTTGGCAGGACTTCCTGATCATTAATCATAGGATTTAGCTTATAAAAAGTCTCAGATTCTGTCTGGTTTTAGCTGGGTTGGTACTATTCTAAAACGTTTACATTGGCCACCTCGTACACTTCATATTGATTTGTAAGTTCATTCACTTCCATGACTTACCTCAGGGTTTCTGGTCCAGCATGTCTGACTACGCTTTTATATTCATTTATTTGCAGGTT
This sequence comes from Chrysemys picta bellii, assembly GCF_011386835.1. Lineage (NCBI taxonomy): Eukaryota > Metazoa > Chordata > Testudines > Emydidae > Chrysemys > Chrysemys picta. The sequence continues at coordinate 200,198,326 of NC_088792.1, forward strand.
GGCCCACTGAGGGCAGAGTTGGCTGTATCTGTAACCTTGAGATTTGTGTAATTGTGCTCCCTTGTTGTGGAACCAGCTCTCTAACTGACTGTTATGTGACCTGTGTCTGACTCAGCAATGCAGGTTACAATAAATGGGTATTTATTTGCTGTGGTTTGCTTTTCTTAGCTGCTAATTGACTCTTTCAGTGCACTGGGACTCTTGTGAAAGAATCAATATAAATGCATGGTAATGAAAATGTTGTTCATCTTAACTACAGTTAATATAGTGTGTCTCTATTTCCCTCTTCTTCAATATTCCCTTAGTTTTCTGTCTTTAATTTTCTCTTCATTTTCCTCCCTCTGTTTTCCCACAGTAAAGGATCATTTATGATGAATATATCAGGGAGGGTGGGAAGAAAAGTTCTAAGGTCTCTTAAAGATTATACTTTGTCACCCCCAGAGGGAAAGAAGAGGTAAGAATAAAACAACACAATACTCTTTGTCCCAGATGTGCGGGATCAAAATAAGATGTGAGGAATGTGGCTTAATTAGACCACAAATTTATTAACCTAACTCACTGGAAAATACCCCCAGTGATAACTCTGGCAGTATAGGTCATTATTCCGTCCTCACTTTTTTAAATCTATTTAGGGAGAGCTGCCATCAGCCCCCTCTAAATCTGGTCCCATCCTATTGTTAAGGACTTGCAGGGAAGCAGGTTGTCTCCTCACTGTACCATATGTTGGGATTCCCAACCCGATTTCCCCAGCTTCTTCGGGAGATTCTTTCCCCTAAGTCTACTTCCAGCTCTGGTACATCAAGGAATTAGCCCCTTATGCTACAAGTACTTGCACTGGACACCAGTCACAAGGAGTCACCAGCTTGTCTGTTTCATCCTACTGAATTAGCCTCCGCAGGAGTGGAGCACTACACTGGTATTCATTCAATTGCCACCATTGATAGGCATAACCTATTGGGCTCTTTTTCGGTGCTGTTGAATGGAATCCCACTCCACCAGGGGAATCTCAGTATATACTCTGACATTACCATAAACTGAAATTTCCTTTTTTGAGGTAACTCCCTTCTCCTTGAAGAGGTAATAGGGCCTGCAACCAGTCTTAACACTAGACATGTCTGTGCTGCATTGACTGGACAAATTGACTCATCTTGGGGGGGTTTTTTGATACTCTGAGTCAGGGGTCAGCTCTCTTCCTCCCCATTGCAGAGTTCTAAATTCCAAAGCCTTAGCTGAATCCTTCCTTGCTGAACCCCTTATTAGCCTGATAGAGACCACCCCTCCACTATCCATGACACCACAGATTGTACTGTCAAATACTGAGAGGGCTCGCCCCTGCCCTCAAGTGGAGTTGAATAAATTCCTCTGTTATATACCTGAATGTGCAAGGTGCTAGTTGTTTTGCATAGACACAAAACTGGTCAAGAACCAAGGCTCCTTGGGTCAAACAGTACCCAAATAGGCTCCTCTATGGGTCCCAGCACCAACTCTCAAATTCCATCCACCACATCCTGAGGATACAGCTACATTTGAGCTGGAGGTGTAACTTCCAGCTCAGGTAGAGGTGTGTGCACTAACTCTGGTCAAGCTAGCACACTTGAACTGGCAGTTATCAACATGGCCCAATACTTCACTTTTACTTCAGAATCACTCTTTCACTCCTGACTTCATCCTTGCCTGCAGTCACTGTCACTGGGATGGGAAAGAGCCCCTACAGCTACTCCCTATTGATGAGCAACAGATATGTAAAACGACGGATAAGGAGGAGACGTATACCGGGCACCCCCTGTACCACAAGTCTCATAACCAGAAAATGACATTTGTTTATAAATCAGGCCCCAGTCTGACTTCAAAGCTATACATATACAAAGTGCTTGCAGGATTGGAACTTTAAAGCTGGACGATGTTCCACAAAACCAAGTAAAATGCACTTTTGGTTTGACTACATAACTATCTTAAAAGAGCTTGTATGTCTCACATAGCTCTCATCACAGCTAATTAAAATGTTTTTAAAATTTGGATTAACACACCACTGTATCTAATTAGTGGCCATTCATTATGGCCATATATTTTTTTGCTTCTCACAGTAGCCTGACATCCCATAAGCAAATCAGTGTGTACCCACCATGATTAATAACTAACTCTAAATAGCAGCTTTTCCCAGAGTCAGTGCACAGGCTGTGTCAATTGTAGGAATCCCTGTTCATTCTCACTTTTTGAACGGCTCCATCCTTTCAAGCTTAATATAATTATTGAGCATCTCTTCAGAATAAAAAGCAAGCTATTCTGGGTTCCATTAGAGGGCATGTGGCACTTTAGGAGATCTGAGTGATGTAAGGATGAGATAGAACCAGTTAAAGCACTGAAAGGGACGCAAGGCACTAAATATTTTCTGAGCAGAATGAAGCAAAGCGGGTTGCTTTATTAAACTGTAATTCAAAGCATCAAAGACAAAGTACCATAATCAAGGAGAGGGGACTCTGGATTAGTGTGCTTAATGGGGAGATAAAAACATTCATACTGACAATGTTTACTCGTCCATCTTTGAGCAGAAGCATCACATATTTAAATTTTCAAGACTTTATGTAATGTTGCTGGTGTAGAAAATACTTTCTCTGAGGTTATATCTTAACGGTGCAGTTCCTACTACATTTTTTATTTCATACTTGATCCGTTACATCATTCCTAAAGTCGGATTGGGCTAATTGGCACAGGCCCATGTTGGAGGTCAAACAGAGGTGGTCCAGTGATTAGGACATTGGCCTGGGACTCAGAAGAGCTGTATCTGGTTCCATATTCTGCCACAGCCTCCCTGTGTGGCCATAAGCAAATTAGTCTGGCCCAGATCCACAAAGGGACTTATGTGTGATAACTCAAAGTGTTGCAGCACCTAGAAAACCACTGGAATAACATTGTGATCTACAAAGCCTAGGTTAGGCACTAGGGGCTGGTCTACACTGGGGCGGGGGATCGATCCAAGATATGCAACTTCAGCTACGCAAATAGCGTAGCTGAAGTTGAAGTATCTTGGATCGAATTACCTGGGGTCCAGACGGCGCGGGATCGACGGCCGCGGCTCCCCTGTCGACTGTGCTACCGCCGCTTGCTCTGGTGGAGTTCCAGAGTCGACGGTGAGCGCCTTCGGGGATCGATATATCACGTCTTAAGGAGACGCGATATATCGATCCCGGATAAATCGATTGCTACCCGCCAATACGGTGGTTAGTGAAGATGTAGCCCAGGACTCCCTGTACAATGGGGAGAGATAGGTGACTTAGAATGCAATGCACAAAAGCCAGCATGGTAGTTGGGGAGCTGCCTAAACTAGCTAATAGGATAGGCTGACAAGAGGGGTGTGTCCTAAGTCCCTCCCCTCTCAGGGTGTTAGGCACCCAAGCCCAGGCTGCAGGAAGCCACTTCTCTCTGCCAACAATCCACAACCAGGTACCCTTCTCTTGGGGTCAGGAGGCTTAGGCACATCAGTTGTTTCTTGTGAGAATGAGGTTAAATACCTGCCTCACTCCATACAGAATGGCTGGAAAAGGAGGTGGTGGAAGTGCAGCCCTGTACATTTTAGCCCAGTGGTTAGAGCACTCCCTGGGATGTAGGAAACCCAGGTTCAATTCCTCATGCTGCCTGAAGGGCAGAGAGGATTTGAACAAGGGTCTCCACCCCTAAGTTTTTCTGACTATTAAGCCATGGGATAGTCTTGGATAAATAATTGAAGAGCGGGGGGACTGGACTCTACATGTAGAGTCACTGGGCCAGAGAGTGAGAATGAGGTTGTAGCCTACTGGTAGGAGACCCAGGCAATATCCTCTAGCTTAGTGCTTAGAGGACTCAGACATAGGCACCGACTCCGTGGATGCTCCCGGCCTGGAGCATCCACGGGGAAAAATTAGCGGGTGCTCCACACCCACCAGCAGCCAAGCTCCCCCCTCCTTGCCTCCTTCTCCCACGCCGCATCCCCGCTCCTTCCCCTCCCTTCCAGGGCTTCCCACCTCCCCACCACCTAACAGCTGTTTAGCGGCGCTTAGGACTTTCCGTGAGGGAGGAGGAGGAGCAGGAACGCGGCACACTCAGGGGAGGAGGCGGGGACTTTGGAGAAGGGTGGAATGGGGGCAGGGCGAAGGCGGTGCAGGGGTGGGAAGAGGCGGGGAAGGGACAGGGACAGGGGCGGGGGAGTCAAGCACCCACCAGGCAGAGGGGAGGTCGGCGCCTATGCTCAGAGAGGTATGGGGAAACCCCTGTTCAAGTAGTTTTCTAGGCAAGTGCTTTAACAAGTAGGCAAAAAGTCTTGTAAGCTGGTCACTGCCACTACTCCCTTCTCCTCCTCTGGCCACAATTTGAACAAGACCCGATGCAGTAGGTGGCCTCCAAGCACACCAACTGGATTGGGCTGCACAGGTGAGATATGCTGAAGGCCGCCTTTCTTCCTTCAGTTTGGATTGCAGTGGGACTTACGCATCCAGATGCCTAGATTGAAGCAACAGTGCACATGCCCAGAGGCAGAAACTTAGTAAGAGTTCCCTGGGTCCCTGAGAAAAATTAGGTGCTGAGTGAGTTTAGGCACTTACAGGGTTAGGCAGCAGCCAAGCAGACATTTTTGTGGATTTCAGTGGGGCCTCAAACTTAAGCACCTACATACCTTTGTGGAACTGGGCCTTAATCTGTCTGTGCCTCAGTTCCCCATCTGTAGAACAGAGGGAATAACACTTCCCTACCTTGCAGCGGTATTGTGATGATAAATATGTTAGACAGTGAGATTCTCAGACACTAAAGTGATGGAGGTCATACAAATACCTAGATAGAACATCACCTTTCTTCCTCCTCTTCTATTGTCTTCCAATATCATTCATATCTTATAATGTCTTGTACTACAATCCTATTGCTTAAAACACCTGAATTACTATATTTTGATATCTACGCACATGACAGAAATTAAAAGGAACTGTTAACAAATGGCTCAAATCAAACTCTCCAATCGCAGTCCTCCTCCATGTGCTGCCGAGATAAATGCCCTCTGGCATTTAATTTGGACCCAAATTAAAACAACCCAGTTGCACTCATTTTTGAAAACGCCCAGTGAGCACAAACACCACTTGTACTGACTACTATGGATTCAAAAGCCCTATTTACTGGTACAAACCCTTTCAAATTTTTCCCCAATTCTCAATACCTACCACAACGTAAGAGGCTTTTCAGTTTTGAATGACAAATACCCAATTATTTATGGAAAAGGTATTTAGTCAGAAGAATAAAGTATTCAAATAATGTATATTATGGAGTCCCAGGGAACAGTAAAAATGTGATAGAATGTTCTGCTTCAGTTTCCATTATGAGTTAGAAATTAATTAGACAGTAGCTGCTTAAAAGAGAAAAAGCAAGAGACAAAGGTGACAGATTGATCATCTCCCAGTGTCCTTTACACTCCGAAATCACATTCATTTGCCTTCCAGCATGTAATTATCCACTGCTAAGCAGAGTATGGACATTGTACACAAATGTCACTCTAGAAAGATCATCCTGTATAATCTGTATAAAACTTGACAATAACTAATATGATCACAAAAAAATTAAAAGCCAAAAGGCAAAAATGTTCAGACTTCATTCCCTAAAATGACGTGCTTGCCTGACTGGACTTGAAATGTTTTGCAGAGATCACAGCAATTAAAGAAGGAAAGAACCTACCAGGCTAAATCCTCAATTATTGTTAAAGATCTATATGAGCAAAGCCTTCTCTGATCTTGAAGTGATTACTAGCTTAAAGGAGTTAGCCAAAAACCAAATTTCATTTTACAGAATTTTTGTAACATCAATGCCATTAGGGTTTTTGTTTGCTTGCTCAGGGTTTCTCAAACAGGGGTCGCCGCTTGTGTAGGGAAAGCCCCTGGCGGTCGGGCCGGTTCGTTTACCTGCCCCATCCGCAGGTCCGGCCGATGGTGGCTTCCATTGGCCCGGAGCAGCGATCCGCGGCCACTGGGAGCTGCAATCAGCCGTACCTGTGGACGGTGCCGGTAAACAAACCGGTCCGGCCCACCAGGGTCTTTCCCTACACAAGTGGCGACCCCTGTTTGAGAAACCCTGTGCTTGCTTGTTTGTTTTTGTTATGCAATAATTTGTGTGCGGTGTCTTTAATACTCTAGCAAAGCTTCCTGCACTTACAGGGGTATTATAGTAGGAGTATTGGATATCAGGAGTGATTCTGAAAAGCTTTTCTCTTTTACATTGTAGGGGTGAGGATCCCCAAAGATACCCAGGGTTATGAGGCCCTTAGTGTGAAACAATCTTGTCTCTGCCTGTGTGGATCAGCTCCCCGGAAACCAACAGCCTCTGGCAGCATTAGCACTGCCTTCCAGGCCTCTGCATGCCTCGCTCTCTCTGTTCAAGTAGCAAGAGGCACCCACCAACTCACAGAATCTCAGAGCATTCCCTGTAGTGTCCAGCCCCTTATCCCCTGAACACTCACAGAATTACCAGACCTGCTGTTCCCAAAGGTACAGTACACACCAGCTGGTAAGATTCAGCTCAGGATCACCACTTAGCTAAATTTATAGTGAAAACAAGAATAAGTTTAGTATCAAAGAAGATATTCAAGTGAGAGTGAGTCAGAATATTGGAAACAAGTGGTTACGTGTAAAACAAAATCACAACACATCTTCCAGAGACTAAACTTAACTCTCATCTCAAGAAGATTATCTCACACAAAGTTCTCTTCAGTGTTTTCAGTCAAGCCTGCTTGAGACCCCTTTGTCTTGAAGCAAAAATGGTGTTCTTCACTAAAGGAATAAGAGGGCTCCTGGATGTCTTCTCTGCCCCCAACTGTAGTCAAGTAACCTTTGAAGTGCACCCACCTGCTCCCATCTACTGTTTTTATTTTCTTTTTGAAATCCCCACAATCCCTCCTTGGCATTTATACCAGACTAGTGGTAGAGGACCCACTGTGAACGAGACCATACTCAATTTATATGTTAACAGATAGGAGATGTCTATCCATCTATCTGGCAGAAAAACTCTTTTCACCTTTGCTCGCGACTAATATCTTGATACAGACATTAAAAACATATTTTCAGTACATATATGCACATCTCCTTACATAGTATCTGTCTATATATTTCACAATGGTATTAACGACCAGAGTGACACCGGCTTTCATTTAAGACCTCACATAATATTCTGCGACAAACCAGAATGTACATAGCAGAATCAGGAGATTCACGTAAGGGGCTGTCCATAAATTATGTAACACATTTTTGATGAGGTTACAAGACCTACCCACCCCTTGTAACACTGAAACAAACATGCAAACTTAAGGATTCACTGACCCCTTAATGCAATATGTTATTTATGGACTGTCCTTAACCCCCTTGCCAATAGGCATGAAGAGGTTCTTGGGTCACAGTAGGCTTCTCTTCTCTGAGTATGTTCTTTCTCATCCTGAGTTGTTCTTGCTCACTCTAACTGGTAGGTGCACCCATAGCTTCCTGTGCAGAGCTACCTCAGAGTTTTTAGTATCAAATGCACGTGATTGCTTTATTTAGTGTTCAGGTAAGCTACACTTACACATCTGGCACAGCAGGGATGGCTGCCTGAGCTTGACTTAAGCTCCTTTCAATCTACCTCACCAGTCCTTGTACAAAGGGAGAGCCAGGAGCTAGCAGAATAAAAGAGAAGCATGCTTTAACCTAAAAGATCACCCTTGGGACCAAATTCTTCTCTATGTTACACTCAAGCAATCCCAATGCAACCACCGAGGACAGAATTGGGGCCTCTGAGGTTCAAGATTTTTAGTGCATGCAAACTATAGTAAGGAGTCGGAGTCTCTTCTGGTACATCAGTAGAGAGAGATCTCCATACAGTGACAGATGATTTTTTGCCTTGACATGCCTAAAAATACTTTTTAATAACACTAGTTCCTGTGATTAGCATTATAGTCTTATTCATTTGTGTACTTTTAATTGTTAGCTTGTGTTAATACAATAAGCATTACATCTCTTCTCCCAATCACCTGACAAAGAAAGCTCAGAAAGAAGCACACTTAATTTCAAGGAGTTTCTTCATGGAAATTGTACACAACAAATTTGAAAAGGATTCTATCAGCCACTGATTTAATTTGGAAATAACAGTCACCCATACTTTGCAGACTGTACCCGTCTTTATTCTGTGCAAATGTTTGAGGCTTATGTAACACATTTAAATAAAAAATCATTTGTTATATGAAATGGCAGTTTATGAATAGTTAAGTGATACTTTAACAGGAGTTTCCTGCCTGAATGAGTATCCAATGGAAAATAGTTTCCACAAGATCAAAATCTTCTGTGAGAAAACTTCAATTTTGTGGCAGAGGAAGGGCTGCTGGGGCCTCTGGGCTCTCTGGCTGTGTGGCAGGCCACCTGGCAGGGAGCTTGGAAGCCAGGGCTGGTTCCCTGACCTCTCCAACTCCCCAGGCACCCAAATGTCCTAGGAATCAGGGAACCAACTGCTCTAGGAGTCGGAGAGCCCTGAGAGATTCATGGCAGCCTGAAAGCCAGGGGAGTGTTCTTGAAACAATATTTTTTTAAATGAAACTTTTTGGGAATTTCCCTTTCATGGGAAGCTGTGAAATTTCTATTTTGATCCAAATTGGAATGAAAAAAACTTCAAAATGACAACTGAATTTCTGTGTTTTCACCAGCTTTACTAACATGGATGCTCTAAAGAGCTGAATGTTTCAGAAATGGGCAGAGGGCAGGACTTGGACTCAAGGTGGGGAGTGAGAATGCTTTGATTAGATTGGATTTGGAGCAGTGGTGGGCAACCTAAGGGCCTCAGGTTGCCCACCAATGATTTGGACTGTGTCAAATTTTTAATCCATCCCAGCCTTTCTGCAATTAGCCATTTTACTGATGAAAGCAAGGCCCCACGCATCAGAAATCTAGCTCAGTTGGCCATTTAGGACTTGCCTCTGCACCCACTAAAAGCAGTCATTGACTTCAGTTGTGCAGGATCGAGTACTTAATCCATCCCTCATGAGCCAATGTATGTTTATTCCCTATATCTTCCCCAGTGTCTTCTACAGTCCAGTTTTAAATGATTCCAGCAGTAGATTTTCCACCTTATCTCTTAGACCGAGGTGGGCAAACAATGGCCCGTGGGCCGGATTTGGCCTGTGAGCCGTTTTAAGCCGGCCCACAAGCTACCCTGGGGAGCAGCGTCTGGGGCTTGCCCCGCTCCAGCACTCCAGCCAGAGGTCTGGGTCAGGGGCAACTCCGGCACTCCGGCGGGGGCACTGGGTCAGAAACTGCACCTCGTGGCTCCCAGAAGCCGTGGCATGGCCCCGCTCTGGCGATCCAGATAGGGTGCAGTGTCGGGGGCCACACCATGTGGCTCCCAGAAGCTACACACTCCAATGGCCCCCTCTGGCACTCCAATGGGAGCTGCAGGGGCGGTGCCTGCAGATGGGGCAGTTTGCAGAGCCACCTAGTCACGCCTCTGCATAGGAGCCGGAGAAGAGACATGCCACTGCTTCCGGGAGCCACTTGAGGTAAGAGCCACTCAGAGCCTGCACCCCTAGCCTCTCCCCACATCCCAACCCCAGCCCTAGCCCTGATCCCCCTCCCACTCTCCAAGCCCCTTGATCCCAGCACCCTCCTGCACCCCAAACTCGTCATCCCCAGCCCCACCTCAGGGTCCGCACCCCCAACCACAGCCCTCACCCCCTCCTGCACCTCAACCCCAATTTTGTGAGCATTTGTGGCCCGTCATACTTCTCCCTGGCCCACTCCCAACCCCATGTTACTCATCTCAGGCTTCTTGGTCCAGGCTCCTTGCAGTGTCAGTCCTAGTCTCCTCCTCCAGTTTCCAAGTTTCCAGCCCCACATACTGTAGAATTGTATGGAGGGTCTGTTAGGGGCCAGCCAGAAGAAGGGCAGTGGGATCAATGTTTATGTGGATTCATTGGCCTTAATACACATGCAAATGATAGATTTTAATGCCAGAGGGACCGTTGTGATCATCTAGTCTGACCTCCTATATAACACAAGTCAAAGAACCTCACCCAGTAATTTCTGCATAAAGCCCATAACTTCTGTTTGAGTTATAGCATCTCTTTTTTAAAAAGCTATCCAGTCTTGATTTAAAGACTTCAAGTAAAGTCCCTAGGTAAGCTGTTCCAGTAGTTCATTATGCTCACTGTTAATAATATGTGCCTTATTTCTAGTATGAGTTTGTTTGTCTACCTTCTGCTTCTAGCCATTGGATCTCATTATGCCTGTAGCTGCTACTCCAGCCCACAGGATAGAGACCTGCACCCTGGCCTTGACTGAGGTGTGGATGTCACTTCCTCAACCCACCCACAGTTCTGCATAATTTACTCAAACTTCATATGGAGAAAAGGGTTCCACCCAAACAGCAGCAGAGAATTTGATTTACTCTGTGTCCTCACACTGAGGGCTAGTCTACACTGGCAATGCTAAAGTGCTGCCCTGGCAGCACTTTAACATGGCTTGTGTAGTAGCGGCAGAGCTCTAAAAAAACACCACCATGGAGGCGTTGGTGCACTGTTTACACTGGTGCTTTACAGGGCTGAAACTTGCTGAGCTCAGGGGGGTGTTTTTTCACACCCCTGAGCGAGTAAGTTGCAGCAGCGTAAATTGCCAGTGTAGACAAGCCCTTAGTGAAAATATGGGTGTGTGGTTCAAAATCCCACAACATACTCTTCGTGCCTTTAGAAATAGTACAAAGTTCTGAAATGGGTTGAATAACTCAAATGATTTGTGTTTCTATTCAACTTTATAGAGCCTTAAAATTACTTTTTCACTCAGATTCAGACTCATTCATAATCTTCTCTCATCTTCAAGGTTCAGCAGTTTGTTGGGATGAGTTTTGCTGCCTGATGGTCAATGTACAGTAGTTTTCTCAAATCTTTATTCATTATGTTTATCTAGAGCTTATAAAATCCATAAAATCCATCAAGAAGTTAGTTAGTTGGTGGCAGGGAATGTTATTGTTCAGCTCTGTCTCATCTTTAAAGATGGTTTGTCTCTTGAGATTACTGTCATTGTTCCATATTCTTCTCTGTAATCTTCTCCCAGAGGTAGTAAGAGAATTCCAGAATATCATTTGTGACCTCTATTTGAAATAGAAAAATAACAAGGCTCTTTTTGTAGTTTTGCAAGCATTTGAGACTAATGGTAGGTTAACTTTCCCAAAGATTTGGAGCTATTACTATTAGGGCTGTCAAGCGATTAAAAAAATTAATCGCAATTAATCGTGCTGTTAAACAACAATAGAATACCATTTATTTTAAATATTTTTGGGTGTTTACTACATTTTCAAATATATTGATTTCAATTACAACACAGAATACAAAGTGTACAGTGCTCACTTTATATTTATTTTTATTACAAATATTTGCACTGTAAAAAACAAAAAAAATATATTTTTCAATTCACCTCATACAAGCACTGTAGTGCAATCTCTTTATCATGAAAGTTTAACTTACAAATGTAGAATTATGTACAAAAACCACTGACATCAGAAATAAAAAAATGTAAAACTTTAGAGCCTACAAGTCCACTCAGTCCTACTTCTTGGTAAGCCAATCACTCAGACAAACAAGGTTGTTACAATTTGCAGGAGATAATGTTGCCTGCTTCTTGTTTACAATGCCACCTGAAAGTGAGAACAGGTGTTCACATGGCACTGTTGTAGCTGGCATTGCAAGATATTTACATGCCAGATGCGCTAAAGATTCATATGTCCCTTGATGCTTCAACCACCATTCCAGAGGATAATGCTTCCATGCTGATGATGGGTTCTGCTTGATAACGATCCAAAGCAGTGCGGACTGACACATGTTCATCTTCATCATCTGAGTCAGATGCCACCAGCAGAAGGTTGATTTTCTTTTTTGATGGTTTGGTATGTAGTTTCCGCATCAGAATGTTGCTCCTTTAAGACTCCTAAAAGCATGCGCCACACCTTGTCCCTCTCAGATTTTGGAAGGCACTTCAGATTCTTAAACCTTGGGTCGAGTGCTGTAGCCTTTTTTAGAAATCTCACATCAGTACCTTCTTTACGTTTTGTCAAATCTGCTGTGAAAGTGTTCTTAAAACAAACATGTGCTGGGTCTCATCCGAGACTGCTATAACATGAAATATATGCAGAATGCGGGTAAAACAGAGCAGGAGACATACAATTCTCCCTCCAAGGAGTACAGTCACAAACTTAATTGATGCATTATTTTTTTAACTAGCATCATCAGCATGGAAGCATGTCCTCTAGAATGGTGCTGAAGCATGGAAGGGGCATACTAATGTTTAGCATATCTGGCATGTAAATACCTTGCAACATCGGCTACAAAAGTGCCATGCGAACGCCTGTTCTCACTTTCAGGTGACATTGTAAATAAGAAGCAGGCAGCAGTATCTCCCATCAATGTAAACAAACTTGTTTGTCTTACCGATTGGCACAATAAGAAGTAGGACTGAGAGGACTTTTAGACGCTAAAGTTTTACATTGTTTTGTTTTTGAGTGCATTTATGTAACCAAAAAAAATATGCATTTGTAAGTGACACTTTCACGATAAACAGATTGCACTTCAGTACTTGTATGAGGTGAATTGAAAAATACAATTTCTTTTATCATTTTTATTGTCCATATATTTGTAATAAAAAATAATAATATAAAGTGAGCACTGTTCACTTTGTATTCTGTGTTGTAATTGAAATCAATATTGAAAATGTAGAAAAACATCCAAAAATATTTAATACATTTCAATTTGTATTCTATTGTTATAAGTGTAATTAATCGCAATTAATTTTTTAATCACAATTAATTTTTTTGAGTTAGTTGCGTGAGTTAACTGCAATTAATTGACCGCCCTAATTACTATATATTTCTGGTCACTTGATGCACAGTACATTAATAGATGGGTCTCTGGGAATCAGTCAAGAGCTGGCAAAGTGCAAGAAGTATACCAATCTTGTACCTTGGTTTCTGTCTATACCCTGCTTTCTTACAAAACGCTCAGTAGGGTTCAAACACATCCTGTCACTCATCCTACATTTCACATTTCATATAGAGCACAGAGAAAAACCTGGAATTTCTGAACAAATTGGCCAAATTCATTCATGCTGTAACTCTGTTCAAGTGAATCGCTAAATTCATTCTTGATGTAACTGTTCAAGTGACTTCATCCCCTGATGTATATTCATTAGCGCCAATAAAACCTTGATTTTCTTCCTCCTTCACCTGCCCCACCCCCTTCCATATATATTAAGTTGCACAGCAACTAGAAAGATAAAGGGTTTTTTTCCCCCATAAAGATACCAGATTATTAAGGATACAATTGCAACTCTTCATATACTTTGAATTTTCAATGAATTCAGTTAGCCTACCTTCTGCTTAAAAAAACCTCGTCTCTGATTCTTGCCACTAACTAATGACCTAGCTCCAATAAACATTGGTTGTTCAAGAAAGATGAACTCAAACTGAAACAGGTGCAGAAAAAGGCTATTGGGATGATCAGGAAAATGAAAAGCCATTCTTAAGAGAGGAGACTAAAAGAGCTTGGCTTGTTTAGCCTAGTAAAATGAAGGCTCAGAGGGGATATGAGTGCTCTGTATAAATACATCAGGGGATAAACACCACGGAGGGCATAGAGCTATTTAAGCAAAAGGACAATTTTTGCACAAGAACAAATGTGTATAAATGGGCCATATTGGCAGGAAATGTGAAGAAAGTTTCTAATTATCAGAGATGTAAGATTCTGGTGCAGTCTTCCAACAGGAATAGTAGAAGCAAACAACCTAACTAATTTTAAGATGGAGCTTGATAAATCTATGAATGGGCTTATATGATGGGATTGGCTGCAACAGAACTGGACTGAACTCAATCACCCACGAGATCCCATCCAGTCCTAGCTTCCTATGTACAGATCTAGAGATGGGGTGGAGAAGAGATTGTATATTTATGTGTACCTTTTTAACCCAAGAAGCAGGTTTATGGCCAGATTCTTCATTGAAGTCAATGGAGTTATGCTGATGTACACTACCTTAGGGTGTGGCCTATACAATATAGGCACCTATAATTGATTAATACTCCTTTATTATTAGAGGTATATATCAATCAGTATATCTCTGATTGTTGAGAAAACTGTGGATGCTGAGGAAACAAACAGCACTCACATTCTGGTGGTCCATTGGTGATCTCCTTTTCTTGGGGTCTTCTTGTTGAGAGCCACTTTGGCGATGGATCAGTCATTCATGAAACAATGGTCCATGAACAAAGCTTTTTGATGCTAGCATTTCTATATTTCTCTGCTAATATAAAAATGTTATTTTACTGCCTTCTGTCTTTGCACATTGCAAGGTCACTGGCTGTCTCCTGAAGTGCCGTTTGGAATTAAAATATAGTGATTTTTGGAGTAACAAAATTAGATTGAAACGTTTAAAGACTTACGAGTGTTACATTTGGTCTATTTTATAAGCCCAGAGTTGAGAAATTATCATGGGATATTTGTAGATGACTTTTTGTTCATGTCTCTCCTATTATTTTGTACTCTCAATCTTTCAAACTAAAGATATATCTGGTTAAGTTTCATGCCACAAGAAGTATGTGGCATATATTTGTATAAAGCTTGGCAAAAGACCTTCCTTGGTTTATTACAAGCTATTAATGCTCTTTCATTTGATGTTCTTTGTTGCATTTGTTTTACATAGTAAAATGTAATTTTAAAAAGTGATTTTTAGTGAAACTGCTATATCTACCCTGCTGATCGTTCACTGCAGTGTCCCCTCTCCTTTCCCCACCCTCACTACACACAGTAAGCAAATATATTCGGTGAAGGTACCAGACATGTTCAGCCAAAGTAAAATGTAATGTTGTGTAAACAGGTGTTTTGTCTTTTTTTCCCAGGCCTGATCTTATAAGGAGCTGATCTCCTCTCTGGGGGCACTCAGGACCAGATCCTCAGAATGAAAGCACACAAGAACTCCACAACAGAAGGAGAGAAAGCAAGCTGCTTTCTAAAATAGAGGCACAACTCATGTCATCTTACTCTAGACTGACTGTATGCAGGCTCTTCTGATCAACCACTTCCATAAGAGCCCCCTAGCCTGCAAGCAGGATCAGGGAAAACCTTTAGCATTTAAAGTGTCAGCTTGTAACTTTTACAGTTTTCAATACACAATCACTGGAAGTTAGGCGCCTAAATCCCTTTGAGGATCTAGGCCTCAGCAGCTTCCAGAATCGATCCCTTAGTTTCCTGAGCTTCCGATTTCCTTTCATCCCTGTGCCTGCAGAAACAACTGGAAAGTTCTGTGAGAATTTTATCATAGCATCACTTACTCATTGCTTAGGGCCAGATCCTGAGAGGTGCCTAGCCTCTGCAATTCCCATTCAAGTCAGCTGCACAGCAAGTGTTCAGTAATTCTCCAGATCAGGCCCTAAATCAGATAGTTCTTTTTGATTTCTTCCATCGCATTTTGTTTTAAATAGGTTTATTTTAGGACTATCGATTAATCACAGTTCACTCATGCAATTAACTCAAAAAAATTAATCGCGATTTAAAAAATTAATCACGATTAATCGCACTTTTAATCACACTGTTAAAAATAGAATACCAATTGAAATTTATTAAATATTTTTGGATTTTTTTCTACATTTTCAAATATATTCATTTCAATTATAACACAGAATATAAAGTGTACAGTGCTCACTTTATATTATTATTTTTATTACAAATATTTGCATTGTAAAAATGACTGAACTCTTCATGGGAGAAATTGCATGTCGCCTGCCCTGTTTTACCCACATTCTGTGTATATTTCATGTTATAGCAGTCTCAGATGATGACCCAGAATATGTTGTTCATTTTAAGAACACTTTCACAGCAGATTTGACAAAACGTAAAGAAGGTACCAATGTGAGATTTCTAAAGATAGCCACAGGACTCAACCCAGGTTTAAGAATCTGAAGTGCCTTCCAAAATCTGAGAGGGAGGAGGTGTGGAGCATGCTTTCAGAAGAATTAAAAGAGCAACACTCTGATGCAGAAACTTCAGAACCTGAACCACCAAAAAATAAAATCAACCTTCTTCTGGTGGCATCTGACTTAGATCATGAAAATGAACATGCGTTGGTCCGCACCGCTTTGTATCGTTATCAAGCAGCATCCGTCATCAGCATGGACACATGTCCTCCTCTGGAATGGTGGTTGAAGCATGAAGGGACATTATTTTTTGTACATAATTCTATATTTGTAAGTTCAACTTTCATGATACAGAGATTACACTACAGTATTGGTATGAGGTGAATTGAAAAATACTATTTCTTTTGCTTTTTACAGTGCAAATATTTGTAATAAAAAATGATAATATAAAGTGAGCACTGAATTCTGTATTGTGTGGGCTATTTGTAGAACATAAGCTACCCCAGGTGCTTGAGCAAGGGAGAGATGCAAGGCTAGCCTTTTCCCGGTTTAGAAGTGAGAAAAAGCTTGAGCAGGGAAGATCCTGACAATGAGGGAATTTGGAGGCTCCTCTGGGAAACCCTGACTGGGGAAGGCTGGGGCCTGGAAGGCAGAGCCAAAGGTGGAAGCAGCTGTGAAATAGCTCTGCTATCCAGGAGGGTAATACAGGAAGTCAGGAGATGAAAATAGAGCTATTGAAAGCTTAGGGAAAAGGCGTTAAGTCTGAAGGAGGACCAACCTTGGACTGGCATGATCAGTGTGTGGAAACATCTAAGGCATGATCAGTGTGTGGAAACATCTAAGGCACCCAGAGTTACTGGGTGTGAAAAGGGTGTAAATATGATGCTATTGGGAGAGGACACTAAGTTGCTTTCCTCAAAGGAGAGGCATTTGAAGGAAGTGGCTGCTTTGCTAGAGGCGAAGCAGCAGGCCCTGAAAGAGGGAGGAACTAGCTGGTGACAAGTGGGCTTGGAATTCTCTGTGGAAACGTTAGAGGAAAAAAGAAATTTTTCTCCAGATGTTTGATGGGCAGAGAGTACTCCAGGAGAAAAAGCAATTGGACTGAGATCAGCCAGCTGAAAGAGCTGGAGATTTTTACAGTTGGAGATACCGGCTGCTAAGGGCAGAGGGCAAAAATGAAGCCTGAATTAGAAAACCTGCCTCCGATTAGGCCAGGCTCTGAGGCAGGAGATATGTAACAGGGTGGCTAAGCCAGCCCTAATTACAGAATGAGCCATACCTGGGTTGAATCAACTACTTTGGGTTGAGCCAATTAAGGGGATGAGGCTGCTCCTGGGCTATAAATGGCCAAAGAGAGGGCAGAGCTAGAAAGGGACCACAGAGGGAAGCTACAGGGAGAGATGCTCTCCTGCAGTGGTCCCCAAAGAAGGGATAGTACCTCAGGGAGATGGGTCTATGCCCAGTTTAAGAGGGATAGACTATTCCTTTTGTGTTTGCTTTTGGGAACTCTGTTAATTTAGTTAAAATAAAAAGAAACTCTGACCCTCAAGAAGGGCTGTAATTAGGCAAGACTGGAGTTTTGATTAAAGTCATTAGTACCATGAAGGCCTACGCCGGCAAGTTGCTGAGCATGAAATCCTATACCTTTGCAGAGAGCTAATGCAACACCTGTGCACCACTTAAGAAGTCAAAATAGGGATGAAGTGGGGTTTTGTGCTATCCCTTGGCACGTGGGAGAATTTCATCCTCAGGCTCCATTTGTCCTTTGAGAAACTGTTTTTTTATTTTATTTTTGTTTGTTTGTTTTCTGAATACAATTGTATTTGCTCATTTAAATCATGTCAGTTTGGAGTGTAAAACTATTTCCAGGCCCTAATATCCCCAAACCCTTCAATTTATCAGTCTAACCCTGAAGTCTTTCCTTAGACAAAAACTGCCCCTGAACTCATCCCCCCAAAAGTGCTTCAGCAGCTGACTTCAGGACTCCTGCCTCTTTCTGAACTGTCTTTAACAAGCACTACATTTTTTCCCCCTGACCTGAATATCATCTGGATGTTCCGTAGGAGCTGAAAGTACATGTCCTGCAACCAGAGCCGTCCCTATGGTACGGCAAATCGGGGCCACTGCCTGGGCCCTGCGCTTTGGGGGCTCCGGCACTTCATGAGGAGGCGGGTAGGGAGATGAGGCAGGAGGTGGGTGGGCAGGGGGGTATGAGGAGGAGCCACCCTACCAACATCCCCCTCCCCCCCAGCCAATGCCTCTCCCTCTCTCCCAGTGCCTACAGCTGATCAGCTGTTTTGCGTCATCTGGAGGCGCTGAGGGCGATGGGAGAGGAGTGAGGGGGCGGAACTGGGTGGGGAAGAGGCAGGGTGGGGGTGGGAAGAGGCGAGGGTGACCAGATATCCCGATTTTATAGGGACAGTCCCGATTTGTGGGTCTTTTTCTTATATAGACTCCTATTACGCCCCACCCCCTGTCCCGATTTTTCACACTTGCTATCTGGTCACCCTAGAAGAGGCAGGGTTGGGCCTTGGGGGAAGGGGTGGAGTGGAGGCAGGGCCTGGGCAGAGCTGAGGGGGAGCACCCCTCCGACAGATAGAAACTCAGAGCCTGTGTCCCGGGCCCTGCACCCCCCCCTCCCCGCCAGGGATGGCCCTGCCTACAACAGCACAGGAATTTACTAGAAACTTGAAATACTATTTGTAATAAACAACATAGCCTGCTGTAGATTCCTGTTATTTGTTCCACTAAATGTATCTTTCAGAAAGACTGGGAACAGCCTAGTCTGGCTGCTTCATTTTAGAGTGTTTCCTCTTAGTCTGAGTGTTTAAAAAAAAAGAAAAAAAAAAACTTTTTTCAGAAAGTGGATGACTTGTCTTAAAATGACCCTAGCTCAAGGTTGTGATAACAAGACAGCTGTCCTTTTCTCTGATTAGATGTTCCAGTCTCTTCCTTGCGCAAGGGCTGTGTTGATTTCAGTTCTTTAATAAGTAATCTTGCTCCTGGCAATACCCTCACACTGACTCGAAAGTTGTCTCTGGACCAAGGTAAGTGGAGTTTACTACAACTATCTTATACCCTGAAAAGTCGGTCTGGAAAACATAGAGCGAGAGATGTAATATGAGTTGTGGAATGAAAGTTCTGAATTTTTAATAATCCATGAAATTTCTCATCTCACAATTATTCTCCTCTAAGGATTTGGTGCAAAGTAAATGGGATTATTTAATCCTCTATTGTAGTGTATGGGGCTAATACACTTGTTCACCCATCTCCATTTGTCTTTCAACCAGAATTAGAAATCCTCAGTTAATCTACCACATCCACATGTGAAGTAGATCTTTCTAACAAAGATCTGTCCTTGCCTGTGCAGAAATGAGAGTACTGGTCACTTCCCCTTCCCTGGGCTCTCAATGTGGTCCAGGATCTTTATATGGGAAGGAGGCAAGCTGGAAGCAGCAGGGAGTGCATGGACCTTCAGAGCATCTGAGCAGACCTCTCCTAATGCTTTGGAATACTTCCTTCACAGGGACTTCAGGTACCTCTGCCCATAGGGCACACACTGTCAAAACTAGATCCGTTCAAGATGTTCTGACAGGCAAGCAGGAAGACTCACAAAGGCACTGGTCCTTCACACAGATTTCTCTAGCTACTGCTCCAAGATCTATGCAGATTTTTATGGCAGGGGTTGGAGCTGAACCCCCTGCTCTTTTCTTTTTTACTCTTCACCCCCAGACAGAGTCACCCTGCAGAACTTCTCTCCTTCTCCCTATCCCTTCCCACAGGTTTTCCCATGAGAAGTGTCAATCTGGTCCCATTTTTTAATGTTTTTGGATTTTTAGTGCATGGAGGTGTAAATGTCTCTACCAATGCCAGGGCCGGCAACAGGCACCAGCTTGCCAAGCAGGTGTTTGGAGCGGCCACTCCGGAGAGGGGTGGCATGTCCAGCTATTCGGCGGCAATTCGGCAGACGGTACCTCACTCCTGCTTGGCGCAAAGGACCTCCCACTGAATTGCCACAGCAGATCGCAATCACGGGGAGGGGGGGTTGTTTTTTTGCGCTGCTTGAGGCGGCAAAAACCCTGGAGCTAGCCCTGACCAATGCAGAACAGTAAGACTTAAAATAGTTTCCACCAGTTAAGATATGTTAAGGGAATCATAATTTCCTCTAAGGGATTCCTCTTGCCAATAGGGAGTTGTTACTGCTAAAGGACTGTAGAAAATATTCAGTGGCATGTGTTTAACTAATGCCAATTTTTATCCTATAAAAAAATTAATAAATAAATGTCAGTGCATGTATGTCTTTCATAGTGATAATAAAATGGGGAAAGCTTTTAAATCTTAATTCACTCCGATCCAAAGAGCCTGCACAAGGCCCTGTGTACCACTTAACTCCCATTTAAAACCCAAATTAATGGCTTAAGTGGGATTTACATGGTACACAGGGTCCAGTGAGGACCCTCTGCATTGGGGTGAATATCAAAATTATAGTAGATACACATTAAGGAGATAGTTTAATCCAGTCAGAAATGTCTAGATCAGGGGTAGGCAACCTATGGCATGTGTGCCAGAGGTGGCACACGAGCTGATTTTCAGTGGCACTCACACTGCCTGGGTCCTGGCCACCAGTCCGGGGGGCTCTGCTTTTTAATTTAATTTTAAATGAAGCTTCTTAAACATTTTAAAAACCTTATTTACTTTACATACAACAATAGTTTAGTTATATATTATAGACTTATAGGAAGAGACCTTCTAAAAACGTTAAAATGTATTACTGGCACGCGAAACCTTAAATCAGAGTGAATAAATGAAGACTCGGCACACCACTTCTGAAAGGTTGCCGACCCCTGGTCTAGATCTATATCCTCACCTCTTTCCTAATACCATGTACAGCAGATAATCTTGTAAAGCAATTGTTCTCACTAAAGCACAATGATTAAAGGAGAAAAAAATCTTATCTCCTATATATCAGGTAGACAATCTAATGGACAAAGCAGAATTACTTGTCACTTAGAATAGCCAGATTCTGCCACCCTTACTCATGCTGAGTATTTCCTTACTTGGTCTGATTGAAACTAAGGAAACCAATAAGAAGTACTGTCACTGTGAAAACTAACCATTTTATTCCTACCTTTTGTTTTGTCTTTTAACCCATTATTGATGCCTGAGAGGACTTTCCCTCTTAACTCATAATCGCTTAGTTTGCTTAAGAGTCTTTGGAGAGGAACCTTGTCAAAGGCTTTCTGAAAGCCAAACTAAGCCAGTGGATAATCCTTGTCCACCTGCTTGTTGGCATCCTCAAAGAATTTTAGTAGATAGATGAGGCATTATTTCCCTTTACAAAAGGAGTGTTGACCCTTCCCCATCATATTGTGTTCCTCTATATATCTGATTCTGTTCTTTATTAGCGTTTCAACCAACTGGCCTGGCACTGAAGTTAGGTTTACTGGCCCCTAATTGCCAGGATTGCCTTTAGAGCCTTTTAAAAAATAATTGGATTGCCTATGCTATCCTCCAGTCATCTGGAAATGTCTAATTTAAGCGATAGGCTACATACCACAGTTCTACAATTTCATATTTGTGTTCCTTCAGAACTCTTGGGTGAATACCATCTGGCCCTGCAGACTTATAATTTAAACAATAATCAATTTGTTCCAAAACCACCTCCTACTGACATCTCAATTTGGGACAGTTCCTCAGATTTGTCACCTAAAAAGAATGGCTCAGGTATGGGTCTCTCTCCCATATCCTCTGCAGGGAATAGCAATGCGAAGGAGTCATTTAGCATCTCCACAACAGCCTTGTCATCTTTGTATGCTCCTTTAGCACCTCAACTGTCAAGTGGCCCCACTGATTGTTTTGGAAAGCTTCCTGCTTCTGATATAATTTTGAAAAGTTAGGTTTTTTGTGTCTTTTGACAGTTGCTCTTCAAATTCTTTTTTGGCCTGCTTAATTATATTTTTATACTAGACTTGCCGGAGTTCCCCCATGCTCCTTATTTTCCTAAGTAGGATTTCCCTTCCAATTTTTAAAGTCTTAAAGTTTTTTAACTTCTACTTAACTTGCTTCCTCACTCCTGTGTAGTTCCCTTTGTGAAGTTAAATGCTATTGGGATGGATTTCTTTTGGTATTCCCCCTCCCCGGACGTTTAAAATTAATTACATTATGGTCACTATTACTGAGTTGTAGTCACCTCTTTGACCAAATCTTGGGCACCACTTAGGACTAAATCAAGAATTGCTTCTCCCCTTGTGGGTCCCAGGACTAGCTGCTCCAAGAAGTAATTATTAATGGTGTCTAGAAATTTTATCTCTGCATCCTGTCCTGAGGTGACATGTACCCAGTCAATATGAGATAGTGGAAGACCCAATAATAATGAGGGATTTCTGCTTTTTGTAGCTTATAAGCCCCCTGAGCATTTCACAATCACCATCAACATCCTGGTCAGGTGTTCAGTAATATATTGCTACTGCTAAACTATTTATTATTCAAGCATAGAATCTTATGCCTACAGATTCTATGATACACTTTGATTCATTTTAGATTTTTACTATATTTGACTCCATGCTCTCTCATATATAGTGCCACTCCCGCACCAGCATGACCTATGTTGTCATTCCTATATATTTTGTACCCTGGTATTACTGTGTTTCATTGACTGTCATCAAGTTTCTGTGGTGCTTATTATATTAATATACTCATTTAATACCAAGCACTCTAGTTCACCCATCTTAGTAATTAGACTTCTAGCATTTGTATACACACTTATAAAGCTTCTAAGCTTATAAAACTTGTCAATATTTTGTTGTCTGCCTTCATGTGATGTAATTGAATGGGACTCTTGTGTGCAACTGTTTCTCTTCAGTTCCTATCAGTATTTTATCTGCTCCTGTCCTCCTCTTTGGTAGGATATTGACTATCCCCTTTAATAAATCCTTCATTAAACGGTGTCTGTCTGAACTATGTGCTTCCCCCCCCCCCCCAATTCTTAGTTTAAGAATTCCTCTATGACCGTTTTGGTTCCATTTTGGCTTAGGTGGAACCCATTCTTCCTGTACAGGCTCCACCTTTCCCAAAAGGTTCCCCAGTTCCTAATAAACCTAAATCCCTCCTCCAACACAGTCATCTTATCCATGCATTCAGACCCTACAGTTCTACCTAACTGCCTGGCCCTGCTCATGGAACTGGAAGCTTTTCAGAGAATGCTACTGTGGAGGTCCTGGACTTTAATCTCTTATCCAGCAGCTTCAATTTTGGACTTCAGGGCCTCTCTTACCTTTCATTATGTCATTGATACTACATATACCATGACCACAGACTCCTCCCCAGCATTGCACATAAGTCTACCTAGATGTCTCAAGAGGACCAAAACCTTTGCACCTGGCAGGCAATTCACCATTCGGTTCTCCCAGTCGTCATAAACCCAACTATCTAGATTTTTAAACAAATCCTACCATTATTATTACTTGTCTCTTCTTAATAACAAGGATCCCCTCCCCCAGAAAGGTATCCTTTAGTATGGGAGGATACTATCACGTCATCTGGAAGGAGGGTCCCAACTATGGGATCATTTCCCTCTGCTCCAGCTTGATGTTTTCCTTCTCCAGGATCTTCCTCCTCCACAATAAAACAGGCTCTCTGACTCAGGGTGGAACCACTCTACTCTGTCCCCAAAAGGCTTGTTTATGTACCTCCTTGTTTCCCTTAGCTCTTTCAGTTCACCCACTCTTGTCTCAAGAGCAAGTACTTGATCTCTGAAGGCCATGAGTTGATTGTACCACATACAAACATACACCCTCTATCCACAATCATGCAATCATACATGCTGCACCCAGTGCAATCAACTGGATCGTCCCCACTCTGGACTTCTGCCTCCAATATTTTTACTCCTGCAGGTGTTTTTGTTTTTTGGTTTGGAGTGGGGGGTAAGGTTTGTTACAGGCCTAAGTTTAGAGAATGTTTGTTAGGTGTATCTGGCTCTCCCTCTACCTCACAAAATTCCCTCTTTGCTGTTCCTGTTTGCTAGTTTTCTCGTTTCTTAGGAGGTGGCTTTTTAAACCCCTGTTCTCCCTGAGTTAGCCCTGCCCCTTTGTCAAGGATTAGGGATCAAAAGACAGCAAACTAGAGCCTTGTTAGGAAGCTTCTCAGTTTTGCCTAGCAGGCACGAGGCTCAGCACAAGCCTCCCCTCCCCAAAAACAGACCACACAACAGGCACATGGCAAGCAATGAGCAGACAACTAACTCATTCCAAGGGTCACTTAGATGCTCCTCCTTCAGCTGGAAAACTCCTTTTTTGCTACTCTTGTCTGCTAGCATGAATCTGATTTATTTGGGTTCTGTTTTCCATTTATACATCCAATTAGTCTCTTAATATTCTAATTTCATAATTATTTAGATTTCACATATTCAAGTTACTCAAGATAGGATTCCTGTAACATTGAAATCAAATCTTTTTCTTCTCCAAATACAGTATAAGATTTTTTTCCTCTTTAGTCAGAGAAAAACCCCTTAAGTAGTTCAAGACATTATGTTAATTGTTTCACTTATCTTAACTATTGATTTATTTGCATCTTTTAGTTAAATGTTAGAATAAAGTTGATGGTCCCTAAAAATTAGAGCGCAGGAGAGCAGCATTCCTAGGGCAACAAACTGGAAGGAAATTTTCTGCACCTGAATTCTCCTACCAAAGAATGGTTAATATCTTTCTGTACAACAGATTTCCTTGATGCTTGTTTATAACAGGTTTATGCCAGCAGCATTGCTGGAAGGAATAAAAATAGAACAGTGTCCTCAAACAGAGATGTTACTTGAAGGCCTTTTTGATTAGTGGGTTTTTTGTTTTTGTTTTTGTTTTGTTTTTTTACAATTAATCCAGAGGACTATTTGTCTTGGACTCAAATTCACCATTATTTTTTATTCCTTGGAAAAGTTACATTTATCTGTCTTTAAATTCATGTATTCTGTAGATAGGTAAGAAAGAAGCAGACTGTAATGTCTGGAAGACAATAACTGATGCTTGAACAGTTACAAATAAGATTCACTTTGTTGCAGTTTTAATAAAGGTCCTGATACTTAGGTCATGTAAATTGGTATAGGTTGGCAACAAGTTGACTTTAGTGGAGGGACATTGATTTACACCAAGTAAGGATGTGACTCCAAATCTTAGGGCATCATTACACAGTAATTGTAACTTGGCTTGCAGGATTCTCATCACAATAAGGTTGTTTATACAAAATACAATTGATTGGTAATAAATTCATTAATATGTCACTCACTAAGAAGGCAGTAGCAGCAGCTGTGGGGAAAGTGTGAAGACTTTTACCTCATGAGTTTCTAATTGAAAATGAATCAGGGTTTTTTGCAGGATCCTGCAAGTCACTTTTAGTTCTCACAGAGAATTAATGAGTGTCCCCATAGATAATGGGCCCAAGCCTCTGCTAGTGAATATTGACAGCTCTATTGATCAAGCTGATCCCGAAGTCAATGGAACTATGGTGATTTAAGCCGTAAAGAATCTGACCCAGTATTCCTAAAGACTCCCATCACCCTGTATCCTTGACCTGCAAGGATATGGTGGGGGGGGGAGAGATCCTCAGAGTCTGGGAATCAAAACCCTGCTCATTTTCTCATAGGGATTGGAGGGAACTTCACCTCACCCCCATCAATGGAATGATCAGAGGAAAACTCCATGTTACTCCCTTGTTTCAGGCAACCTCACTTAATGTGATTGTTGGAAAACGTATTGCTCTAAAATACCTACTACTGGTCTCTGAACTAGTCAATCTTTGGCCCTGGAAAAGAAATGTCCTTCAGAGTGCAGATTTCATATACAGAAAAAAATCATCCAGTCAGTAGTGCTGTCAGACTTTCACAATCCATAGTTCAAATGTTTGTCACAGTAAATTGCTCATTGCTCATACCCCTAGATTTGAGTATGAGTTTGTGCATACACCGGGGGTGGTGACTTTGTAAACAGTTTGTGCTTATGACTCACTAAAAATCAAGCACCCTAAGCCAACTTTTGCCCTATGCATTTTACAGGATATTACAGAATCACAGAAATTAGAGTTGAGAAATTATATATTCTCAAGAGTCCAATTTAACTGTACATGACTGGAGAGAAGGGCACCTCATCATTTTGCTTAGGAGGGTGCTCTACAACTAGGAAATGTTTCCTGAGGGTTGAGGTTTGGGGTTGTCTTTGTTTTGTTCTTTCAGAACTAAATCTTATTTTTCTCACTGTCAGATTACTACTCTTCATTATCACCTTTGGAAACACCCTAAAGAATTCCTTTCCCTCTATGACTTGAGTGACACATGCTGGAAGTCTCATGCTGCCAGTATTAAAACATCCTTGGAATTTCTAAACATTATAAGTGACAAACTTCCTAACTCAAAGTGTTGCAGCCAACACAGGGGAATTCTTTAGTTCCTCTTCATCTATTAGGACAAGGTCTAACCACAGAACTAAAAATTATGGTAGCTTAGGTACAAGTGATCATCAGAATTATAGTGCCCAAGCACAATGAAGTCCAGACCAGTAATATATAAATACTTGGTGCCTTATTAGGGCCAAATTCAAAAGGCTGAAAGCAACTCAGCTAAATTAGCTAGGTAGAAGAATTTAATCAGAAAAATGTCACTGATAATTGGGAATCATTGAAAAATACCTTACTAGATGTCCAAAAAGCCATAGTCAAGAAAGAAGGCCATGCGGATTAAAAAACTGACCTGGGAATTAGTTACAGGGGAATTAGTTACAGGGGAAATGAAGGCAACTATTTTTTTAAAAAGTATATAAAACAAATGGGAGAAGGGAAAGTTGATAGTAATGAATATAAATCAGACATTAGGGATTGTAGAAAATTGATAACGGAAGTAAAGGGGCACAAAGAGGAATCTGTGGCCAGCAGAGTTAAGGACAGTCAAGACGGTTTGGGTTTTTTTTTAATATAATAGAACAAAAAGAATCATGACAAGTTTATTGGTCCATTACTAGATGGAAGTGGTAGAATTATCAATAATAATCCAGAAAAGGCAGAAGTGTTCAACATATATTTCTGTTTTGTATTTGAAGGGGGGGGAAACATGTTGTAGTCATGTTGTAGTCATATCATATGATAATACTTTCCATTCCACTAGTATCTCAAGAGGATGTTGAACAGCAGCTATTAAAGTTAGACATTTTAAAATTAGTATATTGCATGCTTGAAGTTGTTAATGATTCAAGATTGTTAATCTTTGATTAAATAATTCCATTTGAGCCAGTTATTTGACACTCAGATTAGTACAGGACCAAACAGAAAGAAGACAGACCTTGTATGAAGAGAAGGTAGTTTAGTCCCTTCTTCGGTACCTGATGGAATGCTGACAGTGTTCATTCCCAACCTAACTGTCCAACCCTCTTTCCTTTATAAGGTGTGAGACAAAGAAACTTCCTTTTCGATGGGAAAAATCCTTTCCCTTCATTTAATTTTACTACGTGTTCTGTTTTTGACACTTTAATTTTCCCTATTTGTGGAGTTTCTTTTATGCTATTTTTAGGTTACATGAGCAACACACTAAAGGGAATTCTAATCCAATCTTCTTATTAACAGGTGTGACAGCAGGCAGTTCTTACTGAGTTAAACATCTTTCAATTGATCCTTATTTCATCCATTACAGAAAACATCTGCAATAACAAGCAATTCTTATCAGTCGTAGAGCATACTTAAATCATAGGCACCCCTTATCAATTACCCAGTCTTGTATATACTATACTTCTGTTGATAATCTATATTAGTTTGAGGGGTCTTTTTCCTAGACCTCTATATTCCCACAGACCCAGAGATGCTGAGGACAGTTAGATAAAGACCAACATTCAATCACACAAAAATTCCTGAGTACAGATCAGCTTGAGAACCAACACTCTGGGCCTTAGACTTCAAATGTACTTTGCTAATATCCTATGATTCTGGGAGAATAGTTAATATGCAAATGAATTTAATTTTCAAGAAGGAGGGGAAAATGGGGTAATATTTGCTAACAAATATAACTTGTATCCAAGAGTTTTAAGAGAGCTGGGTGAGGAGTTCACTGGACTGTTAATGTTGCTTTTAAATGTCTTGGAATACTGGTGAAGTTCCAAAAGAGTAAAAGAGAGCTAATTTTGTGCCAATTTTTTAAAGGGTAAATGGGATGACCCATGTAATTATAGGCCTATCAGCCTGCCATGGACCTCAACATCCTGGTGGCTAGGAGCCACCTCCTGCCTGTCAGGTTTGCTCCCTGCTCCGGGCAAGCTCTGTGCAGCAGCAAGGAAGAGCTGGAGCTGCCACCACAGGAGGCTGCAAGGAGGTTTTGGGGCTGGCTTCTACTAGCTGCCCTGATAGTGTATGCTGCCACGGTGCCCCTGCATATGCAGGCCCAAGGGGGAGGGGGGCTAGAGAGGGGACAGAGGGCAGCGGGACCAAACAGCTATAGTGTTGGGGGCCACCCTCCCCTGGTTGTGCTGAGCTGGGAGCTCTGCTGCTCCTTCTCCCTGCATGGCAGCTGCTTAGTCCCTGATCTGCTCTCTGTCTCTTGCTCCCAGGCTCTCCCCACCCCCACACCCTTTCTAGGCCGTGTGTGCAGAGGCACCTGGGCAGTGCACACTATCAAGGCAGTGAGTGGGAGCCAGCCCCAAAACATCCCACAGCATCCCAGGCATCCTTTATCTCTGCCTCCCAGAATGGGGTGGGGGCGGGGATAAGGGATCCCTGGGAGGTGCTGGAGCACACTGCACCCCAAATCCTGGGAATGCACTTCACCGCTCCACAGCCAGCAGTAGCCAGGCGGGCGCCGGGGAGACTGGTTTTCCTCTGAAACCTACATTTTATGTCAAACTTCACAACAAACAGAAAAAATAAATAAAAAAACCAACCAAATGAAACCACCTTCATTCAACATCCCATTTTCAATATGAAGAATTGCAAAGTTTAATTGTAATAGTTTGACAGCCCTGGAGCCTGATGTCCCCATTATCCTCAGACCAGGTGCACATGGGCATCTTCCTGCCCTGGGACTCAGCCTAGAGGTGGAGAGCCCAATTCCCAGATTAGATGGGGATGGGGGTGCTAGACACTCTGGGATGGGGTTACTTTGACTGGGCCCTGTGCACTGCAGTGTGGATGCTAGAGCCTAGGTTCGAGCATGGATCAGAAAAGCATTAACCTAGGGTTAAAATGCAGTGTAGAGGCTCAAGCTCAGGGTTCCTGATACTGGTCAGCTGACTCAAGTCCCACTAGCCCTAGGCTTACATTGCTGTATAGACATACCCTTGGTGTGATTCTGTGGCCAAAATTGCTAATGCGATCCTGGGTTGCATAAACAGGGGAATCTTGAGTAGGGATAGAGAAGTTATTTTACCCTCTATATTTGGAACTGGAGTGATGGCTGCTGTAATACTCTGTCCTTAATCATTTTTTGTTGCTCTTCCTTCATTCCCATGCAGTTTTCAGCAACTATTGAAATGCCCAGAGCTGTATGTAATGTTCTAGGTATAGCCTTGCTAGTGTCATATAGAGAAAACTGCCCTGGGCTGTGATGTGACAAGGGATCCCCGGGATGATGTGGGATGTTTTGGGGCTGGCTTCAAGGTGCCTCTGCACACACAGCCCTAGAGAGTCTAGCTGCCTTAGTGCATTTATTCATTGTTTGCTGACTGAAATCAATGGTACATTGAACATTTATAAACTTTGTAATTAGGAGACTGGGGTCTCTTTGGGCAGAAAGAAGAACAGGAGTACTTGTGGCACCTTAGAGACTAACAAATTTATTAGAGCATAAGCTTTCGTGGACTACAGCCCACTTCTTCGGATGATATGCATCCGAAGAAGTGGGCTGTAGTCCACGAAAGCTTATGCTCTAATAAATTTGTTAGTCTCTAAGGTGCCACAAGTACTCCTGTTCTTCTTTTTGCGGATACAGACTAACACGGCTGCTACTCTGAAACCTGTCTTTGGGCAGAGTTTATTCACTTTATTGAAGAAACAGAATATGTTTACTTGGGGTATTTCAAAGTTGATATTCTATGAAGATAAGAAGGCAGCAGGGTTTGTGTGGATGCATGTGTACTTTTTTTTTTTTAATATTTTCTTTAGCTGTATACTTTGCAAGTCCTTCATTTTGTCCAGATTCTTAGCTAAAAACTCTTCCAATACTTCTGGAGCTTATTGTTGTTAAACATGTCACCTGTAGTCAGTAAAACATCTGTATGGTGCTCTGTTCAACAGAGATGAACATCTGCCATAGAGAGGTTGGCACATATAAAATGTCTGAAATATATAAATTACACAGTACTGTGAGTAATTCCATGGAAACCAAAATGGCTGAAGTAATTCATAAACATCTTCCACAAAGGTCACTGCCACAGAAAGCAAATTGGGGCAGCTTTGAGGGCTGACCTGGCCTGCCAGGGCTGGGGGACAGCTGAGAAAGACCCCAATACCACTGAATAAAGGAGGTGCAAGGCTGCCCTGCTTTTTTCCATGCACAAGCACAACAATGAATTTCCCTACATGTACTCACTGTGTACAGGGGTGAGTGACTATACAAGTTGCAAGACAGTGGAAAAATGCCTTGTGCTCTTCCTCACCCAGTTTCATGTTCATCCAGGACTAGCATAGTTCTGACCCACACAGAAGACAAGGTTTTACGACCATTAGGGAACCAGTGCAGAGAATTTCACATCCTTGCTACTGGCCTGAATATTACAGTTCCTTTTCCCTATGCTTTCAAGAATGCAATTAGTTACATGCTGATGAAAATACATTAGAAAATCCTCTACTCACTTGCTTGATATCTTTAAAAAACCCTTTAACAGTGCTTTTAACTGGCATGGCACATAATCAAATGCTACTGGAAAACTGGAAACAAGGGAAAAGGTGATTTGCCATAATTTTTGTAAAATATATTTTATTATAAAAGGGAGCAGTGAATATTGTATTTCTCCTAGCCGCAGTAATGTATCTCAAACATAGGAGTTGGGCTGTCATCTACAAAAAGTCTGAAGTATGCTTTAAGCAGCGCTACATGTAACCAATCAAACCCAGCTTGCAAAACCACCTCTGAATAGAGTCATTATTCCACTACTGGCTATTTTTAGAGGTAGAAAATAAAGTGAACAGACTTCCAATGAGACTTGATGATGAAGATCCTGATTCTGCTCCCATCAAAGTCAATGGGAGTTTTGCCACTGAATTAAATGGAGTAGCTTCAGGACTGAAATGCTGGAGATGCATAACCTGCTCTAGTGATAAAAGCTTTTACAGGAGCAGTGGTTTCTGGATCAAGGAGATATACTTAATCATTTAGAATGCCAACAAGGCTAATGCCACGGTATCTCTAAAAATGCAACTTATCACCTTTCTAGCCTAATAGGTGGCATTTTTTCTAAAATAAACAAAATCTGCAAGCCTGATGTAAATCCACCATTTCTGCCTTATTGACGAGGTTATCGTAGTCATTTTGTGCAGTCCAAGAGAACCCAAGAAAAATCAATACCCATTCAGTGCTCAGTGTATCATGTACCGCCACGGGTTTAGAGAGTAATTATAGTTGCCCTCTCTCTAGGCTGGAGTGCAAAGGTTTTATATCAATGATTCAAATATGGCAAAGAAAGCTAAGAAGTGATGAAAGTTTAAGAAATACCATTTATTCAGTGTGTCTCAAGGGCTTATCACTATATGCATTATAGATCAGAGCTGAAACTACATCTTACCTGGAGGTAGAAGAAAAGGAAAATGAGCCAATTTATAACTTTTTTCTTTTTTCAGTCTAATGAACTAAAGCTCTATTCAGTAAAAACTCAAGTGCAGAACTGATTTGCTCCTGAAACGTCCAAGTGCTACCGTCTCTTCAGTGCAATTGTAGTGCACAGAAAATTATATTTTCTGGCCAGATCTACAGGGATTTACACAAAGGGAGCCCTGCATTATGTTTAAGGGCTCAATCCTGTGTAGTGCTGAGAGCCTTCAATTCCCATTGAGGCCAGTAGGAGTTCAGAGTGATCAGTACCTCAAAGGATCAAGTCCTGGGACCTGATTCTCACTTATGCAAAGGCTCCTTTATGCCCCTTTGACAGTGAAAATGTGCCTTAAGCTACCAAAGTGGTATGAAAAAGAGGAGCACTAGCACCTCTGCCTCCCCATCTTACCCTCATATCGGCTTGGGAGGAAATGCAGAGAGGAGCTACTCTAGCCACCAGGGTTAGAAGTAGCCAAAGCAGGGGCTGACGGACAAGAAGTAATATAGGGCCCAGCCTGGACCACTCCTGGACCCAGAACTATGCAGGGGAGATGCCCCATACATACTTTGGGGGCACTAGGACCTAGGCGGTGCCTCCCTTCCCCAACCCCCCATGTGGCCTTGGGGAAAAACTGCAAAGAGGTGCCAGCCAGACCCTCCAGCCCATAGACAGAAGCAACCAAAGCAGGGATGCTGGGACATTCATAGAACTTTCTACAGTTTTGACTGGAATTTCTCTGTCCTGTTGCCACAATCCTCCCATTCCCTCACCGTCTCTTCACCTCAGCTTCATTCCACACTTGCTCCTCTTACTTTGTTCTCCCTTGCCCCGTCCCCTTCAACTTCCTGCCCTTCCCTTTTCATTCCAATGACCTGATCCACTCCTAAGTAAACCCACCCCCCAAAAAATTGCAGCACTAATGTGAGGTTTGCTGCCATCACATTGTTTGCTCTGCTTGTGTGTTATAGCCCTTCCCCTGGCCTGTGTCTGTCTTGTTTATTTAGACCATAAGCCCTTCTGTTACCAATTACTGTACTTACATCAGGAAGGTATGTGATTGCAAGTAGTAATGGTGGTCCATGGGATGCTCACTAGAGGGGAGAGTTTGGTCCATCAGACACTAGCTCCATTAAGATGCGGTCCACTCTAGGAAAAGTTTGAGAACCTGCTTTACAAGGGGCTTTTTTCTTCACAATCTCTAAAGAACAGAAAACTTCAGGACAATGGCAGACAGGCCTGTTCCCATATCATTTAAGGTTCAATAAGTGGCATAACCCTCGCACATGTCATTGTTTGGGTTACAATTATTTTTAATTAAGAAAAAAATTGGAAAAAAAGTATTCAGAAGAAGAAATATGAAATTCTGTTTTTTATTTTGCATTTTTCCCACTCCCCAAATTAACCTTTGTAGACATTCAGTTCATCATATTTCCAGTGAAGCAACACTTGTACAGCCATGCTTTATTGACTGTTATAAGGCACCCTCCAATTCTATTAAAATTAATAGCTGCTGCTAGCCATTGAATGTACACAAATTGTTCTTGCCGACCAGGGTTTAACAGCATCCACTACTTTTTAATATGCCATTGATTTGTGTGAATATGATGCCTTACTTACTAGAAGGTCAGGGGAAATAAGCTCAGTGGTATCTGCTGAGTATGGGAACAAAAAGATCTTGTAATGAAACCATATATGAAAAAACATTGATTTAATAAATGCATTTTTCCCTGTGGGAAGTACTTTGCCTAAATCCCATTGAACTACAGTTTTATCTGTTTTTATTAAATGAATCAAATATCAAAATAAAATTGTTCTGAAATTGACTGCTAGCTTTATAAATCCTAAAGCTTCCCTGTGGCAGTAGCTCAGAGAGATGGAAAGCTTGTCTTTCTCACCAACAGAAGTTTGGTCCAATAAAAGATATTACCTCACCAGCCTTTTCTCTGGAAAAATCCCTGTCAATTTACAGACAAAGCTAAATCTCCCATTTTCATTATTAATTACTTCCTGAAGTACCATGCTTTATTTATAATAGAGAATTTTCAGTTAGATGCAGTGCATTTCTGCCATATAATGTAACTCATTTACTCCACATCAGAGCCTTTCAAATAAACACGGGCATTCTCCTGAACATATTCTTTTAAACCTACGTGAAGTGAATTGGAGGTGTTAGTCCAGTTCCTGATGGCTATCAAAAGCCATGACCACAACTTACAACTTTGCTAACAATCTCAGCAGCAGAGAACTCAGTGACTGAACAGTGGTGAACTGTGGTCAAAGCCATTGGCTACTGAAATGGGGCTGAACACAGTTGTCTATATTGTGGCTAAACCATATCAAGCACAAATTCAGCTGCACTTATTGCTGACATCTGTTGTCAATAACAGGAGGTTTGCAGTGGGAGGGAGAGTATAGCATAAACAAGGCTTTTATGTGTGCCCCCTTAAAACTAAGGCTATATCTACACTACAGACTTCTGTTCGTATAGCTATGTTGGTTAGGCATATGAAGAGGTGTGATCCCAGATTTATATAGCTTAAAAATCTTTCTTCTGCTGGTTTTAATTATGAACCAAAAGTGGGCATTCTGAATAGCAACAGTAAATGTATTCTGTAATTGAGGGGCATAATAATGACAGAAAGATCTAGGTCCTATTGTCCCAAGGACAAAGTAATCCACCAATTTACATCTAAATGAATAGCTACAAGTAGGGTGACCAGATGTCCCATTTTTAAAGGGACAATCCTGTTTTTGGGGCCTATTTAGGTGCCTATTACCCCCCCCCCCCGTCCCGTTTTTTTCACAGTTGCCCTGGTAACCCTAGCTAAGGGCATACAGAGCTTGATCCAATTCCCCTTAAAGTCAATGGAAAGATTCCTGTTGACTTTACTGGGGGTTGGATTGAGGTCATAATGGAAAAAGAGCATCAAGTACACTGAAGCAAGGCTTTCAGCTTTTCAAAATGTTCTTCTGATTTGGCAAACATAACAGTAATTTAGATTGAGATCCAAAGGAAATTCTTGAACAAATTGTACAGTATTTGGGCTGGGCTGTAAAATTTGTTCAAGAATTTCCTTTGGATCTGAACCTAAATTACTGTTATGTTTGCCAAATCAGAAGAACATTTCGGTTTACTTGAAAAGTGGCCTCAGACAGCTCCTCCAGCAAAATAATCTCTAATGTACCTATGAAAAATATTTACAAGTTTTCATATGTTATATATATGAACAAGCAGAGATGACCCATGCCTGCTGACAGTGGTGGGGCAGAGTGAGGGCAGCTGGCTTCAGCACTGTTACTGAGCATGCTCAGTCTGTGTGAGCATGCTCAATACAAGCCAGGCAGCAAATCTGGGGGGTGAGGGGCACGTGACCCCACATGCCTCCCCACGCATTGCCTCAAAACAAGATAAATATGCTGTTGCCCTACACATCAGCTTCAGTTGGCATTTATCTAGTTTGTTTCATGTAATATTGTCAATCTTGTGAGAAGTACCAAAATTATTCAAAGTAAGCAGCTAGGCAAGTGAACATTGCCAGATATTCAGGGAGTCTGGGATCGATTTCAGCAAATGTAGGAGGCCAAATAAGAAGGGAAATATACTTATCTTTATTCAGCCTTGAAAGGAGTTAACATTTCATTTTCCTTTGAGGTTTGAGCTGATGCTTAGGACAACTCTTACTTTAGCCAAACCAGTTTACTGATGAAAAACATTCATTCCATCACAGTAAATTCATAGGTTGAACTTCAAAATATCTAATTTTGTCACAGAGATGTATTAATTTTCCTCTCACTTACTTTTCTATATATTTTATCATAGGTGGCTGAATACGTCTCGCTTAAGTCTTACAATTGCTCAAGATAGAACCAGAAAGGCTTCACCACAGAAAAGATTATCCGAATGACAGGTCGGTTTCTCAATGAAGTCACGCCTGAGTAATCACATATTTTTCTACAAGCAGAAGAAATGAGGCCTGATAGTGCTTCTCAAATAATGAGACTCCTAGGGCAGACACGCATTCCTTCATTTGAAAATATCAGCAATCTCTCCATGAACAGTGACTGCACCCAGGTTGTAGTACCAGAAGAAGTCTTTTTCACAATTGCCATTGCTGGAATACTGGAGAACCTACTTGTCCTTATAGCTGTGATCAAGAATAAGAATCTCCACTTGCCCATGTACTTGTTTATCTGCAGTTTATCAGTTTCGGATATGTTGGTCAGTCTGTACAAAACTTTGGAGAACATCTTGATCATCTTAGGCAAAATGGGGTATCTGACACCTCGTGGAGACTTAGAGACCAAGATAGATGATGTCATGGATTCTTTATTTGTTCTGTCTTTGCTGGGGTCAGTTTTCAGCTTGTTAGCCATTGCAGCTGACCGATACATAACTATATTTTTTGCATTACAGTATCATAACATCATGACACTGAATCGTGCTTTAATCATCCTGGCAGTAATTTGGACATTCTGTGCGGGGAGTGGCATTGCTATGACCATCTTCTCCCATGAAACAGCTACAGTCATTTCCTTCACTATTCTGTTTCCTTTTATGTTAATTTTTATATTATGCCTCTATATCCACATGTTCCTGCTTGCACGAACTCATGCCAAAAAGATTGCTTCACTGCCTACCAGTGCAGTTCCCCAGAGAGTTAACTTGAAAGGAGCTATTACATTAACTATTTTATTTGGTGTTTTCCTTTGCTGTTGGGGACCCTTTCTTCTTCACATCCTCCTCATGAAGTTTTGCCCACTTAACCCTTACTGTGCTTGTTACATGTCCATTTTCCATGTGAATGCTACACTCATCTTGTGCAATGGCATCATTGACCCTATGATTTATGCGTTCCGAAGTCCAGAATTACGGAGTACATTGAAGAAAATGTTCTGTTGCACCAGGTCAGACTGGAATTAGTGAATACCAAATTTGAAAAATGTTTGTAAAATTAAGCCTACAGTGCCGTGCATAATACTGGTAAGAATGATGTTCAGAATTATAGACACTAACTAAGACCAGAATTCTACAAAAAATGTACGCATATTCTTAACTTAATACACTTTGGGTAGTCCCATTGACCTCAGTAGAACTATGAATTCAGCCTGCAGCAGGTGCAGAAGGGCTGATCATGGGAATGGAGAGCCTGTGTTCCATCTTAAAAGTAATTAAAATCTTAACCAACTGCTTAACTGAGAAAATGTACTAGGCTGAATTCAACCCTGCAGTGACTCCTTTACAGTACATAGAGATGCACCACAGAGTTTAGGCCACTGAATACTGTATCAGTGCTTTCAATTCAAGGAGAAAATACTATAAAACTCTTCTGGTGAACTAACTAGGAAATTAGCTTTACATTTTTTTCTAAACTGCTTTATTATTATGTTTTCAGAATAAGAAAATATTTATTGTGAACCAATACACACAGATATGGCTGGGTGTTGGCTGGTTTGATTTTCTTGTTTTTATATATAGCTAATTTCAAAAGAGACAAGCAAGTTTTTTTTTTAAAGTGTCAAAAATGTCATTAGGAGGCTGATGCCAAGCAGGAGATATTTTTGATCCAAAAGACATTTTTAGACAAAGTTTTATAGTAATTGGAAACAGGGATTAAGATTACATGTGTTATTAAATTGTTAACTGAAGTATAGTGTCACAGTCACATCACTATAATACTGTTGTTCTGGAGGGTGTTAACGGCTGCCATCAATTGCAGTCTGGTTAAAGCTGATAGGTGTACTAATCACTCTTCTTTCAGGCTAACTGGACTTCATGTGCATTCTTTATAAATAAACAAGACTGCACCAAAGAAATAAGTGATTTGTGTAATCAATTTCTCCTCCTAATAGGAGGAACTCAGCAAGGCCCCAAATATTGGCTAACTGCTTGAGCTAAAGGGGTAACTCTGGTGCCAGTAGTGGGATAAAGTCCCTATGGAGGGAAATTGTGAGCTAATATTCCAGTTGAAGTAAACTGGAACAAATGAGAGGTGCTCATAGAAATCAAAGTTGACCAAATGGAATTAAAACAAGACCAAAAACAAGAATTAAACAAAAGCTGGAGATTTCACAAAAGGAATTAAGGAAATATCTGGAGGTTTCCTGGAAGTGACTGAGAGTTGACCTGCAGTCAGAGATAACATTATTGTTGTGGCATCAGCCAAAAAGCATCTAGGCAAATTTGGAAGCCCAACCACAAAACCCTCTATTTGGACTGGTAAACTGGATTAGTGAGATGACTAGCAACCTAACTACCTTGGACCAGGAAATAATGGTGACCAAGAAAGCTTTGGCCAACTTGGAACTTGCTAACAATGATGAACTGCAGCAAGAACTTAAGGAGCTAAAAAATCATCTGGAGCAGGAATTCAAAGAATCACAGACCACAGTGGAAGTGATTCCCCATCCATTCTTCCTGGATGGGGAATCAGATCAGCCATAAAACCTGTGTAATACAGGACATTTACAGTATCAAACCTGTTTATAACCCATGCAGGCCCAGATAGAATAGGTGGGATTCCTCTCATAAATAGTAGGCTTTTGTATTATTTGAGAAAGGGAAAAGTTCCCTAAAAGAGGCTTATTTGGCTCAGTTCATCATCATAGCCTAAATGAATGCTGGGAAGATGGACAAAAGGCAGGGTTCCAGGCAGGAAGAGAAGATGCAAACAGCCACATGCCAACTTTTCACACATCCTCTATACTCTCTCTCAAAAACTTTGTGTTGCTATCTTTTCTTCTCCAAGCTTGTGTATCTTAGGGGTGCTGGGTGAGTTGCTATTACCAGTTAACATTAAGAAGTGGATTGCAGTAACTATTTTAGTGGCCAAAAGAGTTATTTTGAGAAAATGGAAATCTGCAATTCCTCTCTCATATGCAAACTGGCTTAGTGAGCTCTCCACTACTGCATTAATGGAAAAAATGACTGTCTAAATAGAAGTGCTTGGGAAAAAATATGAGGATGTCTGGTCACACATGACTATTGCATACTTTTGCAGTTTAGTATATATTAGTCCCTGATACTCATAGATTATGTTCCCACTTATTTATCTATTTAGTGACTTTAATAATTAATGCCCTGCGTGACCTATATGGGTTCAGAGGTGGGGTTGTTTGTATTTTTGTTTTTTCTGGTTTTGCAAATAAGGAATGTTAAATTTTGTTATTTATATGCTATTTCCATCTTGTATATATTTATATATGTTTTGTTTTGTTGTGTTTTATATAAAAACAATAAAAATAAAATTAAAAAAAGAAAAAGTCCTGACAAGAAAAACACTATGTAAAAATGTAAACAGTGAAGCTTGTATTATTTCTTAAATTATTTATTTTCTTTCTTTCCCTCCCTGTGAGGATGGACTCCTGGTGTCATCCCTGGCTGGCTGTGGCTCCCACTGTCAGCTCTGGGCAGCTGACTGACAGTGATTTCTAAGTAAAATTGATAAGCCTGATTCATGATCTCGGGCCAGAACTCTCAAATATCAGGATTTTTTTTTTCAGCGAGATCATGAGTCAGGCTTAATTTTACTTAGAAATCGCATCTCTTGCGATTAATTCATAAGAGTTGGCATATCTGCACGCATACGCGCACGCACACACACACCATGTTTAACTCCCTCTTGTACCCCCACTTTTGTCATTCTGATATAGAGCATCGAGCCCAAGATGTAGCCAAATACCACTTTGACCACTCTGTTTAGATGTTGAACATAGACCCCCAACAACAGTCTTTTTGTCTGTCTGCCTGCCTTTAGAGTGTAAATTTAGGATTATGCCTTGTCTTTGTTGGGAAGTCACCCATCATATCTTGGATGCTATCAGATACAAATAATATTTAATAACAAACTAAAAAGAGCCCAGCCACTTTTGTTTTTTGTTTGTGTTTAACTTTATATATGGGGACAGAATATAT
This sequence comes from Chrysemys picta bellii, assembly GCF_011386835.1. Taxonomy (NCBI): domain Eukaryota; kingdom Metazoa; phylum Chordata; order Testudines; family Emydidae; genus Chrysemys; species Chrysemys picta. Next base: position 200,237,911 of record NC_088792.1, read on the forward strand.
AACTGTAGCGAGATGAACCAGATCAAAATCTATAGCGAAAGGCAAAGAGTGGGGAACATCCTCCTTGGAACAGTCAGCAAGCTATGGCTACCCAAATGGTGGACCTGGATAAGTAGTTCTATTTCATCCTCAAAATGGCCAGGCTACAATTTACAAACTGGAAGGAAAAAACACACAAGCAACCTAGCTGTAATTTATTTGTGATCCATTACAGACCCAAGATTTTCAAATAGAAGTGCTTCAGTTTAGGCTCCTAAATCAATATTTTGGCACCTAAATAAGTGGCCTGATTTTCAAAAGTGCTGAGTATCTTCAGCTGCTATTTACTTCACCACTTTTGAAAATCAGGCCATTTATTTAGGTGCCAAAATATTGATTTAGGAGCCTAACTTTAGATTCCTGTTTTTGAAAAAATCTTGGACCAGGTCCTCTGTATGAAGTCACCTACACTTAATTTACAGGGAAAAAAAATAAAGAAGAGAGTTTGAAATCACCAATTTAACATGAAACCTAATTAATATTTTAATAGTTATTGCTGCATTGGGGTTATATTCACAAGTTTAGTGATTAATGTTAGAAAGCCAGTGGATTCTCTGCTTGCTATTTTAGTGGACAAGACTCTAGGAAGTGATTGCTTCACTACTATTCACCTGCACTTTAATAAAAATAATACTCTTTAAAAACATATTTTTGAGTCAGTATTGAACAGTTGCCCTTCAGGTGCTATAAATTCAGACAATGACTTCACCCTGATAAGCTGGTGTCTGTACTGCAAGGCCTCCTGCTCTGAAATAATTAGTAGATAGCCATCCATCAAGACGTTACGTATTCATTATTCAACAGTGCTTTGACATTGCTTCTGTTGAAGTGTCACTTTTATAGAACACAAAACTCTTGTGAGTTCCTCATTCAAGGAGGATGACTTGTGGTACCAATCTGGAGAACATTCAGTTCAAGGCAGCTTCCTAAAGGCATCTTTGTCCCCGACTCCCCTCAAAATATTGATCGAACATAAAGATCTTGAACTCCAGCACATAGCACAATGCATCACCCCTTTAGCTTTCAGAACTGGTTACTCCATATGTGTGAACAGAATTTCAAGAGCTGATTTTCTGAGTTACTCAACAATGCGAGTCAGACACCAATAGGATAGACCTCCAGGCGTAATTATATAATGTACTTACTGTTACCATCAATGTAATTTCATATTCAGCTCCCCAATGTCCAGTACTAAAACCCAATTCCTAAATTCCAATATCTGGATCTCTCTTTTAACTGTTGCATCATTCCATTCACTCCTAATTGGCTGAGCTGGCACTCAACAGCATTTCTCTGGATGTAACACAATACCTTTTGAATGCCACATCTGCTCAATTCCAAAATTTCAAGTAATGTTCTAGGCATCAGTGATTAGAATCCTACTGATCTGGGGGAAATGGGGATCACAGAATCCCTGCCATCTTTATCACAGCTTCCTGCTCCTCTGCAGTTGTCTATAGGTCACACAACTGGTTGATGGAACCTAATAAGTGCCTTTCTGCATAATAATCCCTCATCTCTGCCCATCCACCCAAGAGAGTGTAACATGTTGGCACCATAACTAACTTCTTTCCCAGACAGACGACAAATAAGAACATAAGAATGGCCATACTGGGTCAGACCAAAGGTCCATCCAGCCCAGTATCCTGTCTACCAACAGTCACCAATGTCAGGTATCCCAGAGGGAGTAAACATAACAGGTAATGATCAAGTGATCTCTGTCCTGCTAGCCATCACCACTCTCTGACAAACAGAGGCTAAGGACACATTCCTTACCCATCCTGGCTAATAGCCATTAATGGACTTAACCTCCATGAATTTATCTAGTTCTCTTTTAAACCCTGTTATAGTCCTAGCCTTCACAAACTCCTCAGGCAAGGAGTTCCACTGGTTGACTGGGTGCTGTGTGAATAAGAACTTCCTTTTATTTGTTTTGAACCTGCTGCCCATTAATTTCATTTGGTGGCCCCTAGTTCTTATATTATTGGAACAAGTAATAATATAGTTAATAATAATATAGCGGAGCCCCGGGAGGAGGGCGGCGAGCCTGGCCGGGGCTCCGCTCTCCCCGGCAGCCAGAGCGCCGGGGGGAGGGCGGCGAGTCCGGCCGGGGCTCCGCTCTCCCCGGCGGCCAGAGCGCCGGGGGGAGGGCGGCGAGCCAAGTCGCGGCCCTGCTCTCCCCGGCGGCCAGAGCACCGGGGGAGGGCGGCGAGCCCACTGCGGCTTCGCTCTCCCCGGTGGCCGGAGCCGGAGCACCGCGCCGGGCCGGGCCGCCCCCCTCCAGGTGCCGCCGCAAGCACAAGCTTGGTGGGCTGGTGCCTGGAGCTGGCCCTGGAAGAAGTCATTTAAAGTATCGAGAAATTTTGTCTCTGCATTTTGTCCTGAGGTAACATGTACCCAGTAAATATGGGGGTAATTGAAATCCCCCACTATTATTGAGTTTGTTATTTTGATAGCCTCTCTAATCTCCCTTAGTATTTCATCGTCACTATCACTGTCCTGGTCAGATGGTCGATAATAGATTCCTACTGTTATATTCTTATTAGAGCATGGAATTACTATCCATAGAGATTCATTTAAGATTTTTAGTTCATTTGATTCTACATTTTCTATCACTGCCCCTTCCTCCTCCTCCCTGACACGACCTGTTCTGTACGTGCGATATATTTTGTACCCCAGAATGACTGTGTCCCATTGATTGTCCCCACTCCACCAGGTTTCTATGATGCCTATTATATCAATATCCTCCTTTAACATGAGGCACTCTAGTTCACCCATCTTATTATTTAGACTTCTAGCATTTGCGTACAAGCACTTAAAAAATTTGTCACTGTTTATTTGTCTGCCCTTTTCTGATGTGTCAGATTCTTTTTTATGTGAATGTTTCTCATCTGATCTGGCCCATACTTTATCCTCTTCCAGCCGCTCCTCCTGACTAAAACCTAGAGAATCTCTATCATTAGACTCTCCTCTAAGAGAAGTCTCTGTCCAATCCACATGCTTCTCTGCAGCAATCGGCTTTCCCCTATCTCTTAGTTTAAAAACTGCTCTGCAATCTTTTTAATGTTAAGTGCCAGCAGTCTGGATTCACTTTGGTTTAGGTGGAGCCCATCCTTCCTGTATAGGCTCCCCCTATCCCAAAAGATTCCCCAGTGCCTAATAAATCTAAACCCCTCCTCTCTACATCGTTGTCTCATCCATGCATTGAGACTCTGAAGTTCTGCCTGCCTACCTGGCCCTGCGCATGGAACTGGAAGCATTTCTGAGAATGCTACTATAGAGGTCCTGGATTTCAGTCTCTTTCCTGGCAGCCTCAATTTGGCCTCCAGGACATCTCTCCTACCCTTCCCTATGTCATTGGTACCTACATGTACCACGACCACCGGCTCCTCCCCAGCACTACACATAAGTCTATCTAGATGCCTCGAGAGATCCGTAACCTTCACACCAGGCAGGCAAGTCACCGCAAGCCATACGCTTCTCCTGTGTCATCACAAACCCAGCTATCTATGTTTCTAATGATCGAATTTCCCATTACTAACACCTGCCTTTCCCTAATGACTGGAGTTCCCTTCCCCGAGAGGTAACCTCAGTGCGAGAGGATACCCCAACATCATCTGGAAGGAGGGTCCCAACTATGGGAAGGTTTCCCTTTGCTCCCATTGACTGCTCTCCTTCCCTGAGCCTTTCATCCTCCTTAACAGCACAGGGGCAGTCTGACCGGAAGTGGGACAAATCTACAGTGTCCCGGAAAGCCTCATCAACATACCTCTCTGCCTCCCTTAGCTCATCCAGTTCCGCCACCCTGGTCTCCAAAGCCAGTACGCGGTCTCTGAGGGCCAGGAGCTCCTTGCACCGAAAGCACATATACACCACCCACCCACAGAGCAGGTAATCATACATTCTACACTGAGTGCAATAAACAGGATAGCCCCCTCTCTGCTGCTGTGCTTCAGCCTGCATTCTCTCCTACAGCTACCTAGGTTAATGATAGGGTTTTTGTTTAAATCAAGAAGTTTTGATTATAGGTTAGTTTAAAGGTTTTAAAGAATGGCAAGTGTACCTCGCCCCCTTCCCAAACTCCCTCTCAAAACTCCCTGTTAGCGGCCCTTGTCCACAAAGCTCTCTGGTCGCTTGCTCACTGCTTTATAAAGCCCTGGCCTTCCTGATAGCCTCGCCCCCTGACGAAGGCTCCGCCAATGAACAGAGGCTTCTAGATTTCAAACCTTGTTTAGAATCTCACAGCTTCCAATGGCCGACCACAGCACATGGTCCTTCAAACAAACAAACAGACAGACAGGCAGACAAACACAAGCTCAGCACACAGCAAGTAACCCCCAAACACAAACTACAGACAGCCACAGTACCCAGTAGTGTAGGTAGGGGGTGGAGCGGGGCAGCGACCGCTCTCCCACTGAGCACAAGTGGCGCTGTTTCAATTTCTTGGCGCCTTTTTAATTTTTACTCACCCAGCGTCGCTCTTGGTCTTCGGCGGCACTTCGGTGGCGAGACCTTCACTCACTCTGGGTGTGTTTGGTGGCACTGAAGGATGCGCCGCCGAAATGCCACCGAAGACCCGTGGAGCGAGTGAAGGACCCGCCGCCGAAGTGCCACCAAAGACCCGGAGCGCCGCCCCATCAGTAAAAGCGCTGCCGGGTGAGTAAAAGCGCCGCAGCAGGTGGCGCCTTTTTTTGTGATTGCTCCCCCTGTTCGTTCCATCTGGCTACGCCACTGACAGTACCCCTCAGGGAGAAGAATTGGGGGAGATGCAGAGAGTACCTGAAATAGAAGGTGATGAGAAGGTAGCACAGAGGGATCTCGAGTGGCAAGCTGCAGGGATGTAAGGAGCCCCTGGTGAGTACAATGAACTGCCCTGCCTCCTCCAGTTGTGTCACTATCTACTAATGTTACTGCCTTAAAACAAAAGAATCGCAATGATTTCAGCAAAAGGTAACAAGCAAAAATAGGTTGTTCAAAGTTTCCAAACAGAAATGCCACCGGTAAGTGTCAGGTCAGTTTGGCTTTGGACAATTAAAAAAAAAATAAACACAAGAGCAGCCATCCTGCAGTACTCTAGAAACTGAGAGCTGGATTCACTGATGCACTTCAGGTGATTTGCACTGCTCCAGCGAGGCAAGGCAGATATAAAACCAATTTAACTGACTGGTTATGGCTGCTTTGCATCACGGGAGAGGTGCAGAGTAGCTGCAGCGTGCCAGTGAAGCTGGTCCTGAATTTCCTCCAGGCAGCTTATTATATTTAAAGCAGCATCCTTCATAAAAACTAAAATAAATCTTTAAACTATAAATAACATGCAAAGCTAGGAAGGTGATAGCACCTTTGACTTTCTCAAAACATAAGATTGAATGGAGACCGGATTAAAGTAAGTTTGGTTTAATCATCCAGGGAACAATGCTTTAAAAATGGAGCAAGTTGTACAATGCTGCCATGAAAATAACTGATTTCCATTACGATTTTTTTGCATTGCTTCAATAGCAGCATTACACTAATATTCACTGAGGCCTGGTCTACACTTAAAATTAGATTGATTTAGCTACATCGCTCAGGGCTGTGAGCACCATAGTTAGGTCGACCTAACTCCCGACATAGACATGGCTAGGTCAATGGAAGAATTCTTCAGTCAATCTAGCTACCAGCTCTCAAAGAAGTGAATTAACGACAGTGATGGAAAAACCCCTTCCACGGATGTAGTTGAAAACTGGAGGTTTTCAAAAAGAGGCTGGATAGCCATCAGTCTTGGATGGTTTAGACACAACAAATCCTGCATCTTGTCAGGGGGTTAGACTAGATGACCCTTGCGATCCCTTCTAACCCTATGATTCTAAACTAAGCATGTAAATAGTCTCATTGAAGTCAATGGGATTATGCACATGCTTAATCTAAAATTGTTAAAATCTTAAAATTAAAATGTTTGCAAGATTGGAGCCTTAGGGTGCAGAGGGTCTGCAACAAGGCTTATACATCAATTAAACCCCATTTAAATCCCATTATGCCATCTCACAGTTTAAGAGGAACTGAGGCCTCATCTTCCACCTGTTTCTGGTTTCCTCTGTTTATAGGATAGCAGTAGCAGGGCCTATCGGAGTGGGGAAAGCAGTATAAAAGGCAAGCCTTGTTCCCTAGTAAGAGAAGAGAGCTGGAAAGAACCTTATAGGCAGGAATTTTCAAGGCAAGACTGGCAGTGCTTCCCTGTTGAGAGGGACTATGTGGTAAAATGCCTGAGACTAGGCCCAAGGAGAAGAAGCTCAGAGGTCAAATGCAGAAGGACCCTGGGCATTGGTGGCAAGTTATATGGGCCCATAGTGCCCGTGCTCCACCAATATTTAGGAATGTGAGCCTAGCTCCACCAGTGTTTGGGCTTACCAAGCTTTGGGTGGCCCCGCGCTTCAGGGGGACGCAGGGTCCAGGGCGGCCTGGGGAACCAGCTGGGGGCCTGGCACTGGCAGCAGTGAGCAACCCGGCCCCAGCCCACCCTGCTCCACTCTGTGTGTCCCCCCACCCCCGCCAGCTCCTGGCATCACGTGGGGGAGGGGGCGGAAGCTGGAAAGAGTCAGGGCAGGGACTTGGGGAGAGGGGTGGAATGGGGGCAGGGAGGAGGCAGAGCAGGGGCAGGCAAGGGCCAGGTTGCTCGCTGCTGCCAGTACCAAGCCCCCCGCTAGACCCCCAGGTCCCTCTGGACCCTGCATTCTCCTAAAGTACAGGGCCCCCCAAAGCACAGGGCCCGGGACGGTTGCCTCTGTCCGTCCTATGGACGAGATGGCTCTGCTTGAACCTGTTCTGGGCACCACCAAAAATTATATAAACCTGGCACCCCTGAGGAGGGGTTAATTGCAAGTGAAGGAAATGGCTTGGAGCAGAGCAGCACTGTGGACTTGTGACTTTTTTGGTATAGGGATCCTATGCTGGGTCTTTCTGGGCATGTGGGAGGAAGCCCCTATAACTCCCTTTCTCCAAGGGGAAAATATCCATTTAACTGCTGGTGAGTAAAAGGCAACTGAATCTCTGAACTGAGGTGGAAAGCACAGGCTTAGGGAGGATGAAAGGAGTGTTTTGGGTCTTTGTTTACCCTCCAAGGGGTGGACACTCTATCAATGGAGGGAAACTGAGTCACGGCTGCAGTCAGATGAGTTAAGCAACCCTCTAGCATTCTAATTGCTGTTGATCATGCTTATAGAGAGCAAAGCCTTGCAGCTATGTATGACCTCTCAAGTGCTGGGTTTGCTTTTGCTTGTGTTTAAAAATTTAATTTACCATATCTTTTTTTTTTTTTTTTAAGTGTTCCAATACCACGGAGAGTAATTGAGTTACAAACCACTGCTAAATATTGGGCTGAAATTTAAATTAGCATCAGGATGACACTAAAATGGTATGAGGGGCCCCCACCCCTGGTTAGATAGAGCCTAGCCTACTGCCAGTGCTCAATTAATATATCCTAGGAATACCATGCATTTTGAAAATACAATTTCAGTTACAGAATTTGTCAAATTCTGTAACTGAAAAACATAGGACAGTTTGTCCTAAAACAGTTCATAGAATCATAGGACTGGAAGGGACCTCCATAGGTTATCTAGTCCAGTCCCCTGCCCCCAGGGCAGGACAAAGTATTATCTAGATTCTAGACCATCCCTGACAGTTGTTCATCTCACCTGCTCTTAAAAATCTCCAGTGATGGAGATTCCACAACCTCTGTAGGCAATTTATTTCAGCTGGAACATGCTGGTGTTTATTCACCCACTGTTCAGGAAGAAACAAAAATCAATAACCTTTTGTGAACCATCATCAATCTATTCATTAGCATGTCGAAGTCATTTTTTAGCACGTCTTAAATAAGACACAGATGGAGCCAACACCGGATGTGTAATGTAAAGTAATAGGCTGTGTAATTTCTGACTGATATTATATTAGTGTCATTTCTAAGAGAACATGAAAAAATTCATAGGTAACTCAACAGGAGTAAATTACAGATAATACTCTTTTTTATTTAAAAAAAATAAAAATAAAAAAAAATTATAAAGGATGTCCTTAGGATGTTTGACTCTCCAGGGGAACCACAGACTTTTGAGCTTGATCCTGCATCCATTGACTTTGGTGGGATCAAACCTTCTGTTTGGCCAGAGGAGCATAAGAGCCCTGTTTAATTCTCTATCTAGATAGTATGTATAAATAAAGTGATCGGCACCTTACAAGATATCTACAGTATCTATAGTACATAGATATCCACAGATTAGAGCTTGTCTACACCGGGAAGTTAGTGTGGACTAAGTTAGGGTGTGAATTTAAAGCGCAATAGCTATTCCTCACTGTGACAGACTGATAACATGCTGAACAAACCTTATGGAATTAAGATGAACTATAATTCTATTGGATTAGAGTTAATACCTTTGGGGTACATTGTATTAAAAATGCAATTGTGCATGTGGTGTTGTGGCATTGTATGTACCTTTTCTAGGAGGAATGGTGGTTGCTAATGAACTTCCTCCATTATCAACCTTTGAAGCAACCCACCTGGGGAGACACACCTATACTAGTTCAAACTGAATTCTCCATAGAACAATAGACAAAGAAAAGGCTTTGGGATAAAAGCCTAGGTTTTAAACTGATTCAGGGTCTCCTTCCTAACCCAGCAAAGCGACAGGACCCTTGTTCTACGTAGGCCCCAATTCTTAGGTGAGGATTGGAAAAACCTCAGAAGACTCTGTGCTTGTTATGAGCTGAAGCACTGAGGAACTTGTAACCAAAAATATATATATATATATATATGTAGGGTGGGATGCTTTTAAGTTTATTAGCATGCATGTAGGTTCTCGTTTTTTTTATTATTATTATTATTTTTATTCCTCTCACCTTTGGAGTATATTCAGATATTTCAGAATGATTCATCAGTGATCACTATACAAATGTCTCTTCAAAACCTGCTCCCTGTTAATATAACGTGTCTTTATCCTAACATTATTAAAATCTATCTGAATAAAATATCAGAACTACAAAAAAAAAAAGCCTAATAATCCTAACATTCAAATTACTGCATGTTCATTTGAAGTCCAAATGATGAGGTCCCTGTGAAAAGTCTAATAATGCACTGCGTAGTGTTTTATAACCATCCTACAGCCTAATTACATTAGTGTACATTAGATTCACTGCTATTGAGTTATCATCATTCATTTTGGCCTGTACATTTAAAATTGCCTACTGTGACAGTTTTACTAATATAAGATAACCTGTTCAACAGTTTTGTTCTGATTTTTAAAAACCTTTAAAGACCTTTAATAGGAGGAGTGACTAATAATAATATGAAAGCAACAGAGGGTACAGTCAAACTCACCAAATCCTCTTTCATATTATTAAGTATCAGAGGGGTAGCCGTGTTAGTCTGAATCTGTAAAACCCTCTGATACTTAATAATATGAAAGAGGACTTGGTGAGTTTGACTGTACCCTGCCTTATATTTGTAACATGTTACACACATTTTAAACAGGTGTAACTGAGGTGCAAAGCAGCATAGAAGCAGGTTCTAAAATTAGAAATATTTCAGAGCTAAATAAGCATGGTCCTGGCAGCATATATTTACAGTACCAGTTAAAAGCTGTTTTAAAATAGCTAACAAATCGTGCTCTGCTCTTGTGCACAGGAGAAGAGTGTGGTGCAAGCAGTCTGTTCTTCCCAGCAGTCCCCCTTCCCCACCGCACATGCACACACACATGGTCTGTGCAAGAGCAGCCCCTCCCAACAGGGGCTTGGCTCTTGTTATTTCTGGAGAACAAATCATGCATCAAGGATGGGGGAGGCAGCAAGACCACAGCCCCAACCCGCATCAGCCTGTGGAGCAGGTGCTGCTCACCATCGAGGGGGTCCAGTTTGTAACCAGATGGTAGAAGGTGTCAGGGCATTCTTTGGAATGTCTGAACTGTTACAGTAAACACTTGAAGAGGAATTCCTCCTAGGCTGAATTAAGATAGCCACAGCTGTACTGAGCAGTTTCAAATTGCTTGCGGTTAACACAGGGATCGGCAACCTTTGGCACGCGGCTCGCCAGGGTAAGCAGTGGCCAGCACATCGCTCACCCCGCGCAGCTTCCCGCCACCCCCATTGGCCTGGAGCAGCGAACCGCGGCCAGCGGGAGCCGCGATCGGCCAAACCTGCGGATGCGGCAGGTAAACAAACTAGCCCAGCCCACCAGGGTGCTTACCCTGGCAAGCCGCGTTCCAAAGGCTGTCGTTCCCTGGGTTAACATCTCAAAAGCCAGCCCATCAACTTGAGGATTTGGAGGATAGGATGGCTAATGCTCCCTTGAAGGAGGAAGATGGTAAAGAGGAGGGGAAGGAGGAAGTATCTTCCATGTCTATTTGAATTAAGTCTGCTCTCCCTCCTGGCCCATGCTGATGTAATTTGAATGACAAAAGCTTTGGTATAAAGAATCCTTCTTGCCACCTGGGAATGTTGTGAAATTGTTTCCTGGAATAAAATTCAGAAATAAGACTCAGAGGGTCTGAAGTACATGTGTTCTATTAATGATACTTTCTACGTTAGTATTTTTGTGCCAGAGATAAAGAAATGTCAAAATGACTATGAAAAATTTTTAGAAGCATTTCTTCATACCAGATTCAGGTTGAGAAAATTCTTTACTGTTCATTGATGAATCCCTTCATTCATTATCTTTTCTCAGCTCTGGATAACACAACCCTTGAGAGCACAGAAGCTGTCCATTTGTGTATCTGAGATATTCTTGGCTTTTCTGCAGTGAACTGGGAGACTGTCTTATGTAGGTTTCTGCTCCAAAAAGCTCAGCATTGTTATACTGAGGCCTCATCTTCATTAGAGAAATCTGGTGTGCTAGTCACCCTTTAATGTACCTCTAACATACTATCCTTCTACACACAGTTGCTCTCAGCTCTGCATCTATGTGCAGGATCAGAGCCTGTATGTTCATATGAACCACGTCATCATCACCAAAATGCAGCCAGCTCTGGGTTGGAACAGGCAGATGTGGAATTTAGCTCTTGGTAGGAAAAGCGGGGTGGGGATGGAATGTTAGCTCAATTCAAGCAGTGCCTTCTTTCAGCAGCAGAAGTGCAGCTATAAGAAACAGGAGTAGGAGAAAAATGGCCAGAACCACAACAGAAAGAGCATACGTCAGTCCTGAGCACCCTTTGACACAACTCCTGTCACAACATTTTTTTTAATTAAAAACTAGACATGGGTTGAAGCTGGGATATTTGGATGTACATTGAAAACAGCTCAATGTAGGAGAGTTCAGTGGCAGGTTTTTGGTTCAAGCCCATCAACTTGTGAGTTAGCTGAAGTCCTGGCTGTTTGTACAGACTTTTTCCCAGACTTTCAGCAGCTGCAGGTTATTATGGTATACTGTCTTTTGTATTTTTCTCTGATTTTTTTCCCCTTTCGTACGTCTACAATAGGAGTTTTTCTCTGCCCTTTACAATTGTCTCCCCAAATCTCTTACAATGCATTTGTGTCTATTCTTTTCTCAACTTGCCCCTCTGAATCTTTATTCTATTTTTTGGTCCAGAGCCTTTTTTTTTTCCCCCACTCTGTATTGTAAGATCAAGGTGTGTTCATTATCCTCTCTGGTTCTGAGTTTTAAATTTTTTTAATTAAGCTTTATTAGCCAAAATGTCATATTGTTATACCATTAGCTAGCTCAGGGATTGGCAACCTTTGGCACAAGGGCAGCCAGGATAAGCACCCTGGCAGGCCGGGCCAGTTTGTTTACCTGCTGCATCCGCAGGTTTGGCCGATCACTGTTCCCAGTGGCCATGGTTCACTGCTCCAGGCCAATGGGGGTGGCGGGAAGCCGCACGGGGCAAGGGATGTGCTGGCCGCCGCTTCCTGCTGCCCCCATTGGCCTGGGATGGCGAACCGCGGCCAGTGGGAGCCATGATTGGCCGAACCTGTGGACACGGCAGGTAAACAAACCAGCCCAGCCCGCCAGGGTGCTTACCCTGGTGAGCCACATGCCAAAGGTTGCCGATCCCTGAGCTAGATTGAAGGTTATGTGATTCAATGCTGCATCCCTAAAAATGCAGTTTATTTCAAATTATTTTTCTATTTGCTGTTAGGTTATTTACAGCGTTTCAGTAAAGAACAAATATAACATATGAAAAGGAGAAAAAAATATAAGTATGTTAAATTATATCCATAGAATTCACAGAGGCTTTTGAGTTTCTTTGGTATCTGAAGATTTTTTTTTTTAATTTTGTTATTTCATTTCCTCATACTATATATTTTGTTGCTGACACAGGGCCTGATTTTAGAAAAGCAACCTCCCATTTAGTTCATGTAACTCTGAGGACAGAAGTGATGTCCTCTGAAATATCTAGGGCCAAATAATCATGTCAGAATGTTAAGTATCAGTAGGGAAGTGGAATTACCTCTGTATATAGAATTGTTCATGTCAGCACTTCAATAATGATGTTGAAAAATTGGATAATGTTCAGGAAAGAGCTACAAGATAATTCAAGATCTGGAAAACCTGCTTTACAGTGAGAGACTTAGGAAGCTGTTTAACCTGCCTATCAAAGAGAAGATTGAAATGACTTGATAGTGACCTACATGTACCAAGATGAGGAGAAGATTTCTGATGACAGAGGGCTCTTTAATCTAGCAGACATAGGCATTATGAGAGCCAATGGCTGGTAGCTGAAGCTAGATAGATTCAGGCTAGAGATATGGTACAATTATGTATTTAGAGTAATTAACATTGGAACAACTTACCAAAGGATGTGGTGGATTCTCCATCACCTTGTCATCTTTAAATCAAGGTTGCATGTCTTTCTAAAAATATACTCAAGTTCAACCACAAGATATGGAAATGAGGCAGAAATTACAGTATGAAGTTGTGTTATACAGGGAGTCAGATAAGATAATCATAATAGTTTCTTCTGGCCTTAAAAACTGCAAGAAGTGCCTTGATTTTGAGTGTGTCAGTTTTTGGAAGCCCAGTTTAAGACACTGAAGCCATGAATTTCCGGAGGTTCTGAGTTCCCTTCCCTGTGCCATGTCCTCCCCCCCACAAAGCTCTTGACTTCAAGTTGTGTCGTGGAGAAAGAAGCAGCAAGACTTTTGAAGCTCTTGTCTGGATGTCTGGGGCAAGAGGAAGGATAAAATCATGAGTTAACTCTTAGGTTAAGGGTTTGAGTGACACCATGGTGGTGGTGTTAACATTAACAGTGGGGGGAGTGGAGAGGATTTCATAATTGCCCACCCCTACAGTTGGCTTCAGTGGTAAAGAGTAGCTCTACGATTGTTTGGTTTATGTAAATAATTGCAGTGACTTCAACACATAAAACTACTGTAAGGGTTACAGAGCTGACAACTTACTCTTGAAGAAAATTAAAACACAAATAACAAAGTCAAAAAGCAAAGACAAGAGTAGATGGACACCAAAAGTATGTATACACTAAGGGCCAGATTGTAGCTAGCCTCTCTGTGGGTGCTTGGGAGTGAAGGTGTAGATAGCCTCTCTGTGGGTGCATGGGAGAGAGAGAGCAAGGAAGCTTGCACTCTTTTTGTAAAGGCTCTCACCAGTTGCATGGAACAGCTGCTAAAGTCTGATGAGTGGGGGAAGCCTCTCCAAAGATGACATGAAGGAGGACTGGTAATGACCTAATCCCTTAGAACTGCAAAATTCCTTCTGACTTGGCCTGGACTCCAAACCAAAACCCATTCATATAGTTCATCTCTGAATACTGTATGTGATTGGGGAGGGTGAAGGCAGAAAACTATTAACTACAATTTGTACCCTAGTCAATTAATTTATTTCATACTTGCTGTTTTCAGGCAGTTGTTTAAATCACCTGGGTCTTCCATCAAGATTTAGTAACTGTCTTTACTATTTGATGCTGCTGTAGTGATGCAGTAGCAATAGTGGTTTTATGTGCAGTGCTGTGCTTTATTCTAATAACTTCCCCTTTAGAATAACTTAAGATACAATCTCTACAGGTAGCATTCCCTTCATTTGAGAGCTGCTGCAATAGAACATGAAGCTGAGACTAGAAAAAGAGTGGCACCTTCAAATTATGGTGTTTCAAGCAGTTTTTTATGAGGAAGCAAATTACCTATGATATATGCATAGATCTCTTAACTGTATCATAGAATCCTAAAAGATTAGGGTTGGAAGAGACCTCAGGAAGTCATCTAGTCCAACCCTCTGCACAAAGCAGGACCAACCCCAACTAAATAATCCCAGCCAAGGCTTTGTCAAGCCGGGCCTTAAAAACCTCTAAGGATAGAGATTCCACCATCTCCCTAGGCAACCCATTCCAGTGCTTCACCACTCTCCTAGTGAAATAGTTTTTCCTAATATCCAACCTAGACCTCCCCCAGTGCAACTTGAGACCATTGCTCCTTGTTCTGTCATCTGCCACCACTGAGAACAGCCAAGCTCCATCCTCTTTGGAACCCCCCTCCAGGTAGTTGAAGGCTGCTATCAAATCCCCCCTCACTCTTCTCTGCTTCAGACTAAGCCCAATTCCCTCAGCCTCTCCTCATAAGTCATGTGCCACAGCCCCCTAATCATTTTCGTTGCCCTCATCTGGACTCTCTCCAGTTTGTCCACATCCTTTCTGTAGTGGGGGGTCCAAAACTCCAAATGTGGCCTCACCAGTGTCGAATACAGGGGAATAAATCACTTTCTCTCGATCTGTTGGCAATGCTCCTACTAATGCAGCCAAATATGCCATTAACCTTTTTGGCAACAAGGGCACACTGTTGACTCATATCCAACTTCTCATCTACTACAATCCCCAGGTCCTTTTCTGCAGAACTGCCACTTAGCCATTCGGTCCCCAGCCTGTAGCAGTGCATGGGATTCTTCCATCCTAAGTGCAGGACTCTGCACTTGTCCTTCACCCCGTCCAAGCACCTTGACTGCTTGCCTTGACATGGCCTCCTTCTCCCATTCACCTGGCTCCTTTCACACAATCCCTTCTGCTCAGAACTCTTTTTCTGCCACCATTTGCCATTCCTCTTCCCTCCATTTTATTAAGTTCCTTTTCAAGACCAACTTCCTCGATGTTACATATAAGTAAACTATAGCACTTCTAAAATGAAACTACTTGAACAGTAATCACCCAGATGCAGGCTGTCTCCCAAGTTGACCCTGTAACCACCCACTCATGGAAATTCATAGATTCAGGCCAGAAGGAACACTATAATCATCTAGTCTGACCTCCTCATAATACAGGCCATTGACTTTCACCAATGGGGGGAATTATTCTTCATTCCTGAATCTCTGTATGAGGCTGGGGATAAGGTCAGGTTGAGAGGCTAGCTCCTGAACCTTGGTGGTTGGTTGTTTTTGTCTTAATGGCGAAGGCTGTGGGATGGGGAGGGAATCTCTGTTAGGTTCTCTTTGCTGGAGGTGGCCTGGAGTATGTGGGTTTGAGGGCCATCCCCATGACCTGATCTAGGGGAGACATACCCCAGCCATGGAATGATTAGGAAGAAAACTGCAAGGTGAATCTTGCAGAGATTTCCCTCCCCGTCCCACAGGTTTATCCAAAGGATTGAGCTGTTAAATCACAAATTCTTTTATGCAAACAATTCATTTATATTTGTTCTGTAAGGTGAAATGCAGTTACTTGGTGCTTTATTAATATTAATCATTTATAAGCACACGGGCAACGAGGAAGTGTTGCAATAGAGCAGTGTTTCTCAAACTGGGCTCACCGCTTGTGTAGGGAAAGCCCCCGGCAGGCCGGGCCGGTTTGTTTACCTGCCCCGTCCGCAGGTCCGGCCGATCGTGGCTCCCACTGGCCGCAGTTCGCTGCTCCAGGTCAATAGGAGCTGCTGGAAGCGGTGCGGGCCGAGGGACTTACTGGCCGTTGCTTCCAGCAAATTCCATTGGCCTGCAGCAGCGAACTGTGGCCAGTGGGAGCCGCGATCGGCCAGACCTGCAGACGGGCAGGTAAACAAACCGGCCCAGCCCGCCAGAGGCTTTCCCTACACAAGCGGCGACCCCAGTTTGAGAAACACTGCAATAGAGTGCATGAAATTTGGTGTAGCATTAAGATCACTTGCCAGAGTGAAGGAAAGAAAGGAAGACATCTGACAGACAAATCTGGCAACACACAGAATTATTTTTTTCCTCTGCGGTTTTAGAAGCAAGATCATACATATTAATAAAGCTCTAGGGAGGATTCAGTGTTTGAAGTCAATGTAGTTTCACAACCAGAATAATATTAAAGTAGAAATAGCCACCATTCATCAGCCAGACTTAAAAAAAAAAACCACTGAATATTATCCACAAGAAATCTTAGCTGGGGGCAGGGGAGAGGGGCAGGCATTTTACATCCTTTGTCCTAGGCTTTTAAAAATGGAATACAATATTCATTGCACCAGTAAAATGGTAAGAAATACTGCAGTCCTAATTCCTATTTCGTGACCATTGTGAGAGATGTTATGGGCACACGGAATATTCAAAGATTATACTCTATATGGCATCAGGCCACAGGCTTACAGATACATTAGAGTTCACTGTTGGCACCTGTGAGTGAATAAGGAGAAGAGTGGCCCAGAGCTGCTTGAGGACTCCAGATGTGCAGAGACTCCATGGTGGAAGGAACTCGCTGCCAGCATGTTGATGAACAAGGGGAAACGATTGAATTGGCCAGGCCTCATTTACATTTCAATTATGTGATAGTTTGGGGCATTTTGATTAAAATACAGTTATGTTTTTTGAGTTTGGGGGCACTAAACTGCTGTTCACCCTGTTGGGAAATGAAAGGATAAGAGAGCAGCACCAAATGTGGCCCCTCACTTCAGGCACTCTGACGGAGACGACAGTCAGGCACAGCTGGGTAAGGAAGCCTGGACAAGGCTGAAGAGAAAAGATTTCCTGTCTTCTGCTAGGAATGCCTCTTTGATAATAAGAAGGCTGTAAAGAGCCCTATATACCAAAAACTCAGCTCAGAAGTAGCTTTGAGAAAGGGGATGGCTTTGAGGTGATGGTCACAGCTAAACTGAGGCAGGTGAGAGGGCTGGGTGGCTTGCTCTGAAGCCACATAGAGCAGTAGCTGATGGGTTCCTGTGCAGGCTCCCTACCTAGCACTCAAAGGTGAAATCACTTCAGGTGACACAGCCCCCAGAGCACCTCAGGCAATACTTCTCTTAGGAGCTGGAGACTGACCTGGTAGAATTCTTGGACTCCTCCACCCCTGGACAAGTGGGGAAGCTGGGGAGGAAGGAAGGGACTAGAATGCACCAGCCATTCACAATTGCAAAAGGAGGATTGAGGTTGGGGCTATTGTTAAGACAACCAAGAGGGAGGAAGGGAACTACCTAATAGATATTGGTAACTAACTTATTAATTTCTGGCTTTCTTAAGTTGATTCCTTGTCCTCCTTTTCCCTTCCAATAAATTTCTTTCTTTTAAACCCGTAAACTCAGTGCCTATGAGTGGAGAAGTACTGCCTGTTGGGGCACCCAAGGGAGGTAATTTACTTTTCCCAGGTTTCTGGATGGGAGTTTGAGATGGTGTTATTTAAATTTTCAGAAGGAACCCCTAGATAACTGAACCCGACCCTCATTGCTGCCAATAACACCTAGCAGAAGGATTACATATTAATATTATAAATGTTGTATGTATATTTATGGGTTAGGGATTATATTCTGGCTCCATAGGGGAGTCATGGTTGGTTCTTGCAGGAACTAAAATCTCTCAGGGATAACTAGTGCAAATCCCTAGCCAGGTTACAAGTCCAGAGAGGCCTCAACTCCTTGGGGGAAATTTTAAACTATGTTAAACCAGTATATAAGAGGCTGGCAAACAAAGAACTAAAAATTTATAGAAGTGACCACCCTGACATGGGGAGAAAGAGACTGTATTGAGAGGGACAGGTCTTTCAGAGGATTTGAAGTACCTTGAAACCTGCCAGGGTCTCCTGTGGAAGATGGGTGACACCTGGTAAGTCAGACATGCATGTAAGCTGATTATTGTTTTAAAGATTTTTTTTCTGAAATGCTTTTGTTCAGAATAAATAATGCTTTTCTTTATGAAGGCTGGCTGGTCACTGGTTAACCCTGTCATTGCCCCAGAGAAAGCAGGACTGCCAGTACTGAACTAAAGTCAGACCTGCTAAAAAAGTGATCACAGTGAATTGCAGGAGGAAGTTTAAATACCTGGTGGAGAGAGTCGTGGGACTCTGCCTCAAGAAATGTGACAGCTAGAGACCTGAGACCTAAGGGAGGTGCCGTTACCTCAAGAATGTGATAAATTAACTGACAATGAACAAACAAGGAGATGTTGAATGCCCAAAGATGCTTACAAGCTACAGCAGGCAATGCAAGTGTAAGGGGACTGTTGCCCCCTTACTAACATTCAGTGGGGGTGTTTTGGTTGGCTAAAACCAGCACTAAAAGGGGAAGGGTCGATGGCAAATCAGGAACAATGGGGAGAGGCCAATGCTCCAGATCAGCCTGATTGACAGGGCGGGCAGGCTAATCAGAGAGTCAGGAGGCCAGGGGGGTCCCGTCCTCCGTGTGAACTGGAATTGCCTGGGTCAGACTGAGTGGGGCCGAGCTAGGGTGACCAGACGTCCCGATTTTATCGGGACTGTCCCGATATTTCCTTGTTTGTCCCGCGTCCCGACCGACATGCGGTCGGGACACTGGACAAACAAGGAAATGCCCCGGAGCCTGGAGCCCAGAAGTGCTCGCGCCCCCCCGCCCCGACCCGACTCCACCCCCTCCTCCCCCGATTGGCTCCCTCCCCGAATCCCCGCCTCTTCCCCGGGCTCACCATTCCCCCTCCCTCCACAAGCGCTGGAGGGAGGCCCGGGAGACTCAGGGGAAGCGCGGGGCCGGGGTGAGTAACAGTCCGGCCTGGCCCCGAGCAGGCAGGACTCAGTTGGGTGGTTGGGAGAGGAGGGGGGCGACCCGCGGGGCCAGGCGGCGACTGTTGTTGTCCCCCCGGGCAGCGGGACTCGGGAGCAGCCGCTGCTGCAGCTCCCACTGCCGCGGGGGAGGAAGCAGCCATGGCGCTCCGCGGCTGCGGCGCTTCCGAACCCCCCGAGCCGGGGCCTGCTGCGGGGACCCAGCAGCGCGCACGCTGGGCCCAGCCCCTGGCTAGGCACGTCTGGGCTGCCCAGCTGGTGGTATCCCGCGGCGGCCCCGGGGCGGAGGCATCGGCAGCCCAACCCCGTTCGTTCCCCTGCTGCCTCCTCTCCCTACCGCCCAACTGAGTCCTGCCTGCAAGGAACCAGGCCGGACTGTTACTCACCCCGGCCCCGCGCTTCCCCTGAGTCTCCCGGGCCTCCATCCAGGCTTGCGGAGGAAGGTGTTTTTTTTTTTTTTTTGCCCCCCCCGCCACGCCCCCTCCCCTGCGTCACCCTCCCCCCTCCCCCCGCGTCCCGATATTTGTCTTGGGTGATCTGGTCACCCTAGGCCGAGCTAAGGAGAGAGCAGGGGCCCAAGCTGAGCTGGAGAGCAGAACCGTGCCAGATCCAGAGCCAGAGACGCAGCCCAGGGAGAGCAGATCCTGTGCTGGGAGCAGAGCTGCGGCCACAGAGCCAGAGACGCAGCCCAGGGAGAGCAGATCCTGTGCTAGGAGCAGAGCTGCAGCCACAGAGCCAGAGACACAGCCCGGGGAGAGCAGATCCTGTGCTGGGAGCAGAGGTGCAGCCACAGAGCCAGAGACGCAGCCCAGGGAGAGCAGATCCTGTGCTGGGAGCAGAGCTGCAGCCACAGAGCCAGGTGTGGTGAGCAAGTGGGGCCAGCCAAGGGGGAACCTGGGCAAAGGGCCCAGCACAGAAAGACACCCCCAGACAAGGGCCCTTGCAGGCCAGACCGGGAGGGGGACCTTAACCCTACGGGGGGCTGACGCTGGGAAGAAGGGTCCCACCACTCAAAGCCCGGAGGTGTGTGGCCACCACCATTGCAAGTGTCCAACCCACAGCGTCTCTGCAGCACGGCCAGGGCCTGAGAAGGAGGCCTGGGACCTACAAGAAGCAGACTGTGACCTGCCCTGACATTCCAGAGACATTGTTTGTGATGTTCCCTGCCACAGAGCGGGGTGATGTGTTTTCCTTTAACGTTTCCCATTTTTCCTTGTTCTTTTCTTTAGATTAATTGTTAATTAAACAACTTGTATTTGCTTTAAATTGTATGGAATAATCAGTGGGTCAGGGAGGTGCCCAGTGCAGAGAAAGTACCCCGGAGTGGGGACACCCTAGCCCCTGTCCTAGGTGACCACAGCAGGGTTGGGGGTCGAGCCCCCCAGGAATCCTGGGCCCAGCCTTGTTGGGGTTACGAGGACTCAGCCAGACAGGAGAGTGGAAGGGGAGCCCTCAAGGGCAGGGAGGCCTCTGGGTAAAGGAAGTGGGAGCGGGGACTCAGATCCTTTCGCTAGCCCACCTCACCGGGGTAGTGCAGAAGTCAGGAAATTTCCCCACAATAGCGGGACCATTCCCCCGCTTACACAAGCATAAACAAAACAGTTCAGAACCATGGTACCTCAGGTACTGGTAAGACTTCAAGCTGCTATAGGACTCTTTAGACGGCATTGCTAAGACTTTGCAGAAGAAGAGTACGTTTAGAGGAGGAAGTAACCAAGAAATAAGAGCAGACATGTAAAGTTGGAAATGATGTCCAAGGCTTTGATAGTGAGGTCAAGAAACATGATGGTTAGGGGAAGCCAGCAATAGGCCTAAAGAATTACTTGGTCCAAACATTGAAATAAGAGTCAAAATGCAGAGTGGGAGAATCTGAACTTTCTGGGTATAATATTTTATTATAATCTAGGGACACTACCAATGTACTGGATTATTAGATAAATGAGAAACTTTTAAGTCAGTACTAGAAGGAGAATTGCTGACCATAGAACAGGTTGGAGAGTCAGAAAATTGCTGTCATCTATCCCTTGTCTACGCCCTTTAATTCCACATCTCCCTTTGTTTTAGGCTTTCTGAAGAATGTTTTAACTTATTTACCAGAGAGTAACCCACTCATTACTGCTGAGCCACCATAGGAATAGGAAACTCCTGGACAGGGGAGGATGGAGTCACAGACCATGTAGTCATTAGTTATGAAAACATTTGGTTCGAGGGGTAGGAGGGAGCAGAGAAAAACACACAGGCTGCACCTCAAGAAACACATAATTTTATGCCTCTCAACTATGTCACCATAGGCCTGTTTCTTTCACTAATTATTGCCTGTGGCTCTAAATTGTGTAATTAAATTGTCTTTATGCTGAGCTCTAGAAATTCCTTATCACAGTTTTCAGCAGCATGTCTTTATGCAAGTAGAAGTAAACCAATCATGGTAATTAGCAAGTGACATTCATGGACTCTTAATTAGGAAACAATCAATTTTCCTAACAATTAAGGAAATGATCACAGACTGGCTTACTAATCAAGATAGGGAATGGGAGGGGGAGATCACCTGGGGAACAAGTTCTTTGTCTCTCAGCAAAA
Organism: Chrysemys picta bellii; assembly: GCF_011386835.1. Lineage (NCBI taxonomy): Eukaryota > Metazoa > Chordata > Testudines > Emydidae > Chrysemys > Chrysemys picta. Next base: position 200,259,396 of record NC_088792.1, read on the forward strand.
AAATAAAAATCTCTTCAGTTCCACTGTCCTGGGATTCATTAAATCTCCCTGTAGCCAAAGCCAGCAGAAGACTATTATATGATGGGCAGGGCCAATCGGAGGGGGGTCCAGCAGGGCCATTTGGCCCCGGCCATAAGCTCAAAGGGGACCTCAAATGTAGACACTTGTTAATTTTTTGGCATTTGATAAGTTTCACAACTTGTTTTTATTCACACAAAAGCTAGATTTTTCCTCAATAATTAGTGCATTTGCACAGAAAAAGGCTGGAAAAGCATTTGTTAAATAAAAAATATTCAAATTATGTCTCACTCTTTTTTTGGTGCCTTATTTTGTTTTCATGTGTTATAATTTTTTATTTTTATTATGGCTAGGAGCCTCAAAAGCTGGAAGTGGCCCGGGCCTCTCTGGACCTCTGAGATGGCCTGTGATGGGGTGCATACCCCACACAGGCATGCAATCAGTTAATGTTGGCTTGAGAGGCCAATTAGCATATCAGGCTTCACCTGGAGCATGGCCAGGCTTAAATGATGAAGCCCAGCTAAGGAGGGGCACTGGATTATAAACAGAGGTCGTTTACAGCAGAAGGGGTCTGGAGGGAGAAACTTGCTTATTGGGATTAAAGAGTAGGGAGACCAGCAGCATCAAGGAGGCAGCCCAGTAGAGAAGTCTAGTAGGAGGCCAGGGGAAATAGAGAGCAGCTACCAGTGTGGGAGGAAGCTCTGATGGGAACACCATGTCAAAATGGCAGGCTTTGGATCTCTGGGGAGAGGAAAGTTGAGAAGGACATAAGATCAAGAGCAAGAAGGGTAGACATGTGCTTATGTTTATATATTATGTTTTTAGAGTTTGTTAGGATTTTCTAGGGGAGGGCCCTGAGAGTCCTTGCCCTGAAAGAAGGGTGAATGTAGAGATGTTGTGAGGCAGAAACCCAGCATCTCTCAGGTTATGAAGAAGTTCAGAGTGGTGGTAGCAAGGAATTAGAACAGACCTTGACTTCTGGTTATAGATCCCTGAGCTAGAACTTGGTGTAGTGGGAGGGCCTAGATTTTCCTGCCAGCTGCTGATGAGGTTGTGTGGGGGCCTGAGAAAGGGACAATAATGGCAGACAGTCCTGAGGAAAAGGTGTGAGGACCATGGGGCCCAGAGTTGGGACTGAAAACCTTTTTTTAAGGCATTTGGACTCTTGTTTGCTGGATGTTCTTAGCCTTGAAGAGGTGGACTTAAGGAGGGATGAGTTATGGAGGAAAAAAGACCACTGCAGGGCAGGACCCACTGTCAGTATAGGGCACTAGACAAGTAAAAAGCCTGCTGAGTCACACTGAGCTACGAGAGGGTGCACCAGTGGTGAGTGGCACTCAACATACTAGTTTTTCTACTTCCTGAGTATTTACTAATTTGATTAAATCTATTTGTCCATCTAATGAAGTCAGATTGAGTCCAGATATTTGTACTATGCTCATCACCATGGTAGCTGAGCCTGTGCCATTTTGCATCTTTTTCTTTCAGCAAATGCAATTATTATAATTAAGTTAATACTTCCTGAAAATGATGAAATTCTACTTCTGAACAAAGTCTTGATTCTGCATATATTTACTTCAGTTGCAAATTTACCTCTTCCCCAGTTAAGTCAAACAAATTTCTGCAAAGAAATGAGGTGTGGTGTTTTGTTTTTTTTTGTTTTTTTCCTGCTGGCAAAAGCCATCTTCTGTTTTTATAAAAAGCCTGAGATTGAAATGAAAATCACTTTGCCCCAAACCTGTGCAAATAGGATATTTTCCTCTGTTAGGCAAATGGCAAACATTAATTTTGCAAGTCTAGTGAAAACAGTAAAAGGGACCTGGAAGAGGGAGTTTAAACAATACAGGAATCCTGGGGACAAAGGTTGATTACCAGAGCCCTGCCAACCTGAGCAGTTATATAACTAAAGGTTTTGGCGAGAGCAGAAAAACAAACCTGACTACAGTTTTGTTTGAATTAGTATTATAAAAAGCTGGACTGCTTCCTGATTAGCCCCCTCACACAGAGATACAGTTAGAGATAGATGCTGACAGAGAAGCAAGCTTTAGCTTTTTTTGTGGCTAGGTACAGTGAGTAATTGAGGATTCTGTGGGAAAGACTGTTGGTACTCTGTAAAGATAAATACTGGCATTCAGTTCCAGAGGGATAAGAGCAAAAGAAAGAATTGAATGGGCTGTCTGGAATTTCACTTCATTTTTACACTGGCACACACTTGTGGGCAGGTGTTTCATTTTCCCATTAGAAGACTTGTCTCATTATAGACTCAGACTGCACAAGAATAATCCATGTCTATTGTACCCTAAGTTCAAAATGCCATTGTACATTCATATTTCCATTTTTTCCCATTGCTCATGAAAACTGTCACCTCAGGCAGGGGCACTGTGATAAATATGAAACTTCAACTTGGAACTGCTTCATGTACTTCTAGATTACAAATCCTAGGGCTGGACTAGCACTCAGTGGTTCTGAAAAACAAAACCAAAGGTCTGGATTAGCACACTGCCACTCACCTTAAGTAAGCAGTAGCAGGTATGCCCCAGAGTCACAATTTGGTCCCTGTTTTCCCTATGGCTCTAGAGGTCCCAACTGGCTCAGCTGTGCTGACTACCCCATTGGGAATGGGGTCAAATCTCTGCCCGCCTACCTGCACAAGAGAAGCCATCCACAGGCTATCCCTCTCTCCTAGACAGAGTCTGGCAATGCAGTTAGCCTGCAACAGGAAGTAGCAGAGTTCCTTATGCTCTCATACTCGCCAGCCTGGGCATGCAGTCAAACTCTGGATTGAGCCCAGAGGAAAAAAAAGTGATTGTTGTCCCAATTATGTGTGCCATTCACAGCTGTTAATTTAACAAAACAGAGCTTGCATAGATAAATGATAATGTGGATAATAACCAGTGTCCCTCAGACAGACACCACACACAAATGAGTGGTTTTGAAGTGCCTTTCAGCCACAGATGTGCCTAATTATTAACCATTAACATTTTTCTATAGCACCCTAGTAAGTAAAACAGGGTCACCATCCTACAATATCTGACCTGATTATGAACCCATGCCCTGCTGAAGAGGGTTACAATGCCCAATCAACCATTCTGAGCAAAACTCACCACAAGCTACTATCAATAGAAAAAGCACAGCCCCCTGAAAAGAGGGAGGCTCACAACTCTAATGAGGCCATTTGTTCTGGGTGTGGGAGGGGAGAGGCATGCCTGAGCAAACCCAGGCTGAGGAGAGCTCTGTACAGAATGGAGAGCCATGCTCACTGCCCAAGGAAGTTAAGTGGCATCCCTCTCAACCTTGACACCTACCAGTGGGTGACTCAAGGCATTGAACTATGTGACAAATTACTGAAATGTTGCATGTCCCACCATAAGCAACCGATTATAAGCTTTGTTTTTTAACTATCAAGTCCATCGGTAAGCAAGTGGTCTCATTTTTTTAATTAATTAAACCAGTGTTTGTAATCTGTTGAAGCCTGGGACCCAGTCCAGGCTGCGGAGGGAGTTGGGAAAGGGCCCTGACATGGATTTCTTGTGCACTGCTAGAGGGAGAAGGGAAGCTGGAGAGAGGTGATCCTTGCCTAGGCTGCCACCTTTCAATGAAAACAACACCATGACCATCTGTGGGGCAGCCAAGGAACACAGGCCTGTGAGGTAAGGAGCAGAGCTGTTCAGGAGGAACCAGAACTAGTGTTTGAATAGAGGAAGGAAAGATCAGGCTGTGCTGACAGGTTTTTTCACAGGAAGGTAGTGAGGCAGAGGGAGTATAAAGACCCCAGCAGTTCAGAGGCAACTGTGCTCCAGTCTTCTTCTATCCTCCTATGGAAAACATTGCCCCTACTCCCCTACACCCAAAACGTACTGTTGGCTCTTGAACAACTGTTTCCTTCCTCACAGGCCTCTCTGTTCCTTGTACCATTCCCGGAGGCCAGAGCTACTCAAGGGGAGTCTTTTCTTCCCCTCACCTTTGCCAGCTGCTCCTTGTCTCAGAACATTGCTCTAGAGGGGACCTCGAGAGGTCATCTAGTCCACTCCCCTGCACTCATGGCAGGACTAAGCATTATCTAGACCATCCCTGACAGGTGTTTGTCTAACCTGCTCTTCAAAACCTCCAATGACAGAGATTCCATAACCTCCCCAGGCAATTTATTCCAGTGCTTGACCACCCTGCAGTTCAGTGAGACAGGGAAGCCAAATGAACTCCAATGTGGTACATACAATGTGTGGTTCTCTTGAGAACTTTGTATAAGGGCACTAGGAGTTTCCCTAAGTGACTGTTTCAATCTTGTTTATAACAACATTTTGTTCAGCTTCACAAGTTCATATTTGTCTGTATCAGCCTCCCTTTGACTGAGGACTTGTCTACACTTAAAATGCTACAGGGGAACAGTTGCGCTGCTGCAGCTGTGCCACTGTAGCACTTCAGTGTAGACACTACCTAGACCAATGGAAGTGGTTCTCTCATCGGTGTCGGTAATCCATCTCCTCCAGAGGTGGTCTTCCATCAACATAGCGCAATCTACACGGGGACTTAAGTCAGCTTAACTATGCTGCTCAGGGGTGTAGATTTTTCACGTATTATGACTTATTATGCCAACCTAATTTTCTAGCATAGACCAGGCCTGAGAGTTCAACCACAGGTTCTGAAGATAAGGATCTTAACCCTGAATTTGAATTGGGTTTCCATGGGGAAATCTGTGGGAGAGCAGAGTCCTGGAGTGTCATGCTGTTAGTGGCCTGTGTTACTCAGATTTGCTGCAGTTGAATTTGTCCTCAGCAGTTACTTTCTCAACCTTAGTTGCCATTAGGGCTTTAGAAAAACATATTGGCATTAAACTTAAGTTAATGCACCATATGTTTCCCAACTAGAGGGCAAGGTTGCTGCTTTTATGAAAGCCTGCAAGCTGTGAATCACTGCTCTACTGACTTAACTGTTTGATGCTCTCACAGTCTTTATCTGTGGCTTTGGTTATGGAAAATGTCACCTATATATAGAAATAAAAAAAAAAAAAAGCAAAGCAAAACCGAAAACAAACTTTTCACATTTGAAAACATTTCACATTTGAGGTGGCAAATAGAAACAATGAAAGGGAAACAAAATTGGCTGGAATATTTGTTGGACCAAAAGTTTAATGTGACTTTCAATAATAATTAGGCTCCTAAGTATCTAAGTCACTTATGAAAATGGAACTTGGGTGCCTAAACCACTTAAATGCTTTTGAAATTTTTACCTAGTCTTAAATTACAGATCATATATTATTTCTCAATTCAAGAATTACAATATTCTGCAATGCAGGAAGGGGCAGAGATAAAATTGTATATGCAACATAAACTTACTCTTTGTTGCTAACAGTGCAATCTTAACATTATCTTACTGGTGTGCTAGAATGATTTTTATAGTGGGGATGCTGATATGGAAACCATGTATTTGGTGTTTGTTATTACTTCAAGCCAGAGGGTGTGGCAGAACCCTTAGGCCTTGGCTACACTTACCCGCTAGTTCGGCGGCTGGCAATCGAACTTCTGGGTTCGACTTATCGCGTCTAGTCTGGACGCGATAAGTCGAACCCGGAAGTGCTCGCCGTCGACTGCGGTACTCCAGCTTGGCGAGAGGAGTACCGCGGAGTCGACGGGGGAGCCTGCCTGCCGAGTGTGGACCAAGGTAAGTTCGAACTAAGGTACTTCGACTTCAGCTACGTTATTCACGTAACTGAAGTTGCGTACCTTAGTTCGAATTAGGGGGGTAGTGTAGACCAAGCCTTAGTTCCAGCACCACTGTTATCTTACCTACAAGTGTTATACTCTGTGTATATATGAATGAAAGCATCTGCAAAAATGTATTATATAAAGGGCAATATAATCCTATTCTATGTACACATACTGTGCTTGCATTATAAGACTTTCTATTTACTTCAATGAGCACTAGGTCAGGCCATACATCTGCTGTGTGGGTGACTGTATTTGCTATATCTTAACTTTTTTTACAAACTAGAAGTCAAAAATTGAAGCGAAGAAGCCAGGAGTAGAGCTGGGCAAATTTTTTCTTACAAAACTTTTTTGGCAAAAATGCAAAGTTGGTAACACCAAAACGGGTTGTGAATTCGTGTTGGTTTCACCACATTTGATTTGACTGGGTGGTGGGGGGGGGGGTGACGACTTTAAAAAACAGAACTTTTAGATTTTTCAACTCACTATGACCATTTTGTTTCAAAATTTCCTTTAATTTCATTAAACAAATGTTTAAAACTGGTCAAAATCAAAATATTTAGTTTGAGCTCAAACATTTTTTCTTTTGGCTGGAAATTTTGAAAAATCTTGTTTGTGGTTTAACCCTAAAGTGATTGGGGAGAGGGGGGAGTGGCAAGAGGGGGGTGAATGTCCAGCAAACTGAAAAATCTGCTATTTGCCCAGCTCTAGCAGGAAGTTGATTCCTGTTCTGACTTTTTGCTGTGTATACCACTGGAGATACCCTAAGATTCCTAATTTGCCAAGAGAATGAAGCCTAGGCAAGACATTCAAGTTCCGGTACAGAAGGGACAAATACTCTAGTGTGTTAAATGGGATTTAAGAATGGCATGATTTATTCAATTTGGCATGATCAGTTGACAGTTGGAGACATCCAAGACAGGAATAGCATAGTTGTTGCAAATCAGGGCTGAGAAACATTGGTGGAACTCTACAGCAATGAAGTTTGCACAAAAGTTATTCATACTTTGCCTCGTTCAAGCTTTTGCTATTTAATACACTGAATTTCAATTCAGTGACATTCTTCTTAGAAAACAGTTCTTTAGGGCGAGTTTTAAAATAATTCCTCCTAAGAAATATGTTGCAAATTCTAGTTAATCATCGAAACAAAATTATCGGAAAGAGAGACAGAATTCATGTACTGACACTATTACCAGTCACTAAAGAGATCATTCAGAGTAGCATAATCCACCCCCTTCAGAAAATCTATCCTTTCATTTTAGCGGTGCAGCAGTGAAAGTCTATTTTTACTTTCTATAAAATGTAAACTAAAGAAAAAAAATCAAGAGGCTGTATCTGAATAGATCTGAGCATTTTAAATTCATTCATTTAAATTCCTAGAAAGTTTGACTAATCATACGTGGTATAAAATCATGATTGACTTAATAAAACTTGACACTATTTGTTTGCACAAAGTGTAACACTGTATAGCTGCCAAGAATATCACCCTTTCAAATGTATTTTCAGTTTAATGCTACACATCAGAGTTCCTACTAGTAACAGAACAGCATGTTTCTACATCAAGAAAAAATCTTTCATACCTTCCTCTTTTCAAAAGGTTCACATAATTTTTTTCTGATTTTAATAGTATATGAGCCATATAATGACCCAGATAGACTTTACTCTATGGTTATTAAATTACATATTAGACTAAATTAAGTAACAGAGTAATAGAGACAGTCATCAGATGTACCATGAAATCATAAACTAGATGTTAGATGGAAAAGACCTATTACTATAGGCTATCTGGTCTATTTTCCTGCCATTGCAAGATTAAGCCTCTTGTTCATTTTACTAGTGCTTCTCTGGTCTAATTTTAAATAAGTGGCTCAAGAAACAGATTCCAAAGCTCCCGTAGAAGACTATTTTGCTTTCTACCTATCTAGGTATTGATAAAGACTCCCCTCACCACAGAATCTGAGCACCTCCTGAAGCATAGTCACAATAAGCCAGCAATTTAATTTTCCTCCGTTTTCTCTCTCTCCTCTTTGGCTTCACCTCTTTGTCCTCCTCCTTTCTTCTTTGCTGTTTTTAGTTACAGCCACGGGAAAGCTGAGGTGAAGTGAGGTTTTTTTTTTCACTTCACTCTGAAGGCAGGAATAATCTCAGATTTCACTATCTTCTCTAGTACTGAATTCCAAATCTTTGGCCCTATTACCATGATTTAGTTGGGGATTGGTTCTGCTTTCAGCAGGGGGTTGGACTAGATGACCTTCTGAGGTCCCTTCCAACCTTGATATTCTGTGATTCTAAGAAGGCCCTGCTCTCACATACTTCTCCCTTGAGGTTGAAAACTTCAACGATCCTGTGCTGTCAAAGGAGACTCTCGTCACAAAAAGTGAAGTGCTTTCCAAGGACTCTTGCCTGGAAAATTAATACCAGGATCTTGAGTTTGACACTGTATTCTATGAGGAGCAGAGCTCTGGGGTGTTGTGCTTTGGCAGCTGTTGCTTAACTGGCAGGCTGTCAATTCTGAAATCAATGAAGAGTTTTAATGTAGGCAATGCTCATCTCTAGGCATGATGAGTTACAATAGTCCGGCCTGGAAATCATAAAGTATGAAGACAAGGTACGTATTTCACTTTTTGAAAATCAACCCCCCTTTAAGTTTTCTCAAGTTGGGCACCCAAATACTGAGGAACACAAAATTGCTAGTCACATATGAAAATCTTGGCCTGGGTGCCTACAGTTCTTGCCACAAATCTCTCATTTATCCAATGCTTGTACTTGGCATCATATGCACGTGCTGAGTGGGCAGTAAACATCACAGTCAATGTTTCAACCTGCCCTGCTGGAGCAGACCTCAATGTTCTGGGTGCTCCCTCTGCAGCTACAAGTTAGGCAGCACTGTCTGAATTGGACTTGCCATTTCTCTTAGCTGTAGTACAATTCTTAATTAGTCCTTTCCTTTCTTGGTAGCTGGATTTGTAGATTAAGGTCCCGGTCTCCCTTCTACGTAGTTAACTCTGGATTTACTTCCTAAATCAATGTCTCCATTCCACTGATCATGTTTGTTTGTTCTTCTCTGAACTCACTCGAATTTGTCAATATCTTTCTGGTCATTAGCTCCCCAGAAAATGCAGAATAACTGAGGTCAGTGAAAAATAAAGCAATTGGTTGGGATTCCCTCTGAGACCTCTTTCCACTTGGCTTCCCAAGATCTCAATTCAACTCCAAATTTTGTCACTCAGGTGTCTTTATTTGGCATGCAGCAAAGCAACACTGATCAGACACAAATGCAGAGGGTGGATGCAGGGTATATCCCAAATCCGAAGTTACACAGAAAACTTCTTCCTTTACATATGTTTACACACTTAGGCTTGGTCTACACTACCCCCCCTAATTCGAACTAAGGTACGCAACTTCAGCTACGTGAATAACGTAGCTGAAGTTCGAAGTACCTTATTTCGAATTAGTTGAAACTTACCTTGGTCCACACTCGGCAGGCAGGCTCCCCCGTCGACTCCGCGGTACTCCTCTCGGCGAGCTGGAGTACCGCAGTCGACGGCGAGCACTTCCGGGTTCGACTTATCGCGTCCAGACTAGACGCGATAAGTCGAACCCAGAAGTTCGATTTCCAGCCGTCGAACTTGCCGGTAAGTGTAGCCAAGGCCACACATTGCATTACTGTAAATTACATCACCCACTCTGGTATTGGCTTGATTATTTTGTAGGAAACAAGCCCTGGACAGCATGCTCTCTCCATGGACAACCTACTCTTTACCTCATCTTACATTCAAGGCTTATCTTGTCCACTGTTGTGCGTTCGGTCTCTTAGGTGACTGACCCATCTTAGTACCGACATTGTTTCCAGCTTGCTGATTCATTTACTTTCCTACTTCTGACTCCCAAGAAAGGCAGTTTCTCCCATATCCAGTTACCCATGCCAAGCCAGGCCCACACAATTAACATGACTTTCCAGAACAAAAAGCCAACAACATGGGTAAAATACATTTTCTTTTCCCTAAGATTTGCAAAGTGCCAAGCAAATTCAAGCAAGTGGTAGTGTTGTTTTTAACTCTCTTAATTGTGTTGAGAGGCTACCCTTATAAGCCGCAGCCCCCAATGAGAATCTGTGTGTGAGAAATGAAGGATCAAGCTATTTTCATTAATTAACTTGTAAATTCATTAGACCAGCAGTTATTTATCATTTTCTAAACTAATTAACAGAGTTGCTGATATTTAATATTGCTGTAGACAAGAGTCCTGAAGAAACAGCTCTTAAAATGATTAGGTAAACGGAAAAAATACTCTCTCCAATGAGTGTTGATCAGCGGATATTCCTCTCAGCATGTACACACCTCTCATACTAGTGTATAATTCCATTGACTTCACTGGCAGGAGAATCAGGACCTTTACAGCTATCCTTATTTCATCTTCCATTTTGGCTATGGAAAAGAAAATACTCTCGGAGGATGCCTGGAATATCATTCACAATGTATTTGTCAGTGGTTCGTCCTTCCCATCTTACCACCTAGTGTATGAGAATTCATGATATCCCTTTGAGCTTGCCAATCATTTTATTACTAAAGCTATTGGATCAGATCTCTGCCTTACTTCATCCTATGTTGTTCTAAGCTGTGCCAGGCTGGGCAGAGAATCAAAGAGCTGGTTATTCCTAAAGGCTCTCTGCTGTGCTGAGAGGAAGCTCAGCACAATGGATTATCTGGCCCCTTATGCTTCAAAGGAAATATGACAAGAACCTGTACATATGTCTAACTAAAAATGGGAGCTAGGCAAGGAATAAAGATTAAAGATTCTTGTTTTAAAGTAATTCTTATCCTGCTAGATTCCAGGAGATTCTAGGACTACTGAAAACATTTACTGTTTTTTAAAAATATGAAGCAGCTCAGAACTTGAATTTTGCCAGAGCCAAATTAAATGTATGCCCCAGAAAAGGAGTTGTTTCAAACATAGAACTCCTTTTTTGAGTTGGTTCTAAATTTGGCCAAATAAGTTCTCTTATTCCTATCAGAAATACCTATATCATTTTAATTTATACTTAATGTAATTTAAACAGATTATCACTAATGTTGATGGATTACTACGTCAAAATTGATGGCTTGCCCTTTTTGTACAAGGCAATTAAGTTTCACATTCATGAATGTAAGGTGATTTTATATAATTCCCTTGCATTTAAAACAGTCTAAATCAGGGATCGGCAACCTTTGGCATGTGGGCCTCCAGGGTAATCAGGGTAAGCGGCGCGGGGCAAGGGATGTGCTGGCCACCGCTTCCCGCCACCCCTATTGGCCTGGGACGGCAAACCGTGGCCAGTGCGAGGCCAAACCTGCGGACGTGGCAGGTAAACAAACCGGCCCAGCCTGCCTTAATGTTCAAGGCTTTGGATAATTGGGGATGCAACTAAGAGACTCACAATGGGGATAATTCATATACAGTTAAATTAGGTTAATGGGTCAATTCATATGAGGTTAAGCAAGTCAAATAAGTGCTGAATTAAATAATGTGCTTCCAACACCAATGTTTTGGAAGCATGTTTGTAAATAGGTGAAAAAATTAACATTTAATTTATTCATTGAATTTAGCCCTTGTTTGTGAATAAACCATGAAATGTCCACCAACATATTCTGATTTTTATCCTTTGAACTTGTTCTATGAACATTTTGTGCAAACATATTTCAGCCTATAGTTCAAGACCAACATATTCACTTCTGTTATGTCTTTGACTATTCTACATTTCGGGTGTGTAACTACTCCCCTTATTCACATGGTACTGTTTCTGCTCCATGACTAAAGCTGTTACAAACAGAAGGATTAAAATAAAAGATTTCAAGCTGGTCTCCTGAATACTTCTGGCGTGAACCTCCACACTTGTAAATGTTGGTGATTGTGGGCCACGGTGTAGTATATTTGACCATGTTGGCTGACGAGAGCTACCTACATTCCTCAGGAATAAGAAATGAACCCTCTATAATACTTTCAAAGAATTTTATCCACAGATTTTTAAGGCCAGAAGAAACTATGAGGATCATCTAGTCTGACCTCCTGACTAATACAGGCCATAGACTCTCACCCAGAAATTTCTGCCTCAAGGCCATAACTTCTGCCCTCTTTTTGTTAACATGCAGATTTCAGCAAAAGTACCTACCAGAGCAGTTCAACACATTAATACAACTATGGCACTAGCAAAGGAAATCTACAAGTTCCAACTCACTTGTTGCAGAATTCAGATTTCGGGCTATTAGCTACATCCTCAACCCTGCCTAAACTTCCTCTGCTATGGAGAGAACATGAATAGAAATGTGTCATAAGAAGAGGCCCAGACTGATGATATCTAACAGAATTAAAAGACATCATGAGCTAATTGACATCATCCTTCAAGGTTCTGAACATTCTAGAAGACCACTTCACTCCTGTGCTTAACTTCAAGTATGTGAGTAGTCCCACTGATTTCAATGGGACTACCTCCATGTTTAAAGTTAAGCACATGCTTTAGTAATGTGCTGGAGTGGGGCCTAAAACAAATGGCTGCCAATCTGCTACAGAAATCTTTAAGAAACCCACAAATTAAAAGAGGGCCTAGTGCACCTGGCCATTGATCAAAGAAGGCAGGTAGCCTTATTAAAATGATATTTAGGTGGACTTCATAGTTTTCATCCACAGTCACTTAATTCTGCAGGAGACATACATGGAATTTATCCTAAATATAGTGCATTTTCTGCAGCTCAGGATTTCTTGCTGCCAAAAGATACAAACACCTTAATAGCTGTCTATCATGGGAAGCCACAATTATTTATATCTTGAGTTCCTAGGGCTGTAATCCTGGAGTGGTAGATTACTGGAAGACTTAAACTGGAAATGAAAGCATTGCATTTGTGGTAAAAGACAGTTTCCTACTGCTCATGCTGCAATTGAAGCAATCAAAAAAGGAAGATCATAGATGAGTAATCAGCAATGTACCTAATGCCTCCAGCAGCCTATGACACTAATGTGACTTAGCTGGTAGCTAGAAAACAAGTTTTTAATAAAAGAAATGTTTGGAAATATGAATGTTTAGAATTTAAACTTGTGATTACAGTCTGATTAAAAGTAAATTGATGTATCTTAATCTTACAATAAACAAGAAAAATCAATTCTGTATTCTAAAAAAAGCCATAAGTTTTGCCTAAATATTATAAAAATATGGATTTTGTCAACCAAAATCCTCTAATTTTTAATCTCCTGTACATTTCAAGAGAAAAAGAAATAACTCTGCCTACACTTAGAAAATCCCAGGAAGAGGAAAGTGGCACAAGAAGCTTCTGTTTCATCTGCCACTGGCTTGTGTGGTTTTGCCAATGCACTTGGATAATAAATCATGTTCATAGATTGCTGCTGTCCTTTCAAATCCCCACAACAGCAATTTGTACATATTCCTCTCTAGGACAACCATCCTTTCAAATTACTCCAACTACATAGGCCAAAGGTAAGAGTTAGATCTTGTTGTTACAGTGATCATCTTGACATAGTTGACAATAAAAAAAATCTTAAGGGTTCATATTGAGGTGAATGGTCACTTCTTTTTAGTGCTATGTTTCCACTAGGTCAGTGAATTCAGCAACATGACTCTGTAGCACTCCATGTTGAGAAGGTTTTCTTAGTAACCAGAAGAGCTGGAAACTTTATATTTAAATGAAACCTAACATTCTGTTGAAAGCATTGCAAATCAAAAAAATCTATAGAAAAGCCCTAAAACTATGCTCTAGCACAGAATTTTCAGTGTATATTTTTAATGGTCATCAGATTGGCTTATCAGAAAAAAACTCCAGTCTAGTAAAGTCTTGGCTGACCATCAGCTAAGTCTGTTGTTAATATGCAAATATGATAGTTGACTGTGGAAATGCTGACCCATAAAATCCTATTGGCTATAGTTGTCTCAGTTCAGCAGTAAGGAAACTGGGTTGTATTTGATCTCTCTTCAGTAGATACTCCTGAGAATTAAAAGAGAGTTTCTGAGGACTTGAGATTCATTAAGCAAGCTCAAAATGACGGAGAACTATGCAAATTTTTCTTAAACAAGTTAGAAAAGCCAGTCTAGCCTTTCATGTTTTGCAAATCTTACTGTCCTACTCCCTCTCTCTTATATTGCATTCTCTTTTATAGATTTAAACATTATGTCAAGTATATTTTATTTAAGTTCATTCAATGTAATGACCTTAGCTACTTCACAATTTTTACTGTAATGGGTTGTATTCTGTATGGCTACTTAACCTTATTAAAAACAATTTTTCTGGATGTTTTGCTTTGAAGAAGTGCTGCTTACTTCCAAAAAGGAGACCTAGATTACAGACTCAGGACTTGTCTACACTTGAAATGCTACAGTAACACAGTTGCAGCTGTGCTGCTATAGCACTGACGTGTAGATGCTGTCTATGGAAGCTGATGGAAGGGGTTTTCTGACGGAAGAATTCTTCTGTCAATCTAGCACTGTCTACATGAGGATTTAGGCCAGTTTAGCTACATCATTCAGTGGTCTGGATTTTTCCTACCCCTGAGTGACGTAGGTGGGTCAAACTATTTTCTAGTGTAGACCAATAATTTGTTAAACATAGGTTCTTAAAATTAGCAGCCAAATCAATGGTGCTAGTTATAATTATCCAGTTTTGAAAATGCTAGTGTAACCTCTCTGTTGCCCTTCTTCTACCCTGTAAAATGGCAGTGTTATATTTACTATATTATTTCAGAGTAATATTGTGAGATTTAATTCATTAATGTTGACAAAACACTTTGAAATAGTCATGGAAGGTGCTGTAGAAATGTTAAATATCATTAAAATTAGAGCTGGTCAAAAATTGGAATTTTCATTGTGTGGGAAAGTCCAATATTTCAAAATTTGTTTTCATCCCAAATCAGGATAAAAAGTCAAAATATCCAAATTTTTCAGAGATCAGAAATTTTTCAAAATTTCTATTTGGAAACATCAAAACATTTTGACATTCCTAAATCCTCTGGAGGCTGGGCTGGGTGGACTATGTCTCCTATGATGCATGCTGGTCACAATGTACTACAGCAGATCAATCAGAGGGGAGAGAACAGTGCTTTGTAGGAGATGTAGTCCAAACAGCGGGCCCAGCTCACAGAGGGAATGAGAGGGTGCGATACCCAAACTACAGTTCCCATGAGGCACTGAGGCCGCTTAGGCAAACACGGCGTAATGTCCAACTTACGCAACATGGAAGAGAGAAATTATAAGTAATTCTTAATTGATTAGCATTTACTAATAATTTAAGAAATAATTCAAATCCCAAACGTCTCCTGATCTAACAGGACAAGTTGTTGCATGTCATTAGCAGGAATACTAAGGTTGCAAATCAGTATGAATACAGTCTGAATTACCCTTTTAGATGCTCAGATCCTATTTTAAGTCCTTTTGGACTGAAGTTTCTCATTCTTGACCTGTATCCAGTGGTAAGTTTTGTGTGTGGGAAAACTTGAGGGAAAAAATCTGTACAGCCATTTCTGATTTAGGAAAGCCAGAAAAAAAATATATTATTTGCATTTTATGGAAAATGAAGGGGTTATCTGTATTATTGTTATGAATATCATGTGCACCTCAGTTTCCCTGTTTGATATTACCCTGTGTGACTGCCTGGAGTTAAATCAAAGAAGGCTGAAGGGAAACAATGAAAAGATGAGCTATTGCCAGAGAGAATACCAAGGTTCTTGAAGAAACAATGGGGAAGCTATTGAATGGGAAACACTCACCTGCCTGGCTCCACTCAGGCCAGCAGGTTAATTTTTCCCAGGACTGAGCCTAGGATCAAAAGAGCATTAAATATTAAAGATCCTAGCGTAGAGAGGAAGGGGACTAAGCTGGTAGCGACTGCTCAGCAGGAGAGACAGAGAAGAGAGAGCTGCAGAGGGGACTCTCTGTCTCTCCCCACCCAGGGCTGGAGGTAGCTGGTTACGTGGAAACTACCAAAACTTGCCAGAAAAGGATACATTTAGGTGAAACCAAATGCCTAAAGAAAAGTTTCAGAGTAGCAGCCGTGTTAGTCTGTATCCGCAAAAAGAAGAACAGGAGGACTTGTGGCACCTTAGAGACTAACAAATTTATTAGAGCATAAGCTTTCGTGGACTACAGCCCACTTCTTCGGATGCTTATAGAATGGAACATATATTGAGGAGATATATATACACACACAGACAGAGAGCATAAACAGGTGGGAGTTGTCTTACCACCTCTGAGAGGCCAATTAATTAAGAGAAAACAAACTTTTGAAGTGATAATCAAGCTAGCTCAGTACAGACAGTTAGATAACAAGTGTGAGAATACTTACAAGGGGAGATAGATTCAATGTTTGTAATGGCTCAGCCATTCCCAGTCTTTATTCAAACCGGAGTTGATTGTGTCTAGTTTGCATATCAATTCTAGCTCAGCAGTTTCTCGTTGGAGTCTGTTTTTGAAGTTTTTCTGTTGTAATATAGCCACCCGCAGGTCTGTCACTGAATGACCAGACAGGTTAAAGTGTTCTCCCACTGGTTTTTGAGTATTTTGATTCCTGATGTCAGATTTGTGTCCATTAATTAAAACATCATGTGCCAGCAATGCCCCTCTGCCATGTACATTGGCCAAACCGGACAGTCTCTACGCAAAATAATTAATGGACACAAATCTGACATCAGGAATCAAAATACTCAAAAACCAGTGGGAGAACACTTTAACCTGTCTGGTCATTCAGTGACAGACCTGCGGGTGGCTATATTACAACAGAAAAACTTCAAAAACAGACTCCAACGAGAAACTGCTGAGCTAGAATTGATATGCAAACTAGACACAATCAACTCCGGTTTGAATAAAGACTGGGAATGGCTGAGCCATTACAAACATTGAATCTATCTCCCCTTGTAAGTATTCTCACACTTGTTATCTAACTGTCTGTACTGAGCTAGCTTGATTATCACTTCAAAAGTTTGTTTTCTCTTAATTAATTGGCCTCTCAGAGGTGGTAAGACAACTCCCACCTGTTTATGCTCTCTGTCTGTGTGTGTATATATATCTCCTCAATATATGTTCCATTCTATATGCATCCGAAGAAGTGGGCTGTAGTCCACGAAAGCTTATGCTCTAATAAATTTGTTAGTCTCTAAGGTGCCACAAGTCCTCCTGTTCTTCCAAATGCCTAAAGACTGTTGTTGTTTTAATCCTTCTCTCTGAATGTTATGTACCTTTTGAGAGAGAATAAACAATATGTTTGTTTTGAAGAAGCTGTTTTTCAGTCACTTTAATCAATTCTTGGTCACGGGCTGCCAGAGGGACATTTCTTACAGGTGCAAAATACAAGTGGGCCTGTTGTGTTAACACAGTTGGAAACAGGTGGGTTACCCTGGGATCCATTGTGAGAGTGGTAGAACCACAGAGTTCCACCCGGAGAGCAGTGAAGGCAGCAGAACCTGTCACATGAGTGTACATTCAAGAGGGGCTGCAAAGGGGTCTCAGGCATCACTCACCCTGTTAGCGTGATTGGACTGTGGGAACCAGGAGTGATGTAGGCTGGTGATCCAATCTAAAGTGGGGTGAGTTCCACTATGGAGAAGTGCAGGTAGAGATAGGCCTGTCACTTGGCAAAAGCGCCCTGTACAGACAGGGGGGTACATGTCCCTAAGGTGATATGTGCCTCTGAAATGTGACACTTTCAAAAAGAAAATGGAATTCAGGTCTATTTATTTATTTATTTTTGGCACAAAGAACTAAAATATGGTTGAATTAAATGTCAGCTGTGGTTTGATCTCAATTAGAAATTGGATAACTTTGGGGGGAAATTAAGTCATAGTCAAAAACAACAAAATTATATGGCATTAGATACATAATCTCTACCAAGTCTTTTGCCATCATTTGTGGCACTATAGTGTTATGCCGTACATAACGGAAATACTATTAGGGCTTAATCCAAAACCCACTGAAGTCAATGGAAGGTTCTTAGGTAGATTAATAGAGCAATATTCTATCTAGTTAAAGGTGTGGTTTTGGGTCTGGTTCTATATCATTTTCAGGGTTTTCTTCTCAGGGCTGTGGTAAGATATCGGTCAATAAGTAATACTGTTTAGGAATTATATAAATTCCCTTTGATTTTCTATATACACTTTCAAATAATCTGATTTTCCACCAGCACTAACACTTCTCGTTCTTTAACATTTCATTGGATATGATGTATTTAGTTATCCTTTACCATTTAAAATATCTGAATTTCCAGGTTCTCTCCTTTCCTTTTCTTGTCTGACTATTGCACCTTTCATTATTCTATTCAGTTACTCGTTATCAACATTATTTTCAAAGTGACATTTTCAGCAGCATGTCATTGGATATAAACACTAGGTTCTTCATATTCCTTGCTTTCCCATCCAAAGGTTCACAGTACGAAGGCTTGATGGGACTAATGTTGCATTTCCCACTTCCTTCATTAGGTTATCTACTGGGTCTTTGGTTCTCAGCCTGTCTGTATTCCAATCTTGTCTCAGGTGAGATAGTCCAGACATGTGAACTTCCTCCGCTAACCCCTTCTCATTAAGCTGAACACATTTTTTTATTCACTCTCAATAGAGTCCCAGTGATTTATTTAAAATGACACAACTAAAGTAATTATTTACTGGGTACAATCAGTGTGCTGGGCACTCTCTAATATATGCCATAGGAAAAAAAGACATTGTTCCTGCCACAATGGGCTGCCGCTTACCATCTAAAGGCCAGTCTTCCCCTAGATCAGCATAGGCAGGCTTCTGTGTCAATGTGAATCCAACTGTGAAAACTGGACCTAAGGAATGAACATGGGCAACACTGAACACCTGTAAATCCATCCATTATCTAAACAAGTTTATAAATCAAATTTCTATCACACATTTATTAATTACTCCTTAAATTCACTAGAACATGATAACCTCATGCAATTATTCAGACTTAAATGGTTCACCAGCTGTAGTTTGCACCTCTGAAATCTCTCAGGGAGGCAAGCTGTAGCATTTTACAAATCCTGATAGTCTAAGTTTTCCATTGTTTTATTCTAATTTTACATGTATTCCTTGCCCTGTTATAGGGCAAGCTCCCGCCTGGAGTGCCCTCCTGTAGCAGCCACACCAAATTGTGCTTACCTCAATTTGCCCTTCGGTGGTTCCCAGAAATAGTCTTTAAGTATAAATAGCCCTTTACTATCAACCCTGTATAGGGTAGCCAGAATTGTCCTGGAGTCGCCAGGAATTAAAGATTAATCTTTAATGAAAGATTCTGTCATGTGATGAAACTTCCAGGAATACATCCAACCAAACCTGGCAATCCTCCCTGTGCATCACAAAGCAAGCCCTCAATAGTCCATCAATGTACAGCCCCAGCATCTCGCACCATGCTCAGGCTCTCTGCAGCTCCAGCCTCTCAGCCCAGCCTTTAGCCCTCTCTGGCCCTCTATCTTCAGCACTGTGGCTCAGAGAGCTATCAGACATCTCCCCCTGGTGCTCTCAGCCCTCTCCAGCCTGAGCTTTCTCAGGCTCAGAAAGGTCAGCATGCTTCTCTCTCTGCTGGCTTCCTGGAAATTTCTCCCTCTTTCCAGGGAAGTCATCCAGAGCTTTCTGCTCTCTTCAGATTTCTCCCAGAGCAAGTCTCTGCTGCTGCTTCTTGTCTCCCATTTAGGGACCACCCCCTCTAGAGTCCAGCTGCCCTCTTTTAAGCCTAATAGGAGGTCAACTGACCAGTCACTGGCCTCTTCCCTCATAAAAGGCCAGTGTCACCCTCTGACACTCCCCTTCCAGAGAGTTACTACAGAATCAATTTAAACTTGATATGAAAGTCCAGTTGAGGGTGTACCTGTACTGTCACCAGTGGGTAGAGATGGGCAAAATTTTTCAGTCAAATAGTAAATTTGCTGAAACAGTTTCAGGGCAACCAAAACTACTTATGAATTGGAGTGGAATTTGGCTAATAGTGTTGGCTAAATAAAAAATGGGGGAAAAAAATTAAAAGTTTGTTTTTTGTTTTTCATTTTTCAAAACAAAATGTTTTGACGTTTCATTTTGTTAATTGTTTAAAATAATGTAAGGGGTAAAGAACACCTGAAAACATAATAAAATGAAACTAAACAAATAAAGATTCATTTCAGGTGAAACCAAAAGTTTTGTTTGACCCAAAGTGAATTGGTTTTTAGTTTTTCATTTTGGTGAGAGAAAAACCCCCCCAAAAAATTCAGTTTCCGTTTGAAAGTAGCTGATTATTTTTTTTTTTTTTTGGTTTTGTTTCAGCCACTGAACTGAAAAATCAATTATTCACTCAGCTCTACTAGTGAGAAAAGTTTGATAATGTTCAATGAGCAGAGAGAAGGATTCCTCGATCTGACTGACACAATGTCTAACTTGAGGCCTAACCCTGCATGCCTTTACTCATGTTGGTACCTCTGTCAAGTCAATGAGACCAACCATGGTGTGTAGGGCATAGGGAAATCTTCAAGTGCCATAGAGCCAGCACAGGAGCATGATGGGGGTCATGGCTGGAATGCCCATACACTCCAACAACATGCCTCTTGGAGTCCGCTGCAGCCAATAGAACTTACAGCAGCCGTGGGGCTGCTTTAAGTTATACTGGGGGAAAAACAGTCCTCCAGTTTGGATCGAGGATTCCAAAGTTCAGCTTTGCTAGGAGGGGAGGGATAGCTCAGTGGTTTGAGCATTGGCCTGCTAAACCCAGCGTTGTGAGTTCAATCCTTGAGGGGGCCTCTTGGGGATCTGGGGCAAAATCAGTACTTGGTCCTGCTAGTGAAGGCAGGAGGCTGGACTCAATGACCTTGAAAGGTCCCTTCCAGTTCTAGGAGATGGGATATCTCCATTAATTTTTTTTTATTATTATTTTTAGAGTTATGGTGCAGCTCTGTGACTCAATTTTCTAATACTCTCCTAGTTCCTTCTGATCTCCTTTGACTGGATGTGTAACTGACACTATCCCTTTACATCAGTTGCCCCCGTGACTTCTATGGAAGTTGCATCTCCTTTAATAGGTATGAATGCAGAATAAATGAGATGTATAGTAATGACTCATAATAGAACACCATTGGTGTCCACACAGAACAAAACAAGTTTTCCATTCTTTTTCTCTCTTGGTTTTTGACATGGGGAAAGGGGAAACATCCAATACAGCAAATAATAGTGGTCATATCTGTTGTGTTTAAGGTTAAAGGAAAAAATAAATTAAACATCAGAGGATAACTCTTTGAGATCTTACCGCCACCAGGTCGAACATGAAGTGGCCTTTTAGTGGATCGGTGAAGAAGTAGTGATCAAGTCTGCCCTTCAAAGGTAGGGCTGTTTTTCTTGATTAACATTCTGCTCTATTACAGAGTTGTTACTATGCATGTGTCTTCCAGGTGGACAGACCCTCTGTTGAAACATAACTGAATGACAGCATGAGCAAGGGTGATATCATGGATTGGTGGGCTGCTGAGAGCAAAAGCCAGTGGCTAATTTTCTTGTGGTTTTCTCTTGAGGTTACTGGCATGAAGGTTCATACTTTTAATTAAAACTCAATAATGATGACTGCCAGAAACAATCAGAATACTCACTTTTTTTCCCCTCATATTCTAGTAGAAACAAAACCAGCACATTTGTTTTCATTCAGTTGTTGAATATGAGGCGTATGTATGGTGGTATCTATGTATTCATTTATTTAGCATTAGTTTTAATAGTGTTAGTCACAATGACCAATAAACACTGGGCCTGGCCTAATTCACCACTCTGCTATACTAGTTATACTGGCATGATTCCACTGAAACTGGTGTGACAGAACAGAGAATCAGGGCCACTATTGCGGCATATTTTTCCTGTCTCTTATTACAGATGCTAGCAGTTTCTATTCTGTGCAATCAGTGTCATGCCAGAGCTGCCCCTTCCCCATGTAAAGCTGACAATGATGGGTAAAGAAGATGTCAACAGCTGCAGGAGCAAATAAATAAATTTAAATATCTCTTGGTTAGCCCGTAACTTCTTTTATAAGGCTTTCATCACTAAATATCAGTTTAACCTGAAACATGAAATCCTGGTGTGTAATATTCCTCGAGAATTCTGTTTGCAATTTACTACTTGAAGTAACACCCCAAAAATACAGACAATTTTCCAAATAAACTCTAGAGACTACATTACAATGAATATTCAACAACAAATGGGTTTTCCAACCCTCCACTTTAATAATTACCTCAGATACTTATCTTTTTACATAAAATAAAATTCCAGAGCAAAAACAAAATATCAGGTAATGTACAATTCAAGAAAATATCCAAAGCTTTTACAGTTTTGATTTCCTATTTATTGATTTACAATTATTTACAATACGACCTTATATATATAAATATATATATATATAATCTTCAAACTGAATTACCTAATGAGGATTTTATGGTTTATTTACATAGTGATTTGAAGACTTGTTGTGCCTTTAATTATGTTGCTGGAAATTAATTGTACTGTCTCATTTTCACCCTAGCTAGAGTGAAATTCACCCCAGTGTAGAGTTGCTATCCATGCTATTTAAAGTGAGATTTAAGTGGTGAACTCTGCACTGGAGTGAACTTCACCTTAAAGCAAAATTCTGCCAATGTAAAATCCCATTCTCAGGTGTAACTGAGGGAAGAATCTGGCCCCTAAAGTATTGGTGGGTTCCTGATACAATCGGTGCACTAAAATTCTGTCAACTGTGAGTGAAATGCCCATTCATGTAAATGGGAGCTGAGGATGCAGATCAAGGGCAGTATATGGCCCTCATTTTGTAAACTTGACTACTTTCCAAACACATGTCCAAAGCTTTATCATCCAATCTCCACAGCAGAGCAAGAAAAAAGTATAAGTTAGGGAGGCTGATAATAGCCTATCATAATACCACAAACCTCCACGTTGAAAATGTAGACACGAAGATATTCAGCTGTCCTTCTAAGAGTGTGGATCTCTGGATTTCTGTGTTTTTGAAGTTAGCTGTGCATAAGGTGCTGAGTTTGGAGCAAAAAATTGACATTTATAAT
This sequence comes from Chrysemys picta bellii, assembly GCF_011386835.1. Classification (NCBI taxonomy): domain Eukaryota; kingdom Metazoa; phylum Chordata; order Testudines; family Emydidae; genus Chrysemys; species Chrysemys picta. Next base: position 200,282,137 of record NC_088792.1, read on the forward strand.
AAAACATCCAAGTTTTTTTTTCTAAAATATGCTACGATCTACAGACCTAAACTAAAACCAATTGGGATAATGGGAGTCTTTCTACTGGCTTCAATGGGCTTTGGTTGAGGCCTTGAAACAGGTTCACTGGAGACAATTTAGCGAGAGTAACCTCTTGACTTTGGAAAGGAATAATTTACTCTTGTGAGCTACTTACATTTCAGATGTGTAATCACTATGAAACTGTTTCCTCTGAGTTTTTATATATTTTAAATCTAAATGCAAAAATCCAGCTTTTGGGAGGACATTCTGTAGATTTGTATCATTCCTTGGAAGAGAAATTAGAATATTTTGTGGCTCCTTGATTGTACTTTCTTCATCTGTGACCAAATCCAATATTCTTCACATTACATAACTGTTACAGAAGATAATATTGGAGAGAACACAACAGGAAGCAAATTGCTTATACAAAATGTAAGAGGGTTGCTGTATTTTATGAAAATGGCAGCCTCTTGGTAAAGAGAAAAGCATATCAGATGCTGGCTTAGGCCTATATAAACATGGCATTTATGGCATGGCATTCTCCCATGTTCCTGGGAGCCGTCTTTTGCTGACACCCACCCCCAGCATGCCTTGAAAACCACCCCTACTTTGGGTAACGGCCATTGTGAAAGATGTACTCGGGGACCCAAATTTCTCCAATAATAAGTGCCCCAAATCTACCCGCATCTGACAATCTTCCTGCTGCCTCTGACATGCTCATTGGCCTAACCTCTCCCCACAAAATGTTACATGGGTTACCTTTGTCTACCTTGAAGCCATATATGCTGTACTCATTTCAGGGCCCAGAATAACCCATATCCAGTGCTGCCTTTAGGATGAACCACTGCAGCATTAAAACCAGCATGTGGTACACCTTTTCCTAGATATACAGTAATAGGAACACTGCAACAACTACAGAGAGGTGTCACAAAATACTACGCTTAATACTGGGAAATGTTGCAATTACATTGACCTCTTGTGTAGTATGTATTTTGTGAGTGCAACAATCATGATTGGGATACAAAAATTTGTGTATATATACATATATAAGTTCTTGTTCATAATTGTGTTGGTTGAGGCATATGGACACTGACATTTACAGATTATACTTTTCACTTAATGCTGATCAGTTATTCTTCTGGTTTTATGTCAATGAAGAAATTGACAGGAAACCTGTCCATTCTCACACTGGACAGCCAAAATGAGCCATGTTGTACCCAAAGAAAATGTAACTAGAAACCCATGTATTGGTTGTGTGTTAGTTAATGCTCACTGCATTTGGCAGTGAGGCAAATAGGGATATCCTACCCACATCTACATATTGGTGTACCCTGTCCGTAAAAATCAAAGAGGGGAAAGGATGAAATTTCTGCTACTTTTATAAGATATCTGGCTTGAATCTGGCCCCAAGTGTTCTATTCTTCTCTTGATACACATGCATATGCTAACTCCTATTAATGCCAGTTAGAGTTATAGGTGTGTATGGAAGAGGAAATAAACCAAATAACATCAAACTAGAAAAACAGCTTTCCATAAAAATATGATCCTCATTACAACTATAAGGTGGAAAGACATTTTATAATTCCTTCAGCAGAAATAGGGCAAGAAGATGCTAACAATTTTGATGCATGATTTTCCTGATAAATAATAATGTTGCATCTTGGTTTCCTCATTCAAAAATGCATTTTCCTAATACTTGCTCGGCAACCCACAGGCCGTTCTCAGGCTATAGCAACAAATAATCTCCTTGAAGGTCTTCCGCATTTCCTGGCTACGAAAGGCATAGATCAAGGGATCAATCACTGAGTTACACATGATGAGGATGAGGTACATGTTGAAGTGAGACATAAAGCAAACACAGTAGAGGTTCTGAGGGCAAGAAATCATCAGGATGAGGTGGAGAAAAAACGGAGCCCAACAAACAATGAAGATGCCTAGTAGCATGGTCAGAGTGATAGCCCCCTTCATGCTGGTCCTTTGATGAACAGAATTGTATCCAGGCAAAGCAGCTATTCTCTTGACATGAGTACGAGCCAGGAGGAACATATGTATGTACAGAGAGACCATGAGGAATAACATGGTGAAAAACATTGTGATGAGACAAATGATAACGTAAGTTGATTCATAATAAAGAATGAAGATAATGCCACAGCCAGTGCAAAATGTCCATATGCATGCAATGATTAGCCCTGATCTTTTCACTGTCATGATGTTGTGATAACGCAGGGCGTAGAAAATTGTGACATACCTGTCTACTGCTATAGCCAGCAAACTGCACATGGAAGCCACCACAGATATGCAGATCATTGAATCAAAAACATTGTCTATATGTTGTACAAAAGCATCTTCCATAATTAGATGCCTATTGTTTATTAAATATATCGTTATGGTCTCCCAAGCATTAGAAACACTGACCAGCATGTCAGCTACTGCTAAACTGCACACAAAGAAATACATAGGTGAGTGCAAGTTCTTGTTCTTAACTATTGCACAGATGACCAAGATATTTTCAAGGAGGCTTATAATGCCCAGGATTAGAAACACCTCCACTGCTATGACCACTTGCTCACATGGTGATGACTTGTTCTTGACAGTAGGCACCGTAAAGTTGATGCCAAAAGTACTCAAGTTAAGTTCTGGAATGTGTAGCTGGTAGGAGGAGTTCATCTCTGGAGGCAAATACGCTCTCTTCTTTCCAAAGGACTTGTAAAGCAGGGTGGTAAATACATTTTCCAGAAAGGCAAGAAGCCTGCCAAAAAAATATGACAACATGACAAAAACAGGTAGGAGTTGATAAAGCAAATATCAAATGGAATCAAATATTTGTATTTAATTCAGTATATACAGCTCACAACTGCTCCACATTCTATATTTATTCTAAGTTAACCTGTCATCGATTTTTTTTCCAGCTATCCTTGCTCATAGGGAAATTAAAATCACAAACTAATAGAGAGATTTATTCCCCTTCTTTTTTCTTTCTCCTCAGACTTTTGCTCATTCTCCAATGTTGATTGTCTTTCCCTGAAGCTAGCACATTTTATCTGGAAATTCTGGTGAACACAGAATATTTTCAGCTAAATTACTACAGAACAACAAATAGTATCTGACAGGTGTCTCAATCCTGGCAGCCTTGAAACCCATAAGAATACACTATTCATAACTGAAATCAGACTGTATTCTCTCATCTGATCATACTTATATAAAATTTGAATTCCTGCAAGAATCAATGACTTAGCCTTTTAAGCAAAAGATTTAAATATTTTTCCTGACCTTTGTACTTCTTAAGTTTGCATAACTTGTGATATAAACAGCTTATCTGCTCCAGACTAATATGCTCAGCTTAACAATACTGTTTTAAACCATTAAACAAGACAAATCTATATATTTCAGGTTTCACATTGTTTTATTCTCTTGTAATTAAGATTTGAATATTTTAACTTGCCCTCTAAAATCACAAGGGAATTTCTGTCAGGAAAACCATGGGTATTCTATTCAAATTATGGGTATATTAATCAAGGCTTTTTTCTCCCACTAATGATAATATTTTGAGAGGAATGTCATAAGCAATAAAATTCTTAATAAGCAGAACATATTTAGCTTGTTGTCAGTCAGTGCAAATAAAATTCAAAGACTTTTAAGATAAATTACTCTCCCATTTTAAAAAGTAACATTTCCTATAAAATTAAGAAGCAGTTGTACTTATTTACCAGGACTGTTCCTTCAGATCCTATTTCTCTTCATATCCTGTATTCTTTCCCTCTAGCTGCCTGTCCATCCTCAAGAGCTAAATGAAAAAAGAATGTTCAAATTCATAGAGCCAAGGCTGCCCAGGTATAAACTATTTACTGTGCAACTGCCTTATATAGTCTCAGAGAGTTAATGACTTCAGTGCTCAATCTGTGACTCCTCCTCTACCCCCTTCTTTACCTCCAACTTCTCTTCCCACACATTTCATTACTGAAGGCTTGGGGTTTTACCACCACCTAGTGGCTCACACTTGTAGAGCACTTCAACTTCTATTTGTTATTGGCAGCTATTTGCAATCCAGAATTCACTCCCAAACAGGGCCTGCTCCAGGCACCAGCCCACCAAGCTTGTGCTTGGGGCGGCACCTGGGGGGGGCGGCCTGGCCCGGCGCGGTGCTCCGGCTCCGGCCGCTGGGGAGAGCGGAGCCGCAGTGGGCTCGCCGCCCTCCCCCGGCGCTCTGGCCACTGGGGAGAGCGGAGCCGCGGCGGGCTCGCCGCCCTCCCCCCAGCGCTCTGGCCACCGGGGAGAGCGGAGCTCCGGCCGGGCTCTCCGCCCTCCTCCCGGGGCTCCGGCCGCCAGTGGAGCCGCGGCGGGCTTGCCGCTCTCCCCGCTCCCCTGCGCTCCGGCCAGTTGGGGAGAGCGGCCCGTGGCTGGGCTCGGCGCCCTCCCCTGCCGTGCCGGGGGGGGCGGCCGGAGGCTTTTTTGCCTGGGGCGGCAAAAAAGCCAGAGCTGGCCCTGCTCCCAAACTGTTTTATTTGTGTGTGTGTGTGTGTGTGTGTGTGTGTGTGTGTGTGTGTGTGTGTGTGTGTGTGTGTGTGTGTATATAATGATAAATAACTGGCATATTTGCTTGGCTTGTTTTCTTACACTTACGCACTTGTTCTATTTTTCTTTCCCTATTATTTTTAGTATTGATTGAAAACAAGTCTCCACTGAAATCATCGATCCAAAAATGGTGAGAGCACAGGAACAGAATTTTGTGGTAGCTTTTATTTATTTATTTTTATTAACACCTAGCATTTGCCTTATATGCACTCTCAGTGGCACCGATCTTCAACAAAGAGCTGCACTGTCATTAAACAGAACTGCAAAAAGACATAAAAGAAGAACATGCTAAGCCTACCTTTACTAGTAGGATCCCCTCTGAGTTGGGGGATCAAATGGAGGGGTGCCAGATGGGCACTAGGTGTAGAGACTAGCCCATAAGGGCAGTACAGGATGACCCAGACTGGGCAGGCACTTTGTCCTGTGAGTGGAACGCAGACTGGTGGGTCAGGTTTGTGACTATGCAGTATGTCGACACTGCATAGAAAAACCAAGTCTCAGAGCCAGGGTCAGTTGACTTGGGCTCACAGGGCTCGGGCTGCAGGTCTAAATTTAGCAGTTCCCAGAAGTCAACGTATTTCATTTCAACCTTTCTAAAACATTTCTATGTTTTCCCAAGCTGCCCAGAGCCCTGGCAGCCCATAGCCTGAGGAGTCTGGGAGAGGGAGCTCCCAGGGCTTTTGGGCTGCTGAGGAGCTGGAAGCCTTGGGAGCCAACCTGCCAGGCTCCTCTGGAGCTGGGAACCTTGAAAGACCTGGGAGCCTGTTCTGCCAAAGAGCCACAAACCAGGGCTCGCAGACTTCCAGGCTCCCCATTCCTAGGGTGACTAGATAGTAAGTGTGAAAAATCGGGATGGGGGGTGGGGGGTAATTGCCACCTATATAAGAAAAAGCCCCAAATATCAGGACTGTCCCTATAAAATCGGGACATCTGGTCACCCTACCCATTCCAGTCAGGCTGCTGAGAAGCCTGGCAGGTGAGCTAAAAGGAAACAAGGCAAGTTTTGAAATCTGCTTGCCAGGCAGGGATACACTGGAAACCTGCCTGGCTTCTGCCTGAATTTTGTCAGAATTGGCATGGTCATCCAGGACATTTTGATTTCAACAAACCAGCATTTGTGAAGACAAAAAACGTTCCGCTGGAAAATGTCTAGCCTGTGCTAAACAAGGTTTGTCGTCATAGCCATCCAGGGACAGCTGTACTGGCCAACCCCTCTAGTGGGATGCAACTACTGGCAAAAGAGTGATTCTATCAGTAGAGTTCACCAGTTCCCTGACCAAACTAAACTATACCAGCAAAAGCTTTTTTTTTTTTTTTTTTAATTTGCTGGTATAACCATGTCTACACTAGGGCTTTTACTAGTGTATAAAAATGTTATTTAAAAAATCACACCCCTATCCAACATTAAAATAGTGACCTGTAGATTTACCTGTAGCATGCAAGACAGCTGACTCCCCCCCTCTAAGGCTAAGTGCTGCTCCCACTAGCAAATCCACACAGGGCAGGGGCTTGTCCCTTAGATTCCTTCAAGATACAAAAATGCATGTGAGGTATTTGTTGTACAATAATAGTTAATTCTACTAATGAAATTAATCAGAACAGCGAAACAAGCTGCATTTACCTCCCCGTAATCTCCCAGTCATTCTCTAATAGAACGAGAACTCCTGAGTACTCCAAATAAAACATGTCCTGCATTGTATCCATCTGAGTGAGATGGCAAACATATCTGGGCAGGCACCTTACCGCCTCTGCCACTCTAAAGTGCCATGTACACTTTTGGTTCCGTATAAACAGCCAACAAGAAATGGTAATAATGTTAAACACCCTATTCTAGATTAAAAGTGTTTGGTGGAAACTGGACCTGAACCAAGACTCCAGATTTAAACACCCCTAAACTTTGGAGGATGTTTGAAATCTAATCCTGCTACTCGGCCTGAATTTTGCAAATGCCTATTTTTCTACTGGGCAGCAGATCTGACGACTCTTGAACTGGTGTTTGAAATCTAGTGCTGGCTTGGGGGAAATAAGAATTTACCAGCTTCTCCCTGGCAAAGGCCATGTAACACCTCCCCAGAATCAGATCCCCTGCACAGGGATTGCACCTTATAATCTTCCCTCTGGAAACCTGTGGAAGGGAAGAAGCAGGCAGATCCAGGACTCCCTTTTCTCCTCCCTCATGCACTAGCCAGCAGAGCTGTGTGGCTGCATGTGGAGAGGTATGCTGCACAAAAAGGTGCATCCCAAATTTCAGACACCCACCCCAGAACGTTTATGGGGCCCTGGGAAGCATGGTGCCTTTCTGAGGCACAGTTGCTCGCCATGGGGCAGTGTCATTTCTGCACCACTCCCTACATCTGGTTGTGTCTACATGGCACAATTTATATTGTTAGGCCCAACTTCTGCCCTGGATTAGATGGCAAGTGAGCATGAAAAAATTGTCCAAAAAGAGAATCTAGCCCTTACAACCTGCTCCACTCACTCTATGGTAAAAGAAAGACAAATCTCTCTCAACAATGTTATTCAAATTATTCCTAGGCTATTGTGATATGATTGTTTGGCCAATAAATATTCAGCTCTCCAAATAAGTTATATTTTTCTTTGTTACTGTTATTTGAACATGCAGTGATGGAAAAAATAAAACCCAACTGTTCCATTGTTCCATCTGCATTTATAGGATTTTATTGCAGGTCTTTAAAAAATGACATTTTGAATGAAACCACAACAAAGACCTCAAGTGACAGCACAATTTTTGTTTATGTCAAATGTACTTTAAACCTTAGCAAACAGACATTTATCAGCCTGCCAGACAAGTCAGTAGTTAGGAAGATATTTAAGGCTTGCCATCTGATACCTCCAAATACTTGCTGCACATCACTGAAAAGCAAAAATAAACTATGAAGCTTTACATCTATAGCGCTTCGTTTCTTTTTGTTTGAGTAAATGTATTGCTTGCCAGACTGACAGCCTCTATCCACAGAACAAGAAAAGTCAATGAGAACTATATATTTCCCCACAAGGGTCAACTAGTTTAACCTCCTCTAGTCCTTTGTGTTAGTTTTGGGCCTGATCTAAAGACTTGTGGATTCAGTGGGAGTTTTTCCTTTACTTTCTGTGGGCTTTGGATTGTGCCCTCAGTCTTTTGCCTCTGTGCTATGACTGTTAGTTGTCTAAATCAAAATCAGCACAAAACCTCCTGGAATCAGCACTCAGACCATCAACTTATTCCACATAAGCCACTAATCAACTAGCAGTTGGTGCCAGATTTGGGTGAAGTGAAAAGTTTTGCCTCCCTTAGCCAGCAGTTCACCAGAGTTCTTTTTCCACAGTGCACAGCAATTTTAAAATGCAAATTTTTATTCAATATGTCAGTTTTCTTAAAGAATTAACAGCAATACTGGACTAAGCACAAACTGTATTACAATAACGGGACATGTTATGTCGCTGTGTGTGTTTTCAATGCAATGTACCACAAATAACAATATGGTGAAATGACAGTTATTTTAGATCTAGGTCACAAGGAATTCGTTATTAAATTTGAATTAAATCAATGTGTCTGTTTATGATGCACAGCAGGAACTTTCTTTAGTACTATAATTGTTTATGCTGTGGTAGTGTCCAAAGGTTCTTCTCAGGATCAGGCCGGCGCTGTGTTAGGCACTGTGCAAATATAGAAGACAACATGTCCCTGCCTCCAAGGAGGTTTGATTCATTGTGTTTTTGAGCATGGATTCATGAGGTTCCTCTGGGAATAAATTTTGCCTGCTCCCACTCCTGTTTCCCACTGTGACCAATGGGAGTTTTGACAATTACAAGAACGGAAGCAGGAACAGGCCCTTAGAAGCTGCTCCAAATAGGAACCACTTGAACTTTCTCCAGAATTGACACACAAACACAGTTCAAGGCAAAGTGCTGGCAAAGGCCTCACTCAGGACAGGGAGGATCCTTATTTACTTTTCAAAAGCCCATATCATGATAATTCTCTGGCTCATGCCACCCTTAATGATCTTGCAACATCAAAACATGTTTCCTCTGTGTGTATATTCAAGTAACAATATCAAGGTTATTCTCCAACTTGGGATTCAATGTTATTATATCCGATGACATGAGTAGAGGGAAGGTGATGTAGTGACAGCCAGCTCACCACTACTCACAATTAGTCATCTATACCTATGTTCTCCAGAAGAACAAAATCCAGAAAAAATGGTATTTCATATCTATGTGGCTAATTGTCCCATTCTAATGTCCCTCCAAGACAAACTTCTTTTTGGGAGAGTGGGCACATTTCTGAGAGTGACAATTAGAGCTGTGTGAATAAAAGCTATTTTGGTTTGTTGGCAATTCTGACAAAAATTTAAAAAAATGTTTCAGGTCAAACTGCAAATGAAATTTTTCAGAAAAAGTCAGGAAAAAAAATGTTTCAGGCCAAACCAAATGTTTCATTTGACCACAAATACAATGTTTGGTTTTCATTTCTATTTTTTAATTATTTTTAATTCATAAATTTTAAGGGAATTTCAAACTGAAAAATTAAAATTAGGGTGTTGATTAATCACAGTTAACTCACACCATTAACTCAAAAAAAATTATCGCAATTAATCGCACTGTTAAACAATAAAATGCCAATTGAAATTTATTAAATATTTTGGATGTTTTTCTACATTTTCAAATATATTGATTTCTATTACAACACAGCATACAAAGTGTAGAAATATTACAAATATTTGCACTGTAAAAATGATAAAATAAATAGTATTTTTCAATTCACCTCATACAAGTACTGTAGTACAATTTCTTTATCGTGAAAGTGCAACTTAAAAATGTAGATTTTTTTTTGTTACATAACTGAACAAAACAAACAATGTAAAACTTCAGAGCCTACAAGTCCACTCAGTCTTACTTCTTGTTCAGCCAAAGTCTTAGACAAACAAGTTTGTTTACATGTATGGGAGATACTGCTGCCTGAAATGTCACCTGAAAGTGAGAACAGGCATTCACATGGCACTTTTGTAGCTGGTGTTGGAAGGTATTTACGTGCCAGATATGATAAACGTTTGTATGCCCCTTCATGCTTCAGCTACCATTCCAGAGGACATGCTTCCAGGCTGAGGATGCTTGTTAAAAAAAAATGTGTTAATTAAATTTGTGACTAAACTCCTTGGCGGAGAATTGTACGTCTCCTATTCTATTTTACCCACATTCTGCATATATTTCATATTATAGCAGTCTCGGATGATGACCCAGCACACGTTCATTTTAAGAATACTTTCACAGCAGATTTGCCAGAACGCAAAGAAGGTACCAATGTACCAAGGTAAAAATAGCTACAAATCAACCCAAGATTTAAGAATCCGAAGTGCCGTTCAAAATCTGAAAGGGACGAGCTGTGGAGCATGCTTTCAGAAGTCTTAAAAGAGCAACACTCAGATGCAGAAACTACAGAACCCAAACCACCAAAAAAAGAAAATAAACCTTCTGCTGGTGGCATCTGACTCAAATGATGAAAATTAACATGCGTTGGTCTACTCTGCTTTAGATCGTTATCGAGCAGAACCTGTCATCAGCATGGACGCATGTCCTCTGGAATGGTGGTTGACCCATGAAGGGCCATACGAATCTTAAGTGCATCTGGCACGTAAATATCTTGCAACACCGGCTACAACAATGCCATGCGAATGCCTGTTCTCACTTTCAGCTGACATTGTAAACAAGAAGTGGGCAGCATTATCTCCTGCAAATTGTAACCAAACTTGTTTGTCTGAGCGACTGGCTGATGTAGGACTGAGTGGACTTGTAGGCTCTAAAGTTTTACATCATTTTATTTTTGAATGTGGGTTTTTTTGGTACGTAATTCAACATTTGTAAGTTCAACTTTCATGATAAAGAGATTGCACTACAGTACTTGTATTAGGGGAATTGAAAAATACTATTTCTTTTGTTTTTTACAGTGCAAATATTTGTAATCACAAATAAATATAAAGTGAGCACTGTACATTTTGTATTCTGTGTTGTAATTGAAATTGATATATTTGAAAATGTAGAAAACATCCAAAAATATTTAAATAAATGGTATTCGATTATTGTTTAACAGCGCGATTAATCGCGATTAATTTTTTTAATTGCTTGACAGCCCTAATTATAATCTTTTGTTTCCACTTGTTCAGATTTTTTTCCAACTTCAGCAAAAGTGTCAAGAATTCGAAAACATTTTGATATCACTGAATCTGCATTTTTTAACTGAAAAAAAAAATTAAAAAAAAACTGTTTCAACCCCAAAATATTTCACCCAACTCTAATTACAAGCCTAAGTACTAAGGAACTATCCACGCCGGTATCAGAACCATGTTGGTTGCACAATATGGTTTAATCCTGTTGAGGGCAGGATTCAAGCATGTCTTCCTTAACCATTATGGACAGGAATTTTTCCTGAGAATCGTGCTACAGACTAACCTGGTAGGTAGTCCAGTCTTGTCTACACAACTGAAACAACCTAGCCTAACAAATACACTTAAGCATGTGGCCCAAACAGTTTATTTATATAACATCAGTTGGGCAGCAAAATTAAATTGTTCCAATTTGTGTTTTAACAGGGTTAAATAACATAGACTTTTACAGTTTGGGACTATCCAACTGTGTTTATAACTCTTTCTATCAGCAACAGCTGTTTAAATCATGCTCAAGCACAGTGGTTAAATACAGTTGAGTCAGCTGTGTAGATGGTGCTAGTTAGCACAGTTTCATAAATAAGGCTCTAACACTTCTCAAACAAAGCTTTCTGTTGTAACTAGCATGGTTTGTGTTTACAGGGAATCTCATAGTTCTGATTCCACAGCCTAAAGAGAAGAATATAGGGTTCTCATCTCAAAGTTTCTTTAGTACTTCTGATGTATGGCATGTTTTACCTTTCTTGTGCTTTCTGCATAATTTCTAATCCTTTGTCTGCAGCACCTGGAAATCAGATTCCTGCGGGAAATCATTTCCTTTCATTGTTTATAAACTTTCCAATAACAGTGTAGATACTGTGCTCTTTTCAGTGCTGATTATTTTCTTTTAGTCCTCTAATTGTTTGTTTATTATTTTGTCTTCTTTTTAATTCTCCTAATCTTTCCATTTATAAATTCCTCTATGCATTCTGTTTGCCCTTGATAATGTTCCTTACATCGCAGCTTAACTGCATTTACAATAGCTTTCACTGTTCTTTTTAATACTCTGAGTAGACCAATTGATTACAAGAAATCAGCCACCAGACTGGATGGTTTGGCTGTTGTCCAGTAGTGCAGTGCCAGGTCACACACTCAGACTTTGAGTCAGCCTTTGGAGTCTTGTTCCACGCGGTTGGAGCAGGAGGAGGCTCTCCACACATCACAAAGAGGATGTAGTTGATCTTCTGGAGAAAGAGCTTGATGGGGTGTAAGGGCCATCCTGCTCTCACTGAAATCACCAGGAGTTTGTCACTATCTTCTGTAGGAACAGGGATAGGCCCAAGGTGCACAGATGACCATAATTAAAGAAGGAAATGGAACAGCAGCAGTGGAAGAGCTGGCTCGGCTTGCTATGGCCACTCATCTCTCCTCCCACCAGGACAGGGAGCCATTCCAACCACCTCGTGATGCCCACACCTCTTGCAATAGGGCAGCAATGAGGTGGGGGCAGCAGCTGTGAAAGAGGAGATATGACTGCTTCAATATCTCCTTCAAACAAGGTGGTGACACTAGAGGCAGCAGGAAGCCACTCCAAAAACCTGTTTCTTCTGGGACTGCTTCCACCAGAACAGAGGGAACAGGAAAGGCCATAGTTAACCCCTCTTCATACATTATTTTTTCATAGGATGATTAACTAGGTCTGCTAAAAACTCCTTCCTGGACAGCACCTCACAAAGACCCTTTTTGAAACATGTATGATCCTTTATTATGAAGACGGTCAGTGGATGTGCATCATATTTTAAAATTGAGAATGAATAGGAAAGATTGCTTTAGATGGTTAAAGAGAGGAGGAGACACACTGTAAATTTATTTATATATAAATTGTACACTCCCTACATGAATGTATTATATATATATATATAATGTATATAATATACATATATAATATAATACATTGGTGTAGTGTACAATATATATATAATACATTCATGTAGGGAGTGTACAATTGTTATATGGGATTCGGGATGTGAAATATCAACCAGGTCAAAGACAGAGCATACAGTACATGTAAAGGAGTATTCAGGTATGGCTCATGGGAGTGTATTACTGTAGTATGTGTGTTCTAATCTGTAGCAGTCATTCAGCGAATTTGCAAATTATGAATAAAGGATAACAGTAAGCACACTTTGAAAAATAACTTCAAAAATACATTACAATACAGTACTGTCTAAATCCAATGCAGGCAGGAGTGGAAGTGGATGGGAAATAGATTTTTTCACTCCTTTATAGCATATCTGCAAGATGTGAAAGGGAAGTTACATATTACTTTATTCATGACAGCGTGACTTATCAGTGGATACTGTAACATGTCCCCCAGAAGAGATTAATGTTAAAAAGAGCTTATTACACTGGTGGATTTGGGTGTTAGTTGATGCTAATCCTAATTGGTGTAGTGTACAACTTTAACTGAAGCCAATGCAAATCTACCCTACTTGCTTGGTGTTAATACACTTAACTACTTTTACTCCAGTATCGCTCTTTGGCTACCGGAATCATTTTTTATTGTTCAGTGAAAATGTATTTGTTTTTCTGGTTCTGTCTTATGACTATGTTCTTTGCCTATATGTCACATAACCCTTCTATATATTCCACATCTGTACTGTAATGATTAATTTAGTGTAATCTTCTAAACTTAAAATTAGGCACCTACTCTTTACACAGGCACCTAAATAGAAGTAAATGAATTTTCAGAGATACTGAGTACACATGGCTTCCACTGACTGCATTGGGAGTTATTGGTGCTCAGGACTTCTGATAATTAGACTACTTTCACCAGAGTGCTTTAAAAGGCCAAGTTTAGATATCCAAATTTGAAAGTGTTAACTTTAATGTAGTACTGTGTTATCCAAGTACTTTTGTGTATCCATGTTAAGTGATCCACAACAACTGTAGCACAATCAGTGGACGCACACTGCATTGTTTATCCCGTTATTAAAGGTACTTTTGCCTCGTATCATCACAATCACACAGCATAGTGATGTTTTGAAATAAGCATTATGGTCAGACATCCCATGGTGTATTGCTCTGCGGTGTATGCATTGTGGGATTTTTCACAGTGTGTGTTGTGGGGTGCCTACTGGAAGGCAAAGAACTTCTGGGGGTCAAATTACGTCATTCCCATGATTCCTCTCCTTTCATCCTATCATCCCGCTGGCTTTTGCGAGCCAGCACCATTTTCAAAGCACTGTCAGGCAGCATGAAGGAAATTAGCGAGTACTGCGAGCCTCACGGTGATGAATATGAACTGATTGCTGCTGCTGAAAGCATATTTAAAGTCATGCAGTGACTTCAGAACCAAGGTGATAAGGGTACCTGAAGAGGAAGAGGCTAAAAATTGAGCACACACCTCTCCTAGAAGATCTGGAGCAGGAACACTGCTCTAGAGGTGGGACAAGATAGTGCAGCAGACCTGGGACGACCAGTTGTGGCAACAGAACTTTAAGGTGTCGAAAGCCACTTTCCTAGAAAGCTGTGCAGAGCTCACCTAGAGCTGTAGCAGTGGAATACCACCATGAAAGCTGCCCTCACCATGGAGAAGCATGTGACTAGAAATTCATGAACCCCAGTTGCTACCAATCAGTAGCTAACTAATTTGGCGTTGACAGAGCAACTGTCAGGGATGTGGTCATGGAGGTGTGCACTGCTCTCAAGAAGTTTGTCACACTGGGGCATGAGACTGGGCAATGCACAGAAGACTGTTAATGGTTTTGCATGGTTGGGGTTCCTGAATTATAGGGGAATTATTGGTAAGACCCATGTGCCTACTTTTTGCCCTTACATCAGGCCTCAGTTTATAAACAGACAGGACTATTTCTCCATGGTGCTGCAAGACCTGGTAGGTCACTGTGGAAGGTTTATAAATTGTAAGATACCAGGGCAGGAGCAGCATGAGTGGAGCAGGACCTTGTCTGGTGATTGCAGTGACAGTTCAGAATAAGGGAGAGCATAGATACAGGAGTCAGGTACCGGGGTGAGGGTGAAGCTGGGATCAGGGTTGAGGAGCCAGTCAAAGATCTGAACTGAAGTCAGGATTGGGAGCAGGGCATGGAGGTAATGACTAGATTGGAGCAGACAGGGGTCAAGGCTGGAATGAGTCAGGAACAAGGACTGGAAGCAGGAGCAGAGCAAGTGCAGCTGCAGGCATTGTACGCACAGAGCAGTCGCTGTGCAGCTGCCACTGCAAGGCTCAAATAGCAGGCCGCAGGCTTGCCTGCCCAATCAGAAAGAATTGCCATTTGGAGATGGCTCACTGGGCCCAGCTGAGCTTGCTAGGATGTGTAGTGACCAGACTGGGAGTCGCTGTGCTCCTGACTGTAGCCACTCATTTAGGGCTCCTTCTAGGGGCCCTTGGTCCTGGTTTTTCATGGTATTGCTGGTGAAATTCCTGCAACAGGATAGGGGCATGGGCGTTTTCTACAGGCTCCTGTAACAGGGTTCACGACCCGCCCCTCTTCCTGGGGCCCATTTGCCCTCCCCAGTAAGGTTCAGAGAGACCTCAGGGTTGTGCAACACCCGTGTCTTTATTTACTTAATGTTATCCCACCACCAGTGTCCATCTATATACAAGCTTTACAGGTTTGGTTACCTCCCTTACAGGCAGAGTCAGCCTTCAGCTAGGAGGCCTCCAGCTAGCTAGCTAGCTAGCTAGCTAGCTAGCTGCCTGCCTGCCTGCCTGCCTGCCTGCCTTGCTTCCCCCTTTCCTTCTGGCCCCCTCCCAGCCTTTATAGCCTTTGGCTTGTCAGGCCAGCAGGTGTTGCCAATCCTCAGGCTGGCATCAGGCCTTTTCCATCAGCCCCAATCTGCTTCCCTTGATTGGAGCTGATCGGGCAGGGGCTAATTAGGTGCTTCTGCACCAGCACCCTGCTACAGCGTCCAAGATGGTTCCTCTGTTCCATACCCCTGCCAATGCACTAGGTATTGGAACTTCCCCCCAACCCACTAGGAATTAAGGATTTGATAGACCTCATACTCTTCCTGCCCCCAGTGGCAGTGGTGAACCCCTCTAACCTGCGAAAGGAGGTTGTTGACGAATGGTTTGAGAAAGGAGACATGAAAGGCAAGGTGGGCCTTAAGAGACTCTGGGAGCTAGAGTTTGAAAGTCACTGGATTTATTTTCTGGGTGATCTGAAGGGGGCAGAGCTACTTGTGGTCAAGTTTGACAGAGAGGGGGATGGGTTGACTTCAAGTTCTTGGCAGAGAGCCACACCTTATCACCTATGTTTAAGTCTGGGGTGACTTGCTGATGTTGATCAGCATAGCTCTTATAAGACTCCTTTGCAGCAGCAAAATGCTCTGGGACAGGGATGGGCAAACTGCAGGCCAGGGGGCCGCATCCGGTCCTTCAGATGTTTTAATCTGGCCCTTGAGGGCTTGACCTGCTCTGGCGCTCCAGCTGGGGGGCGGGGTTGGGAGCTTGCCCCATTCCGTGCATGCCATGACTCCGCATGGCTCCCAGAAGCAGCGGCATGTCCCTCTCAGGCTCCTACACATAGGGGCAGCCAGGGGGCTCTGCTCCACACACTGCCCCCTCCCCAAGTGCCGCCCCCGCAGTTCCTGTTGGCCAGGAACCACAGCCAATAGGAGCTGCAGGGGCAGCGCCTGCAGATGGGGCAGCGTGCAAAGCTGCCTGGCCGTGCCTCTGCATAGGAGTCAGAGGGGGGACATGCCGCTGCTTCTGGGAGCTGTTTGAGGTAAGCACAGCCCATGGCCTGTACCCCTCTCCCCTCCGCACCCTAACCCCTTGCCCCAGCCGTAATTCCCCCTCCTGCCCTTCAAACCCCTCAGTCCCAGCCCGGGGCACCCTCCTGCACTCCCAACCCCTCACCCCCAGACCCACCCCAGAGCCCACACCCCCATCTGGAGCCTTCACCCCCTCCTGCACCCCAACCCCCAATTTCATGAGCATTCATGGCCCGCCATACAATTTCCATACCCAGATGTGGCCTTCGGGCCAAAAAGTTTGCCTACCCCTTCTCTGGGATGAATTTGTTGAAGATGAAGGACCAGGTCTGTGGTTGCCAGAACCAAGGGGTTTTCTGATAGTTCAGGTTGAAACTGGGAGTGAAAACCAAAGTTTGCAGGAGCTTTGCTGGGTGGAGGCATAGGTTGCTTTATTGTGAGTGAATTCAACCCGTCATAATAAGGGGACCCAATTATGTTGGTGAAAATTCAAGCAGCAGCAGACATGCTGTTACAGTGTCTGGTTGACCTTTTGAGTCTGGCCACCAATCTCAGTGTGGTAGGCAGCTGAGATGAGGGGCTTGGTACTGAGAAGTCGAAGGAATTCCTCCCAGAACTATGAGATTAAGTGGGCACTTCTATCAGAAATTATATGTTATGGCATGCCGTGGTAACAGAAGATATGTTCCAGGAAGAGCTGTGCTGTTCATGGGCTGATGGAAGGATACAACAGGGGATGAAATTGGCCATTTTTGTCAGAAGGTCCATAACTGTCAGTACCACTGAATGCCCTTTGTTGAATTATGGTTCACTTACTCAGCAGATAGGTCTAACAAATATTTATTAAGGCAAAACACTCAGCGAGTAGTGATCAATTACTTACAAGCGGGTAGTTTATCAGGACAATCTCATCACTGTTGAATCCAGCACTGAACAATACAGCTTCAACCTCCCTTTGTTAAGCAAACTTATTTATAACTTTTTGTTATCTTTTCTTATACATATGTATTAGTCTCTCATTTTTATGTTAACTCCCCTCTGCTGTCAGTACCGGTTTAGTATTTGTTCAAACTGGTCTTTTCTAGCTTTTTAGTTACTTTATCTTTTCTTGTTCTCACAAACATGATTACTCTGCAATTTCTTACACGTACACAGTTCTGCTTATGCTTACTCTGTTAAATGTTATCAGAACAGACTCTTAAAATACACAGCAGGCTTCTGTCAGGCCTAAATATGCCTTCACTCCCAACATCCTTGGGAACAGGGCAGCTCCACATTGAAGTCCATCAAGAGGGTGAATCAAGGGCATGGGAAGGAGATGGGGAAGGCCCACTGGCCTCATGTGCAGTGTTTTTAGTGTGCTGCAGATATCATAAATCGTAATATAATCCTTTATGTCTTTTCATAATGTTGACCACCAGAAATAGCTGGAAATCAAATTCCCAGTCTTAAACTGGCCAAAATGTCCTGCCATGGGGGAGTTGTAGCACAATCTCAATAATCAAGACCATCCCCCTGTTGTAGAGTAGGCCTTGCTATAGACCGGGGTCGGCAACCTTTCAGAATTGGTGTGCCAAGTCTTCATTATTCACTCTAATTTAAGCTTTTGCATGCCAGTAATACATTTTAACGTTTTTAGAAGGTCTCTTTCTATAAGTCTATAATATATAACTCAACTATTGTTGTATGTAAAGTAAATAAGGTATTTAAAATGTTTAAGAAGCTTCATTTAAAATTAAATTAAAATGCAGAGCCCCCCCGACCGGTGGCTAGGACCCGGGCAGTGTGAGTGCCACTGAAAATCAGCTCGCGTGCCGCCTTCAGCACATGTGCCATAGGTTACCTACCCCTGCTATAGACAGAAGCTTGATCCTGGGGAGGCACCGGGGTTTTCCAAGTACTGGCAGATTGGCACCACAGATTGGCAGAGGGTCATCAGCTGGCCCTTGCCCATCCTGCTGATGAAACAGACAGAGCATCTGCCTTCCTATTATCAGTCCCTGGATGATAAGTGACTGTGAAATTGAATCTGGATCGAGAAAATGCCCAGCAGATCTGGCATTGGTTTAACCATCAGGCTGTCTGTAGGTCCTCTAGGTTTTTGTGATCAACCCAAAGTTGGCCAGGGGTGCGGGCCCTTTCAAGAAGGTGCTACCATTCCTTGAAGGCAAACTTTAAGTTCAGGAGTTCCTTATCCCATATGTCATAGTTTTTCTCTGTGAAAGTCAGTTTTCAAGAGAAAAAGGCACAGGGGTGAAATACCTTACAGGGACCTGCGAAGTGGGAAAGAACTGCACCTATTACAATGTCTGAGGCATAAGTTTCAGTGATGAAGACCTGAGTGGAGTGTGGAGGAGTTAGGATAGGAGGTAGTGTGAAGGCTTCTTTTAGGTGATCAAATGAAGCCTGCACATCAGCAGATCAGGTGAATCTGGCTCCCTTCTTAAGGAGGGACATTAAGGCAATGACCAGACTGGAGAATCCCTTGTTCTGTGAATCACCTGTAAATGTTTTCAAAGCCCAGGAATCACTATATCCCTTACACATTTAAGCGTGCCTTCCAATCTTTGATCACTGCTACTTTGTGAGGGCCTACAGTGAGCCCAGCCAGGGCGATGACATAACCCAAAAATTCCACAGGGTCCTTGTCAAATTCACTGGCAAAGCCAATCTAGAACAACATGTACCTGGGGGTCATGGAGTTCTTGATTTTCAGAGAAGATGACAATATACTGCTCAAGGATTTCCCTGGGGACATCCAACATAAAATGTTGGAAGGTAGCAGAAGTGTTACAGAGGCCAATGGCATGACCAAGTATTCAAAATGGCTGTATCTGGATCAATAGACCATCATCCCTCTGACTAAGTTATATGCTCCACGGAGGTCTCATTTCATGAAGACCCAGGCTGATTGAGTCTCTCCAGGAGCTCACTGATAAGAGGAAGGGAATATCAATTGCATACTATAACTTGATTTAATTCCTGGTAATCGACACAGAATCAGAGAGTGCTGTCCTTCTTATGAACAAAGAATATAGGGGTGCTATCTGGGGAGGGGGAAGGACAAATAAATCTCTTCCATGGGTTTTCCTCTAGATACTTCCAGAGGGCCTGTAGCTGCTCAGGCTCAGAAAGAGCATAAATGTGTCCAAAGGGAACTTCTGTACCCTGGTGGAGTTCGATAGGGCAGTCGTAATTGCAGTGGGGTGGTAGGGTGTCCACCTTCTGTTTGTCGAACACCTGGGTGAATTCCCAATATTTGAGAGGAATCTTAGGTGTGGCTGGGCCCACTGTTTATTGCTCTTGGGGGTTGGAGCACACCACAGACTTCTATCACAGAGCACTGTCCTTGATTGCCGGCAGATTATGGGGTCATAGGCGATGAGGCAAGGGGACTGAGGATGACTGGCTAGTGCAGGGCATAGATCACCCTGAACTGGATAATTTCCCATGGCCACCACTGGTGATGACCTCCAAAAGGCCCTGTCTGATACATGATGGGCATTGAAAAGAGGGGTGAGATGTCAATGGTCTTAGTGAGCTTGGGGGAGTCTTTGAAGAGGGTAGGAATCCAATGACATTTGACAATTTCTTCGTTGATGAAGTTACTGGATACGCCTGACTTGACCAGTGCCTCCAAGTGGTGGTTGAGCATGGTGGCATCCTGGAGATGGAGAGGAAGATGAAGTGGTGTGCTGGTTAGGAGTTGTCAGGATTCCGGCAGAGCTGTGGCAGAGTGACTCACTGCAGGGCGAAGTAAAGTACAGATTCAGTCCTAGCCTCACTACTGGGGCTGGGTCCTAGCATTTCCTGACCCGGAAAGGTGTCCCAGTTCTTGACTGGGCATCCGGCTACAAAATGCTAGTCCGCAAGCCTGGTGCTGGTTATTTTCATTGGCAGAGAGGTGGGGTTGAACTTGCTCAGGGTCTGGTAGATTACCCAGAATTGCATGCAACAGAAGAGTTGGATTTGATGAAGGTTGGGTGCTGCACCTCTTTTCCTAGAATTGTTCTGCTAGCTGGTCATCAGTCCTAATGCACAGAATGATCAGGGCCTCAGGCTAGGTTGAGATTCTATCCAAGCTAATTTGTCTTTAATAGGATCACTGAGTCCTTGCAGGAAATGATGTCATTGCATGGCCTCATTCCAGTGGGTATCTGCTGCCTGGCATCAAAACTCGGCTGCGTAGCTGGTCACAGACCAGGACCCCTGCCAGAGGGATTGGACACAGCTTTTATCATGTAAACTCTGATAGGGTCATCAAAAATGCCAGTCATTGCCTGGACAAATTCCTCGAAGAGTTTGAGCAGATGGGTAGACCCCTCCAATAGTAGAGAAGCTCATGCTCATGCCTGAGCCTCTCCGGTCAGCAGGCTAATCACAAGTCCTACTAGAGACGGGTCCAGGGTATGATAGAAACCTCAGTATGAACAGCAGGCAACATTGATTCAAGAACCCCCAGAATTTGGCATGGTAGGAAAACTCTGAGCTCACAGGCAATAGGTGTGAGAGTCAGGGGGCCTGAAGAGTGGCATTCCTGTCTTGTGGTGTGGCAGCCTAGGCCTGCATTTCTTGGGCCCGCAGGACTACATTCTGTTCTTAAAATGCAGCAACCTGGGCCACCAGGTCCTGTAAGGCCCCAACTAAGTCCACAAGGGTGAGCTGGGCTCCCACTGTGGTCATTATAGAAGGGATCTCCATGTCATTAAGCCTATGCCCTCCCTACAGCTAGCTGCTGGGGCATGGATGGCCTATCTAGTGGGTGAAGCAGGATCGTGTCTGGTGGTTGTGGTGGCAATTCAGCTTACTGGCCAGTATAGATCCAGGAATCAGATACTGGGCTGATTTGAAGCTGGGATCAAAGTTGAGGAGCCAAGCCAAGGGTCAGAACCAGAGTCAGAATTAGGAGGCAAAAACTAGACTGGATCAGTCAGGGGTCAAGGTTGGAACAAGAACTGGGAGCAGGTTGGAGCAAGACTGCAGGCAGGAGCAGGGCAAGCGCAGCCGTGGGTATGGTATGCACTTAGCAGCCATTGTGCTACTGCAAGGCTCAAGTAGACTGCTGTCTGCTAGCTCTCCTGCCCAGTCAGGAAGCACAGCCATTTGGAGAAGGCTCATTGGGCCCAGTTGAACTTGCTGGGTTGCCTAGTGACCATGATGGGAACCAGCTGAGTGCCTTAGAGGAATATTAATGAGTATGGTCTAGAAAGGTCCATGATGCCGGGATCTTTAGAAACTCTGGACTCTTTTCTGCAATGTGAAATAAAACTTGCTCCCGTGGTCTCTATGTACATTGATTGTGTTGCCATTCTTCCACTCATTCTGGGAGAAGCTTATCCTCTGCTTCTGTGGCTTATGCAGTCTTTTAATGGACAATTGCGTGGGAGAAAGG
The DNA here is from genome assembly GCF_011386835.1 of Chrysemys picta bellii. Classification (NCBI taxonomy): domain Eukaryota; kingdom Metazoa; phylum Chordata; order Testudines; family Emydidae; genus Chrysemys; species Chrysemys picta. The sequence continues at coordinate 200,304,001 of NC_088792.1, forward strand.
AACAGTTTAAGTATACCCTGATTAGTTGCTAAACAACAGTGGCATTTAGGAGAGCAAAACATAGATGGAGGAGCCAGATGTTGAGGCTGGAGGCTGATGATAAATATGCACGTTTTAAGGTAGCTGCTTGCTGTACAAACTTTGTGTGAGCAAGGAGAGCCTTGCAGATGGATTGGAGGAGGAGGAGGATGCCAGACTTGCGGTATGTTTTGAACAGCCAGAGAAGATGCCTCTACAAAATGCTGCAACTACTCAGGGACACAGAATTAGGGAGGCACTATGATCCTACTATAAGGGTAAGAGTCACTTGCGAAAAAAGTACATGCTTTTGTATAAGGCTTCAGTCAGGATTACTGAACATATATTAATGTGTATGTGCAGTGCTGCAAAACTTTTATCATGCAACATGTGGGGATTCTTGTATAATTTATGTGGGGACTTTATCATAGTTCTGGTTAAACGATTTATTATAGTGTATGTGAAGGTGCAGCAAAGGTGGGCACTTTCACTAATTGGTTAATTAATTAGTGCTTGGAGGAGGGCATTTTCATTAGTTGTTTTAGACATGGAATCATGACTGCAAAGACATTTTCAATGAATTTGTAATAATAATAAATATACCAATTTCAACTTTGTGAGCAGTTAAAAAAATTGCTGGACACACACAACAATGTGCAGACTTAGAAACCCATTAAAAACCAAGAGTTATAAGATGGAGCAAGTTTGTGCTTTTAAGATCACAAATGTGTGCACGGAACATGTTCAAAACTGTTCTCTGCAACTCAGGTGAGAAACTTAAGGGGAGCTCCCATTTTCTTTGTTAGTTACAAAAGGACCTATTTTGGGGAGTTGTTGCAGTGAATGGTTTATCCCAGAATACAGTAGCCTCAGAGGTATAGGGCTTCAAGTGGGGTGTGGCACTGTCCTTCACCATAGAGCTACTATGTTCTCCTGGAAAGCTATTAACCTCTCCATCATCCCTAGCAGCTGAGTGTGTGAGGAGCTAGTCATTTCCCTGTCTTTTTCTCTCTCCACTTTGTCAAGCTTCAGGAACCCTTCCTTCCACTTCTCCATCTTTTAATCCTTCTTTTCGACTGTGCATAAGAGTTCCTTGCACGTGTCATCTCATGAGTTCCTTTTCTTCCTACATGGATTGGACAGATGGTCACTAAGTGATAACACCCCTGTCCATTGTCACCACAACATCTCAGTTGCCGGGGGGTGGGGAGGACAACTAGTTAAAGTCAAAATTCGAGTTTCCATGCTTAGTGATAAAATGTTGCTTTTCCCCTCAGTTTTAGCATTCCATTCCCATAGGCTCTTCCCAGGGTTGGGTGAGCTTGGAGTTGATAAGATGTTTTCACAATCTTCCCCATTTGTGTAAGACCCCTGGGATGGGCTGTAAGGGACATGGCCAGGGAGTAGTTTTTCTGCCAACTTGGGAGCAGGGCTGGCTCCAGGCACCAGCCCAGCAAGCTCGTGCTTGGGGCGGCAGATTCTAAGGGGTGGCTTCCCTCCAATCCTTTTTTTTTTTTCTTCGCCAGTCCGGCCACCCCGCAGGGTTTTTTTGTTTGTTTTTTTGGTTTTTGCGTTTTGCCGCTTCGGCTGCCCCACAGGGTTTTTTTCTTTTTGGTTCACTGCTTCGGCCGCCCTGTGGGGAGCAGTGGCGCGGAGGAGTGGAGCGCCCTGCTGGGTGTGGGCTGCACACTCCGTCTGCCCCAGCCGGTGCCAGGTCTGCAGCAAGACTGACAGGGCAGCCGCGTCCTTCCCTGCCCGCTGATCGGAGCAGCGCGGAGCCCTCCCAGCAAGCGGCGCAGTGGGAGGGGCCGCGTGGCGAGCGCCCTGCTGAAGGAAGCCCTGCCCCCCCCTCTCTCTCTTCCCGCTCCCTCCCCCTCCCCCTGCTAGCCGGGGCGCGCACTCTGCTGCCCGGGGCATGTCTGCAGTGCAGGGAGTCCCCCTGTACCCTGGCTCCGGCCGCCACGCAGGTTGTTCCTTTTTTTTTTTTTTGCTTCGCCGCTCCGGCTACCCCACAGGTTTTATTTTTTTATATTTTTTTTTTGCTTGGGGCAGCAAAAAAGTCAGAGCCAGCCCTGCTTGGGAGAAGTGGTAATAAATGCAAAGTGGGATGTGGGGGCTACCTAAAGATGGTGAAGCGGAGGTAGGCTAGTAATTGCATGTGCACTTCTGCGGGCTATTTGTGAAGTGGGGGTTGGCAATTAAGGCCTGGTCTCGATTATGTACTGGTACTGAAATAGTTATACTGGTACAACCCCTTGTGTGGCCCTAATTATATGAGTATAAAGGTGCCTTATGTCAGTATAGTTAGTTCCCGTTCCCATCCAGGAATAAGAATATACTGATATAAGCATCTTACTATCATTGTAACTGTGTCCATCCCAGAAGGGTTGTTCCATTTTAACTATACCAGCGTTATTAATGCAGTACCATTTCTGTGTGTAGACAGCCCTAGTTGAAGTCATGTTTTTTGAAGACCTTCACTACCACTGAAGGAGATGGAGTCCTATTCATTCTATTTATATCCACTCTCCCTATCTGAAGAAAAGCCAGGGTGAATGTGTCCATAGGACATTTGCTGTCCTCAGTTAATGGGCACAAATATCTTGATATAAACCTGTGCCTGAAGCCTTAACACTCTGTTCCTTTACATTTCAGAGAACTCCTGCTCTTTCTTGAAATCAATCGTTTTTAAGTGCAGAGGACTTTTCTTTGTGCTTTTCCTATCGATAAAAGCTGGACTTGAGTTGCTGTTTTAAAAATAAATAGCTAATAGCACTTTCAACAAAAGTGCCTTTTGAATTCATCCACAGCCATGTGAATTAACTTCAAAGGTGGGTATTGACAGTTTTCCCCATGCTATAAATCCTTTTAAACAATTTTGAAATGGCTTTTAAAAGTAAAATCTCAGGCTGTATTTGTTTTTGTTTGATTTTTTTTTACTTGGAAAAATAATACCTAGAAGTTAAAACAAACTTTGGTATTTTCTAACCTTTGCCATTTAGGACCAAGTGCACTCATATTGTTCAATAATATTTTAAGATAAAAGTCGGGGCAATATCACTCTTCTAATAACTCTGGGTTGTCAGAGCACAGCTCTCATCATGGTATGCTGTTCTGACTAAAGAAAGAGCCTCAAACAGTTGCTAGTATAGGATGCTGAGGTGGGCAAATAGTGCAGACCAGAAACCCGGTGCCAGACTTTGGTGTGGGTTACCACAGGCACAGTTGGAGAAAGAGGGGAAGGGAAGCTAATAATTTAATGTTTTCCTTCCCATGAGCCTTCTTTTCTACTTCTCCATCCTAGAGGGAGAAGTACTTCTCCATCATAGAGCAACTCTTGCCTCCTGTCTTGCTCATTTGGCAATTGTTCACTTAGGGCTAGAATGCGGAGGTACCATAAGTAAGGCTAAGATTTTATCATGGTTATTTTGAGTAAAAGTCGTAGGCAATAAACAAAAATTCACGGAGCCTGTGACCTGTCCGTGACTTCACTAAAAATAACCTGGGGTCAGCGCTAGGTAGGGGGGAAGAATGGAGTCCGATGGGGGTGAGAGGGGCTGACAGGCCGAGCCCCCCCGCCAGTAGCCACAGCAGGGGATGCAGCCATAGGGGGCATGCAGCCCCCACTCCAGAGCTGGCCGCAGCTGTGGGACAGGGGTGCGAGGTCCTGGCTGCAGCTCCCGCCAAGCCCCAACTGGGGAGGAGGGCACACAGCCCTGGGAAGCCGCGACGGGGGTCTTTAGCTCCTCCAGTTCAGCCACTCTCATCTCCAAAGCCCGTACATGGTCTCTGAGGGCCAGGAGCTCCTGGCACCGAATGCACACATACACCACCTACCCATCGGGCAGGTAATTATACATGTTGCATTGGATGCAATAAACAGGATAGCCCCCACTCTGTTGCTGGACTTCTGCCTGCATTCTCTTTTTACTCCTGCAGCTCACTCTTTTGTTGATGCTTTGTTATTTTGGGGGGATATTTTTGGCTTTAAGTTTAAAGAATGTTAAGTGTATCTAGTCCTCTTTCACACTCTCCTTCTGAACTCCCTCACAAAACTCCCCAATTAGCCACTCTTGTTCGCTGCTCTTGATCATGAAAGTGCAACTTACAAATGTAGATTTTTTTGTTACATAACTGCACTCAAAAACAAAACAATGTAAAACTTTAGAGCCCCTTTAAAAAAAAAATGTGTTAATTAAATTTGTGTCTGAACTCCTTGGGGGAGAATTGTATATCTCCTGCTCTGTGGTTTTACCCACATTCTTCCATATATTTCGTGTTATGGTAGTCTCGGATGATGACCCAGCAGATTTTGTTCAATTTAAGAAAACTTTCACTGCAGAGTTGACAAAATGCAAAGGTACCAATGTGAGATCTCCAAAGACAGCCACAGCACTCAACCCAAGTTTAAGAATCTGAAATGCCTTTCAAAATCTGAGAGGGACGAGGTGCGGAATATATTGTCAAAAATCTTAAAAGAGCAACACTACAATGCAGAAACTACAGAACCCAAACCATCAAAAAAAAATTAAAACTTCTGCTGGTGGCATCTGACTCAGATGATGACAATGAACGTCCGTCAATCCGCACTGCTTTGGATCATTATCGAGCAGAACCTGTCACCAGCATGGAAGCATGTCCTCTGGAATGGTGGTTGAAACATAAAGGGGTATATAATTGTTTAGCATATCTGGCATGTAAATAGCTTGCAAGTCCGGCTACAACAGTGCCATGCGAACACCTGTTCTCACTTTAAGGTGACATTGTAAATAAGAAGCGGGCAGCATTATCTCCCATAAATGTAAACAAACTTGGTTTTTTTTAGCAATTGGCTGAACAGGAAGTAGGACTGAGTGGACTTATAGGCTCGAAAGTTTTACCTTGTTTTATTTTTTTAGTGCAATTATGTAAAAAAAAAAAAAACCTCTACATTTGTAAGTTGCACTTTCACAATAAAGAGATTGCACTACAGTACTTGTATGAGGTGAATTGAAAAATATTGTTTATCTTTTTTACTGTGCAAATATTTGTAATATAATAATAATATAATAATATAAAGAGAGCACTGTATATTTTGTGTTCTATGTTGTAATTGAAATCAATATATTTGAAAATTTAGAAAACATCCAAAAATATTTCAATAAATGGTATTCCAATATTGTTTAACAGTGCGATTAATCGCGATTATGTTTTTAATCTTCCAATTAATGTTTTTAATCTTTCGAGATCCCTAATTTGTACTGTCCAGGAGAGAGCTGGGAAGTACAGGACATATGTTTCTCGGGGGAAATCTGGCACTGGGAGTATGTTGGGGTCACCCTGTGATAGTCTTTAAGGCTGGTAAGGGCCAAGGTCTGACTGGCTGACTGCAGCACACACAGAAATAGTTGGGAGTTACTTACATGCTGTGAGGCTGTTTCTGGGCAATCCAGGTTGGAGGCTACAGCAGCAAGACATTGTAAAAAGCACCTTAGGTTACAGGGCAGGGGTGACACAGCTACTCATTGGTATGGATTGTACCCTGGTATGTCACACACATCCACAATTTTTCAGGTCAGTAATATTTTATTGGCAAGACAAAAGCTATACAACTGTTGCCAACATGTTAGAGGCTGAACCCTCAGGTCTCTGTCAGGTACAATTGCTCACCATTGGTCTGCATGTATGTCTGAGGCTTTAGCCCTTGTGCCTATCCATGCACACACAGACAGTGGAGCTGGCCAGATAGAAAGGCTGGGGTGGGCTCTGTGGGAAAGAGACACTTCTCCTTTCAGTTGGGGGAGGAACAGAAAGTAGAGGAAAAGCCAGGTGAGATGTATCCTGCTATCACTGGCTCCTTCCTCCAGTTCATAGCAACTTCACCCCCAAAGAAGGCAGATGGTTTCTAATCACTCCTTCTCCCATTAGCTGCTGGGAATCTAGCCCCATGCCAGAGCTATAGGACAAGCAGACAGGTATTTTCCTTTAATTGTTACAATGTCTCAGCACGGCTGCTTCTGCCTCTGGGGTTATCAGTAGAGCAACTCTCTCCCCTCCTTTCAATCAAGAAATAGAAAATGTCAAACTTAATCTAAAAGATAAATGGGAAAGGTTTTGTTTTTGTTTTATTAAAATATAATCACATTGTGGTTGTATTTTTAAAGTACTTTCAAAATTTTAATGAGCCCCACAGTTTGAGACAAACATACCTCTTTTGAATACATTCATTTTAAAATGCTGGTTTAACAGCACATCAAGTTCAATTATTTTTGGCTGAGAAGGCACAGCTACAAACGGTCAGTAATCAGAACTACTGATTGGTTTCAAGGAAAATATCAGGAGTTCTCTGAAAAGCAGCAGAGCACTATGCTAATGAAGATATCAGGCACTAGCCTTTCGCAAGACCTCTGCAGCTAAAATGTTAAGTGCATGGTCATGAATTTACTTAGGAATTTTGCCACTAGTAGAGGAAAACAATGTTCTCTGTAACAGAGGTGGTGGAGCCTTCCCAAAAGTGGGGGGACCAAGGTCCCCCCACTCCCTCTGTGGCCCTGCCCCTCCCCCTGGGGCCCCACCCACAGCCAAGCCCCTGGCCTGAATCCCCACCCTCCAGACCCGCTGCCCAAAGCAGATGGAGGGTCTGCAGCTCCCCACAGCTGCCCGGGCAGCTCTTACCATGGCCGGGCTGCGGTTCTGGGGCTCTGCCCCCTGGGAGGGCAGGGTCACAGGCTGGGGGCTGCTCTCATGGCCCCCCACCTCAGGCAGGTGGAGGGTCTGTGACTCCCCACATCTGCCTGGGCTCCCCGGCCAGGCTCCAGCTGCTGGCCCAGCCGGGGGGCAGGGCCTTGGGGAGGAGAGGATGGGACGGGGCAGGGCCCATGGCGAAAAGTGAAGGGGCCAGGCCCATCCACTTTCAAAAAGTGGGAGGGCCAAGGCCCCCTGGCCCCTCCAGTTCTAGAACCCCTGCTCTGTAATATGACACTTTTAACTACAATTGAGGCCATTCTAAAGGTTTCATTGTGCAGATGCAAGTGGCTCATGACTGAAGCTGAATGTCCCATCAAAACACTGAAGGCTTTTACATACTGACCATCCCATGACTTCTAATGGTTTTATTTTTCAATGTTTTGGTGATATCTTCTGAGATTTCACTTTCTCCTTACTCCCTATTCTTTCCCCCATCCTAAAGGTATCATTGTGATGCTTCCTCTTGTTGGCTTACATTAATTGATAGCACTATGACCATTGGCCATAGTCACTTAAGACCCTAACACTGCGTCAAGGCCTGATCCTGCTGCTTCTAGAGTATTCTAGAGGCTGCTGCTACTCTGAAAAGAAAATCTGTACCGAAATATACAGGACCAGGTGTTGCACTGACACTGTAGAGGTGATCCAACATTCTATCTCCCCTATTTTAATTACTTAAAATTAAAAGCAAAGATATTTTCCTTATGGTTTTATTTTTATTGGATATATGTATGTGAGGAGAAGAACTATGGCTTATTTTTGTTTCTCGTTGTAATAATTCTGTTTCACCAGTTTTCCAAGTGCAAAATTAAAAGAAAATTGATCCACCCATGGCCAAAATTACTATTCCTCCTACAGATTAAGTACTGAATAATTTATTATGTATTTACTGCTACTGTCCCCAGTGGGCTAGCTTGCCTTTATTATAGTCAGTTCTTTGCATTATATTCAGCAGTAATGCAAGAAATCTACAGGCCTGTATCCTGTAAGACATTAGCTTCAGCACGTGAACATAAGGTTTGAGACCTATGAACTTTGCACAGATAAATGGCCCAGTGGAAAACCCCAAGTATTTGGGGAGCTGAAAATACAGTTTAAGGGGAAGTTCTGACTACAGGTTCATAAGTCAACCACAGAAGTGTCCGGGCTACAAACTGATGTACATAACAGATACATCAGATATATCTAAGACTAGCATGCTTGCTTGCCTATATATCTTTTCTTATAAGTTTCTTATTTTCTTATGGGTTTGATTATTTGTTTTATTATAATAGGTTTATAGGTTTATATTAGAGTATATTTTGGCTGTAACACAAGAGACATGCAGGCCACATACATCCTGTATGTCAAGCTAAGGCAAAGTTAGCATACATATGTTTGGGACCTTTCACCTAGATAGATGGTGATGAGCTAAAGCATAAGGTCCATATATGGCTGTGACCTTTAACATAGAGGATTTGTTAAAGCAGGTTGGCATAGAGGGATTCCTAAGTTCATACCCTTTTAAACTAACAGGTACACCACAACTTGGAACTTGGAAAGAACCGAAATAACCAGTTAGGGCAGAAATAACAAATGTGATACTTAATGACAAAAGGGCCATGGTAACGAATGGACGTATATGATAATAAGTTGAGATCATTGATATACTAACCTATAGGAAAAAGACACTCCAACATTAGTAAGGTGAAGAAATAAAAATAAGGAAAAGAGGAAAAAATCCCCTACTGAATATGTATCAAACATAGTGGCGTCAGCGTAACATATTATAAAAGTGGCATCGCAGGCTAGGGGCGGTGGGAGATAAAAATGTTGTCCTTGGGCAGTGCCAGAAGGATGACCACTGGTGATGATGGGGAAGGTGGTGGTGATGAGGAAGATGATACCTAACATTTTAGGTTGTTCTACAGGAGATGGGATGAGTATATGGATGTGCAGATGTACATACTGTAGTATCTCTATCTTACTAAATTGTGGTGTTTGTGACTGTGCTAAATGTATTATTAAACGGTATTTGTAAATATAAAAGAGTTCCTATAGTGTGAGTGTTGCAACTGTGCACATCAGGGTTCCCAACTATATAATAATTTGAATAATACTGGGCCTGATCTTGGGGCAAGAATCTGTCAATCCTCAAAGTAATAACTGGGGATTCTTAAGTATTCAATATAATGAATACATAATCTAAAGATCAGGCAACACATGGTGTAAACTGAGGACCAGTTTGATAGTAAGCACCTCACTGGAAACCCCTGGAATCTCACTCAACGCCTGAATCACTAAAGCCAGCACTGAACTCATATGGCTGTCCATCAATGAACTTGCAAACTCCTCTATAAAGAGACTGTGTATTAAACCAATACCCAATAAGCAACTGAATAGATCACTGTGCCAAGGCAGAATGAAGTGAACAGAAACTTGACCAACCATTGTTACACGTGTGACTTTTCCATTTGATGAATAATAGGCCTTCTCTGCTAATATCACTCCCTTAGAAGCTCTTGCACAGGGTACACTATTACACTCATATTGTCATAGAATGTTTGAACTTAAAACAATGCAGCTGTAAACAGAATTCTACCACAATGTGTTTAATTGTTGCAAGAGGGCAACAAGCCATGCTGTGTATGTGCGGTGGAGCAGACCATGATAATTATTGTTGTATGTACTACACATCAGTTATAGAATTCTCTTTCTTATTTTATTGCTACATTACAATATATAGAGGTAGATTTTCATCTTGATGTAGTTATGTAACCTAATGTTAATTTCAACTAGAATGGTGAGGAGACCACTGCATATCTGGTACTATATATATATATTGTGTTGTGATCAGTATTATATTTATCTGCTAGAACTAATGGACACAAGTCATGACAGTAGCTTATCACAGGGACTTATATATGTTTTCTACATTTTGGCCAAGTTTTTAAAAAATTACTAATGTTTTTGGGAGCCCATCAGAAAGGGGCCTTTTGAAAATCATACCTCTTTCAGTTGTTCCAAATTAGGCACCTAAAAATAGTGGCATCTAAAATCACTAGTCCTTTTTGAAATTTTGGCCTTTGAGCTTTGTAGTGTAATTTTACTGCATTTTCTGTGGATGTTTCTCAATTGCTACTGTAGACTGTAATGGTACAGCTTTATCTGAGTATTACCTTGTGCTCCCCAGCTGTTGTCTCTTGTTTTATACTTAGATTGTAAGCTCTTTGGGACAGGGACTGTCTCTGTTATGTGTTTGAACAGCGTCTAGCACAGCGTCCTGATTTGTGATTAAGGCTCCTAGATGCTACTACAGTATAAATAATAAAACAATAATTAATAATATGTACGTTACGGAGAAGGTGCAGTAGTCCTCATCCATTTTAGCGCCAAAGAACTCTGCTTTTTGTTGGGTCCCAGCACCACAAAAGTTACCTTTCTAAAGTGATAGAAATCCCCCATGTTGGCAAGTGAGGAGGCTCCCTCCATAATAATGAACAGCAAGCTAATTATCATGAGGTTATGGAGTTTAAGTTGTGGGCGAGGTTAGCAGTATAGCATCTATGCACCACATTGTAATTTAACCAGATGACCTTGAACCACTTTTGATGCATCTAATCCTTATATTTATTTTTATAGAGATTGTTTTAATAGTTAACACTACAAATTTAATTGTACACACACGAGTTATGTTGCTTAGAATAAAAAAAATTTGACATGATTCTGTTAGCCTATAGTTCCATGGATAAAATGCATTACATTAAAAGGACAAAGCAGACATACTATATTTTGGCTACATTGGTCTTTTTCAAAGTGATATTTGGCGTATTACTGGAGAGATGGCTTTGTGGCCTTAGCACTGAATTTAGAGAACTATAGTTAGACTCCCTAGAACTACTTGTTCAAATATGAGCAGCAGTCACTCACACTTTCCTTCCTAATTGCTGTGCAGTTAACTGTATGTGGCCTTTCCAATGAGACCTTTAAAACTGTGAGTGTCTGTACTGAACAGACCTTAAAGGGCACTTTTACTCTGAAATGTAACTGTAAAAGTAGATACAGGGCTTCCTGCTATATTTTGTTTTACTGATTCCATATCCAATTTGCTCAGTTTTTAAGTAACAACATGGGGTTTTTCTAATTGACAGCTCTACAAACTCAGCCTGAGATCTAATAGTTAAGTTCTCTTATTTCATACATACAGCTCTTACATCAATCATCGGTATTAAGGATTCTGCAGGGACACCTATTCTCATAACTATAAAGGGAAGGGTAACAACCCTCCTGTGTACAATACTATAAAATCCCCCCTGGCCAGAGACTCCAAAATCCTTTTACCTGTAAAGGGTTAAGAAGCTCAGGTAACCTAGCTGACACCTGACCCAAAGGACCAATAAGGGGACAAGATACTTTCAAATCTTGGTGTGGGGAAGGCTTTTGTTTGTGCTCTTAGTTTTGGGGATTGTTCGCTCTTGGGATTAAGAGGGACCAGACATCAATACATGCTCTCCAAATCTTCTGAACAAGTCTCTCATATTTCAAACTTGTAAGTAAACAGCCAGGCAAGGCATGTTAGGATTATCTTTGTTTTCTCAGCTTGTAAATGTATCTTTTGCTAGAGTGTTTATCTCTGTTTGCTGTAACTTTGAACTTAAGGCTAGAGGGGGTTCCTCTGGGCTCTTTGAATCTGATTACCCTGTAAAGTTATTTTCCATCCTGATTTTACAGAGATGATTTTTACCTTTCTTTAATTAAAAGCCTTCTTTTTAAGAACCTGATTGATTTTTCCTTGTTTTAAGATCCAAGGGGGTTGGATCTGGACTCACCAGGATTGGTGTTGGGAAAGGAGGGGGAATGGTTAATTTCTCCTTGTTTTAAGATCCAAGGGTTTGGATCAGTGTTCACCAGGAAATTGGTGGAGAAGTCTCTCAAGGCTATCCAGGGAAGGGAGTTAGCACTTGGGAGTGGTGGCAGCAAAACCAGATCTAAGCTGGTAGTTAAGCTTAGAGCTTCTCATGTAGGTCCCCACATCTATACCCTAAAGTTCAGAGTGGGGAAGGAACCTTGACACCTATGCAACCCCATTTGCAACCCTATGCAGGTGTAACTGAAGGTTACATTGGCCTGCAGAATCTTTATGACAGCTGATGATGTGTGGGGAAGAAATTACTCAGTGTGCCTTTTAGAGTTCAGAGTGAGCTTTCAGGGTTAGTTGTTAGAAAAAACTGTCGTTTTACAAACAGAGCAAATTTATGAGCACCAACGAACAGCAGTAAGCATGGAACCCCACAATGTCATTTTTTCAGAGGAAAAAAAATAAAATCTGGTAGCACTGTTTTGGTAAACAGCACTTTTCTCTGCAGTCCCTGACCTACATTTCCCCTCTCCACAGCACTGAGCAGCTGCCTGTCACCCTTCATCCCAGAGGTGACTTCAGTTCATTGAAAGGTAAAGTCATTCCAGCATTAGTGATGTAAGAAGTCATATTATCTCTATAGCTCAAGGAGTTATTGTTCCTCCACAACCAAGGCTTTGGACTCATTGAATAAAACATTTTATTCTGATAGCATCCGCCTGCCAACACATCAGCCTGTGTGCACCACTGCTGTGACTAAAATTGTATAACTTGACATTTGTGGGCTGCCTTTTGCCTTCCCTAAGGGCTCCTTCAGTGACAGCACAAATCAGTTCGTTTTGGAATTGTGTGGGTGGTTGTACTGCTTATTCTGTTCGTTTCTGATTGAATTCTAAAAGCTGTGATATGAGCTGCAGTGCCACTCCTGGCCACACAAAAATAATAACTGCTGCAATCTAATGGAGGCATGGGGCCTTTCCTGCAGACTAATGATCGGAGGGGAGGGGAGTTAATGGCCCAAAATGCAGTAAAGAGTCATTAAACTCAGTCAGTCTGATTAATTCTTAGGAAATGCCTGGCATCATGCTCCATACTGATAAAACTGTGCAAAATATCTGATAAGAGTTTGAAAATGCATTTTTTTTTTTGAGTCCATGAAACTTCCACAGACATATAGGGTGTTTTCAATTAAATTTTTCATGTCAGTGAAGGTTTCACTCTGTTCAGCTGCCTGTGAACACTCAGGGACAGATTTTCATGCAACATTTTCAGTTACAAATTGGGACTGATTATATAGTAGAATTCGAATCATAGATGCCGACTCCGTGGGTGTTCCGGGGTTCAAGCACCCACCAGTCACAGCTGTTTGGTGGGGCTGTTTGGCAGCTGGCAGGAGGCACTCGGGGGAGGGCGGAGAGCAGCGAGGGGCGGATGGGCAGAGGGACTCACTCAGAGGAGGAGATGGGATGGGAAGAAGCAGAGTGAGGGCGGGGCCTCAGGGGAAGCAGCAGAGTGTGGGTGGAGCCTCGGGGCAGAGAAGGGGTGGAGCACCAAAGAAATAAAAGTCAACACCTGTGATTAGAATGGCTGAAGTCAGATGATATTCCACACTGAATTTTCCCCCTTGTACCAAGGGACCTTCAATCAAATAGCCTCACTGGAGATCTCAGATTGCTTGGACCTGCCTTTCATTTAGGGACATTGTCCCATAGTTTACAGGATTCACACGATTATCCCGTGGCAGGACAAAAACAAGGGAGCAAGTATTAGAGTTGGTTTGGGTTTTGAACAATGGAGAGAATGTCACCCTAACATAGATATATCGGCATATCTATTCAAGGGACACCATCATAGGGCCTAACCACATCAGCCACACCATCAGGGGCTCCTTCACCTGCAATCTACCAATGTGATATATGCCATCATGTGCCAGCAATGCCCCTCTGCCATGTACATTGGCCAAACCAGACAGTCTCTATGCAAAAGAATAAATGGACACAAATCAGATATCAAGAACTGTAACATTCAAAAACCAGTAGGAGAACACTTCTCTCTCCCTGGACACTCAATAACAGACTTAGAAGTGGCAATTCATCAACAAAAAAACTTCAAAAACAGACTCCAACAAGAAACTGCAGAACTGGAATTAATTTGCAAACTGGACACCATCAAATTAGGCCTGAATAAAGACTGGGAGTGGATGGGTCACTACAAAATGTAATTTTCCCTCCCTTGGTATTCACCCCTTCTTGTCAACTGTTGAGAATAGGCCACTTTCACCTTAATTGAATCGGCCTCGTTAGCACTGACCCCCCACTTGGTAAAGCAACTCCCATCTTTTCATGTGCTCTAATATATATTCTGCTTACTGTATTTTTCACTCCATGCATCTAATGAAGTGGGTTTTAGCCCACGAAAGCTTATGCCCAAATAAATTTGTTAGTCTCTAAGGTGCCACAAGGACTCCTCATTGTTTTTACCCTAACAAAAGACTCATTCACGCCATTGTATCAGCACTGTATATGAATACAAATTAGTTCACTGAAGCACAAAGGTGCAAGACAAGTAAATGATTGCCTGTCAGACAACTACTGACATTTGGTACAATCAGAGTGGGTGTATTAGTCAATCAGTAAGATGAGTTAATTATCTTATAATATCTACAAAAAGACAACTACAGAATGAAACTGAACAAAATATCCTTTCATTTCTGTGATGCAGTGGTGCCCAAGTACCATAGAACAGTGAAGCTGCACTTTACAAATCAGCTTCTGATCAAGTTAGCAAGACACCCAGGTGTCTGCGGAACCCCGTATAGGAAAATATTCAACACACTCTTGCTGACTCAGTTTGCACTTCCCCAGTAATATCAATAGCCAACAAAACTAATCAGTCTCCTTTTATCAAATCAGTCTCTGTAATTGTATGTGTTGGTGGGCTGCCTGATTAACGTGACTGATTTCTGCCTTGTGTCATTAAATGAATTGTATGTACAATTGTCCAGAAATGTATTGCCTGCCATGTCTTATTAGTATTCCTTAACGACAGCAATGTTGACTGGTCTATGGTTTACTTTCAAAGAATATTCACTACCTTTAGAAAAATTGACTATAAATAAGTGGCTCTTCAGTCTATAGAACGTCTTGGAGACCTGATATTTTACAGATGCATGAGCTTTATTTTGGTAGTTCATGACAACAATAGCTCACCTTGATTCATAGCCCGCTAATAAGGAATCCATCATTCATTAACTCACATATGTATGTTTCCATTCGGATTCCCATGGGGATTTCTTTTATGTCTAGTCATTGTTTATAAATGCTCATACTAGTCTGATACAGTGTAGTTGTAGCCATGTCGGTCCCAGGATATTAGAGACAAGGTGGGTGAGGTAATATCTTTTATTGGACCAACTTCTGTCGCTGAGAGAGACAAGCTTTCAAAGAGCTCTTCTTCAGGTCTGGGAAACATACTCAGTGTGGCACAGCTAAATACAAAGTGGAGGATAAGTAGTTAATCAATATTTCCAGGGACCCTTCAAAGTGAAGTATCCTGTTAACACCCCTCAACAAACCATGGGAAAATCCATGGGTACGAGGATGGCTCCCCAATATGCCAACCTCCTCATGGGCCAGTCACTTGCCAGCTACATTCAAATATCACTCTGCCAGAGACTATAAACCACTAAAGAGAAGGTTTATTCAGATTAACTGGGGTTACTCATTTGCCAGTTGCATGCAGGCTGAGAGACATCAAAATAGCCTTCTCCAACCCATCTGAATCCCCCGCTTTATCAAAAACTAAACATTATGTAGGATCATGGCAATTTTGGTGAAATTTTCATTTCTGAAAAAAATTGAAACAAAGCATTGGAAAATGTTGAAATGTCCTGGTTTGAAGTTGTTGGAACTGAAAATTTTGATTTTTGTTTGTTTGTTTACAAATGACTTTTTTGAAATTAAATGTATTGCATTTTATAGTTTTAAAAATGTAAAACATCAAAAAAGTAATGAAATATTCAGATTGACCCAGAACAAAGTTTTTGGGAATGTTTTGCTTAGTCCAAAAAAAATCTAAAATGTTTATTTTTCAGTAAAAAAAACTCATTCCCAAATCAGGACAAAACAGAACTTCAAAATCTCAAATTTTTTCAGAAATAAATTGTATATATTTGTACACGATCCCCTCCAAGTGTAGATCAAGAAGAAGACTGGGCCCTACAAAATTATTTTAAACTCCTTTAAAGTCTCTTCCCCCACTGCTACAGCCTTAAAACTATGTTCTTTAATTTGAACTTAAGGCTTCCAGTCTCTAGAAAATGTTTTTACTGATTTGTTGTACTCAGAAATTTTCATAAAGAGTTTTATCGTACTAAAAAAGTGCACTCTAATCCTACTTATTTAGCCCAGAATAAATGAAGTGCAGTGAAAGAGAATCATAGCCACAAGGGGGCTGTCTTTAGTTATTGTCTTAGTTTAAGTTGCTGTCTTTCAGAGCATAGGAAGAAATTGTGTTCAAACTGCACATAGAATTAAAATACCCCCAGCCGGAGGGACTGAAAGTGTATGTAATCAGAGAACAGAGAGTCACAACATTTTGATTTTTTTTTGGCTCTGTCACTGACTTGTTCAGTAAGGCTGGACAATTCAGAGCACTTCTATGCATCTTAGGTTATTCATCTATAAAATGTATATAAAATATTTGCATCAGAGGAGTGCTGTGAAAATTAAAGATGGTCAGGAGCTCTTTAAAATACTAGGATTAAAAGTGTTATTTAAATAACAGGAATTCTGATTTACAGAACTCCTGGTACTGATCTAGAGCCAAAACCTGGACTTCTTGCTCACAACTGTTCAGCCACAATAAAATTTTGTAGTGAAGACGAGCCCTAAAATTGAGTCACTCAGGTGCTAAATATCTGTGTTAAGGATACTGATATTTGCTGAGTCATGTTGATAGATGGGTTCATTTAGGTCTAAAGAAAATAAAAAGAGAGTGACTGTGTCTCTTTGGCTGGAGGAACTTGAGATGGGATCTATAAAGGGATTTAGACACCTATTAGTTGTCTAGAATATTACAGGAACAACACAAAGCCAAGTTAGGCACCTACGCTCCCTATACAATGAATGGTGAGAGACAGGGAGGGTCTAAGAATGCAATTCACAGCAGCCAATATGCTAGGCAAGGAGCCGCCTAAGCTAGCCACTGGAAGATGCTGAGGAGAGTGGTGTGGGCACCGTGGATAAATAATGAAAGAATGGTTGGAGGTACTGGGACCTTCCACCTCCCAGTGGGGTGCCCTAACCACTGGACTACACAGTCATTCTCTCTCTGGACCAATGACTGTTCCCCTGTGTATAATAATTTAAATAGTCACTGGGCCATAGTGCACTGGCTTCAACAGGAGAGACTTATCCGCCATCCCCTAACACCCTCTTTTTGCCAACTTGCCATCCTTCTGCCCTGGGAGTTTTGAGTAATAGTCCATTTGGTGTAGTAGCATGTGAATTCTGGCCATGAGGGCTAATGCACCTACTTATTTTCTCCTGCTGTGCTAGGTAGTTTATGATGTGAGTCTATAAAATGAGCCATTATTTTTAAAGTACCCTTTAAAAAATGCTTAAAGAACACCACTGCTATTTAGAATGATGTTTCTCTATTCTAAAGAGCAGAGTGTTTAATTACAATAAAATGTCAGTTAATCTTTGTCAGGCACTGATCCTGTAAGCTGCTCTATTTGGGTAGAATCCTGTGGCCATTCACAGCCCTAGAGAAGGCAAAGGTCCATGCATGCAGAGCTACTTGCAGGATCGGTGCATTCAAATGTAAGCTCTTTGGGATGGGAACTGTACCTTCCCATATTTTTACAGTATCTAGCATACAGAAGTGTTACCTGGCTATAAATGACAAACCACAGAACACCCAGTTACAACTAAAGTGAACCAAATTCAGTCTAGTCACTTAAGGGAAAGTCTCCATAACCCATTACCAGCTCTCTGAGCTGACCAGTGTCAACAATACCATTAATTTTTTTCATGTTATTTTAACACTGTGCTATTTGATGCAGAAAATATTAAATTATCCTTCCTGTATAGCTCATAACTGTTACATTGTCAACTCAGGTTATCAGCGAATGACTCCAGCCCTTTGCTTCTCATTCACTGTTGACTAGGAGCTGTTAACAAGGAAGTCAACACAGTTTCCAGCACTGAAATTACCGTTGAGCTATTTGTTTGGCACATTTATGGCTCGATTTATAAAATGCAGGCAACAAATCTAACATCCAAGCTCAACAATGACAATCCTCAAAAACAGTGGACTGAGAAGTAATCCATTGTTCACTTCTATCCTTAGGGAAGCCTTTCATTTCTAGGGTGAACAAAGTAGCTTCCTGTAACAGTTTTTCTGAAAATGTGATGTCCCTTATTGCCACGAGATAGCAGAGCAAGAGCAGGAGCAGAGCAAGTTTGCTTGGACCCAGATTTAGTGATAATGGTGATTGATTTTTTGAATGTTGCGATTTTGTAATAATTTGATGTTATTCATAAGGTACATTTTATATAGCCGCTAACAAAAAGGGCTTTGAGTTTATTACTTTATGCAGCCATTTAAAAAGTTTTAGTACTTTATGCACAAGTTAGAGCAACTTTTGTCCAATTTGACAGTGAAAGAAATAGTATGAACTGAGAAGGGAACTTGAGATGAGTTGTCCAACAGCCAGTTAGAATCACCAGTTAAGTAGTCTTTATCTGAAGACGGTGGTGTGAAGAAGTCAGGATTCCAAGCCAAGAACTAATGCAGGATTGAGGAAGGATTGGATTCTGGGGAACTCATTCACTAGTGCTCTACACCTTGTGTAAATCATTCACATCAATATAAAGTGAGTGTAAAATATTACCATTTTGATTTGATTATTTTCTCATCCACTTTCACCATGCAATAATTATGAGCGAATAATTGATTTTTCAGTTGAAGGGCTGAATTGAAAAATAATAAGAAAAAGATTCCTTTAGAATGAAACTGACGTTTTTCTTCCTGAAATGAAAGTATGGAAGCAAAAGTTTAGGATTAAACCCCCCCCAAAACCAAAAGAACTATAAGTGAAACATTTTTTTTCCAGTTTTGTTTTCAGGCATTTCAATTTTTTATTTTATACTAAATATAGCTATATTTCAAAACAAATTCAAAACATTTAATATAGAGTTGTCAAAATTGGTTTGACTTATTTTTTTATATATGTAAGATTTACTTTCTTTGGCCCAAACTATTGCCCAAATTTGACCCAAATTTTGGAACAGTTTCAGTACCCTGAAAAATGCATTTTTCAATGAATTTACAATTTGTTAAAAAAAAATCCCAGTTTAACCATTGTAAGTAAACAACTACACAAAATGCAAAACAGCAGGGAATCATGCCCTACGACTGCAAGATTCAGAAACGTGGAAGAGTCTAGACAAGGACTTGAGACTTCAAAGTGAACTGAAGACATTTTTATGAAATTAATAGTGAAAACAATATGGGCTATCTTGGGTCTTAGTTTAGTTTCAGGGAATTAAAAGTTTATCCCCTCTCCTAAGGCTCAAATTGTTAGAACTGAGAGTCAAACAGGACAGAAGATATTTGCAAAAACCTCATGTATTCAGAAGCAAAATACACCTTTATTTGAAACTAAACTTCAACTAATTATTGAAAGAGAGCTTAAAGTAAAAAAAATTATGAAGTTTAAGATACCACATAACTTTTGGATGTCAGCTTCTATTAAGAAGATACTTGTGTACTACCAGAAAATCCTAAACCTACAATAAATCAGTTATATTCTTCCCAGTATTTTCATTCTACCTCTAAATAGCAAAGATGTGCCAAATAGGATAATTTGTGACGGTGATCTTAACAGATAAAGATTTTAGGCTGTTTTCCCCCCAACAGTATTACTTTGGCATTAAGTAGCTTACAAAGATGATTATCAACCACTTGATTACTTTGCAGCTGTTTTAGATTTATTTCTATCCTAGCACTGATGTTCCTCAAAGTAACTGTTTAAAGGCTTTGTAATTGCTAAACTATATTTGTAGCAAGCATATGCTAATTACTCCTCTTTTAATTAATGTGTACTTCAGAATGTTTGGTTATATGGAATGAGATTCTGAAAAATACCTCATTTCAATCAAAGGACTGACATATCCTTTATGTAAATTAACTATTCCAATACTGTAAAAGGGTTACTTCAAATCCTGTACCATTTTCATAAAAAGTATTTTATACCAGAAAAATTCAATACAGCAATCTTCCAATTAAGCACTTGCTTATATTTAAGACCAACTAGTCCAATAACTTCAGATGCTTGAAAGGTAAGCACATGCTTAAGTGCTTTGTGGGATCAAAGCCAAAAGGCTCAGCACCTTGAAAAATCAAGCTCATAAGCCATTGTTTTACTGACTAGGCTATTAACTATGGGCAATAAGGTTGAGTTGCAGTTTTTGCAGAAACTGTAACTTTCAATTTTAGGATGCAACTTTCTAGCACAGATTATCATTTTTCTGCACAAAATGTTTAGAGAGGACAGGCATCCATATCACAAAACTCACTACCACAATTGGCACCTATTTTGGTAGCCTCAGTAGAGGACAGGAAGACAAAAATACTCACAAGAGGTGATCTCTGCATTTTTAAAGTTGAGTTATATTAGGGTGGTGACAAATTAGCATAAATTGCCAAGGATAGTGATGTACCTGTTTTGTGAATACAAGTCTCCATCACTCTCTAGCACTGTTAATATATCTTTCACCATCACTGAACCTACTTCAATAAAAAAAGGTGCTGGTACATCACTGTACAGATCAGGTCTCCACCCAGCAGCATCTTAAGAGGTTATTTTCAAAGGGATGAAATTTTTCCTGATGCACAGGACTAAAGCCACCAGTACAGCAGAACCACTGTTCAGCAGCACAGGAACACGGCACAACAGCTGAACACTGCAGAACTGGGCTCTGAAGAAGTAGGCCATCAAAAGCAAGTTGGGATAGGCTAGGGAAGGCATGGCCACTGGATCAGCCATGACACATACCCAGGGGCCATAAGTCAACACAGGCTGGTACACAGGTGTTATGGCAACCATTCCCTCTCCACAAACCACAACACTCATGCCATCAGAGTGGGTAGGCTGAATTACATGTCCTGGGGTGTAACCAATATTTAACGTCTATATCTGTAGAGCCCTGCAAATCCACAGATGCAGCTATCTGTGGACCATTTATGCAGATCAGATGCAGATATAAATTTTGTATCAAGAGCCCTGAAAACTGCAGATATCTGCTTTATATCCCTGGACTATTTTTGCAGATCTTGGATTTGACGCGGATACAAATTTTGTATCCGCACAGGGCTCTATATATCTAAGCTATAATTCTAGTAACGGGCCAGAGACATTTAGCCTCACAGTAGCTTAGGAGCATTTGTACAGGTTGAATTCATTAATATTAACCCCTCAAACTGATTCAAGATGCCTACGAAGGGGGACTGCACCAATTTTAAGGAAACAGATTTAGTTGAATCAGTGCAATTTGTGTGTGTAGACTGGGCCTGTAGTACTAAAAAGAAGTATGCGAGGGCAACAAAAATGCACCTGAACATTCTCTTAGCTGGTTTGTGTATAAAACCCTTGAGGCCTTTATATTTGCATATTTCAAAAATAGCCAAATGGATGTCTTCTGATCTTGCCCTAGAAGTTCATCTTTGAGCTAAGAATAGAGTTGTTAAGTTTTTCAGATAGTTAGAAACCTGAAAAATAATTTATTATGAGAGAACACTTAATCAGTGTCATAGCTGCAATGCAAATATTTTATGGCAGCAGTTTACCATAAAACCCAATTTAATAACAGCAGCATTAATCTTAAATACCAGATTCTTTCCATTCAGTAACAAAAGGATCAAATTCTGAAGCCCTTAGAGGGCAAAACTGCTGTCTGAGCCAGTGAGTGTCTTGATTGATTAAAGGGACACAATTTGGCTCAGAGATTGTGCAGTACACTCCCATAAAGCTTGGGGCAGATATTTGGACAGTTAAAGCATGTAATCACATATCTAATTAGCAAATGTGGTAATTACAAATTCACACCCAAATCATGTGCATTTGTGTGCAGTTATCTAATTTGCAAAAACTAGCCCCTCTTAAACAGTATTTAAAACTCGCAATGATTCTTTAGTACAATAATCATTCAGCATTGAAACTGCAAAACAGTTCAGCAGTGAGACTGCCAGCTAAACCTGCTTTAATTAGCAACTAATTGTTGTCAATGCTGTTACACTTCCATAGGCAGTGTGCAATACACCCTTAACTTGACAGTTTTTCCTCACAAGTTTCAATTTAACTACTTAGGTCTGCCAATATGGATTTACCTAATAAGTTACCATGAACGATTAGTTTAGGTAACAGTTTGTTCTTTAGATATTTTTGCCTCTAGAAAAGTAAAAATAGAGGTAATTCATGAGAAGTGAATTGAAATTTCTCATCCACAGAACAATAGAGTTACAAAGATAAAAGGTACAGAGTATATCCCCCCGTGCCAAAAAAGAAATCTGAAATATTTCAAATTCTAAATTTACAGAGGATTCCCAGATTCTCCCTCCAGCCCCCAAAAATGTAACTCACCGGTATATTTAGGGTAGAAAGGTAAGGGATGGAAAATTGAAAAACACCAGGGAAGCCAGGGAGTTTCAGAAAGTAGTCCAATCTGCAGATATGGTAGTTGTGTTCTTCCAAGTGACTGAAAAGTGGAGATTATTTAATCCTTCCACCGGCCTTAAAATGGCTCCTGCTCGAAGATTTACCATTAGACTTCCAGTAAGATGGACGACATGACACTGCTTATTACATACTTTGTTTGAAATGACACTTTCTTCCCTGCTCAGCTTGTCTACTGGTTTTGTGCCATTCTAGACACTTTACATTCCCGGGGATAGAAAGTCTATTTCTTCTTGTGTTTTAGGTCCAGGGCCACTAGGACAGTGACTCAGTCAGTAAGTTTCTCTCTAGCTTTGTTACCTGTTTCGCTACTAGTGTGGACAATTCCACACTCCATAATTACAGAAAGTATGGTAGATATCTGGACACACATAATGGGCAGTGGGTACAGTTTGCAAAGGGAGGTTGTGCATTACTCTAGAATTGTCAGCTTCTGGCATGTTCTAAACATGAACAAATCAACAGCTGGAAAGGTTTTTATTTTCCCATCCAGGGAGCTAGCTTGACACTTGAACTAACGGGGTATCTGATAGCAGTAGTAGGCTGTTATTCACTATGTGAACCAGTACTAGAGTGATATAGGACTCTTTCCCAGTGGGCTTCAGTAGAGCTGGGTGAAACTCAATTTGTTTTGTAGGAAATTGACATTTCAAAATTTGGTTTCATTCCAATCACAACATACAAATTCCAATTAGAAATTTCTTGAGAAATGGAAGGTCTGAAAATTTAATTTAAAAAGTTCAAATTTAGAAAGTTTTGAATTTGTTTTAGAACAAAACTTTGTGAAATCACTGTCAAAATGTCACGCTATTTCATTATAACACAAATAAAAGACACTGATTTATAAAATAAGATGTTTCAATCAGTATAAGTAGAAGCTGCTCGATTTTTTTTTAATTTCCTAGAATTTCATTCCAAAATAAAATTAAAGCTAAAAACTAAAAAAAAAATTCATTCTGGAAGTTTGGGACTTTTCATCAGAATTGATACAATTTCATGAAAAATTTCATTTTTGTCAAAACATTTTTTTCCGATAACGTTTTAATGAATTTTTCTCACCATCTCTAGGTTTCATAGATCTCTGGTATCAGAGGAATAGCAAGACTCCAAGATCTTGGGTTCCATTCTAGGCTCTGGAAGGAAGTGTTCTCTAGTAAGCACAGACTTCTGCAATTACCCCCTGCAAGCCTGACCTCCTCTCCTCTTGAACCTGTCCCAGGTCTGTCTCTACTCCATTACTGACTCATTGTCCTGATCTCCACTCCTCAGGCTTCTGATCCCAGTCTACTTGCCCAGCCTGGTCCAGTTCACTCACTTCCCAACCTCTCTCTCTCCTTCTTCCTGCCCAAGTTCTCCATCCCACTGGCTCCCAAACATTCTGTGATCTCCCCTACGCTACTCCTTGTCCCAATTTCTTTGTCTAGCAACTCCCAGTTCTCCCCCGGCACCTCTTTTCAGATTTTTTCATCCCCAGCAATAATTCTGCATTATTTTAAATTCAATAACTTAAACTGCACAAGTAAGGGGATTTTCATAATGATGTTTAAGTACAGAGCATTTTCAAATACAACTTGATATAAGCAGTGATTTTTTTTAGCTGATCTAGATTTGGTGTTTCTGTGCAGTTCCATAAAACACTTAAGAGTTCTCACATTTAGAAATTCCTTAGCTACAACATAGGCTATGTCTACACTACCACGGTAAATTGACCTATGCTACGCGACTCCAGCTACGTGAATAATGTAGCTGAAGTCAACATACCGTAGGTAGAGTTACCTCCCATGTAACAGCAGGGTTTGAACCCTAAACCTTCAACACTGCAGTACACACTTGTACCAACTGAACTATAAGACTTCATTAGCTGGCAGCTCAAAAGGGTTTTATCCCAAGGTGGGGGAAAGAGGTCATTAGTACCATATGCCATTGGGGGGAGGTGGGGGTAAGCTCCCCATGCCCACTACTGTAGTTGCTCAGTCAAATCCCAGGTATTCTCAGTGAAGCATAGGCCCAGCTCTTTAGAAAGCTATTGTTAGTTATTTTGATATGCTGCCAAAATTTTCCTGAGCAGCACATGTGAGAGAAGGGAAACAATTATTTTCAATAGTTTATCAACTCAGCCAAACCTCAATAACATTTAACAGAATGAGTGGAAAGCATGTCTTTAGTCCCCAGGCTTTGTCCCTGCCAAGTTCCAAAGAACTGCCACAAATAAGAAACGTGTTAAAGCTTCTAAGAAAAAAAGTCACAGGCGTCTTTTATAATGGAAAGTGTTAGGCAATCTAAATTTAGGGGTTGCTACCTGTTTGCAGATAATCTGCAGAACATTAAAACTGACAGAAACTCAGTTATTGAAAGCATCTCTAACAATACTTTCAGCACATTCAGTTGTACAGAACATAAATCCATTTAATCTTGAAGTTATCACGTAATGACACTACACATCAGTAATCACAAAAAACAAGAACTGTTTGGGACCTTTCTACATAAACTACAACTTCAATACAATTTAATACTGTTGAAGTGCTGCACTGTGATCAATCTGAGCTTTGCTGTACAGCTCTTAGGCCCTGATCCTACATCACTGCAGTCACTGGAAGTCCTTCCATTGACTTCAATGGGTACAGGCCCAGGCCCTTGGTCACCTGAACAAACTTTACTAACAAACTTCCTATTGGAAACAAGAGCGTTGTGGAGTTCAAATGGCATTTCTGAGAGCATGCAGATTACTGAAAAATGTTTAAAAAGCCAGGTTCAGACAATCTTCTATATACACAAAAGTCCATCTGTCGCAGACAGGCAACTGTAACTCAGATTCATGAGCTTGCCCTAGTTTTTGGTAGTGTCCTGCACACTTCTAATAATTAAAAAATAAACATAAAAAAATAGTCGCCACAATGGTTTTACATCACTCCAACTTATACCAGGATGCAATCTCTTCTTGCTACTTCCAGTATTGTTCTTTTCACTGTTGCTTTTCAAATGCAAAAACCAAGTAAATACCTATGAAAGAAGAGAATATTTAAAATTTGCATTACTTCCTGCTCTCCAAAGGTTTCAAACATAAAGACAGACATTTTCCTCTCTCCTAAGCTGTTGCAGAACAAATTCTATTTATTAAAAGAAACTGCAACAATGGCTACACCATCAGTTACTATTTCTTATTACAGCAAATTTTTAAAAGCAACTTCTAGTATTGCACCTGCAACTTTTGTATGCAAAAACCCACGTCTCCGTTCAAACAAGTTTTTGTATTTAAGAGGCTGGGTTGGATTTCTTCTGAACACGTAACCACAAATCTAAGATACAAAATATGAATCTAAAATTAAATGCAAAGTAATTATCAACAAGTATTTTAAATGCAGTTAGCAACACACTATTATCAGCTTAATGCAGGGCAAACTTTTTGGCCCGAGGGCCACATCTGGGTATAGAAGTTATATGGTGGGCCATGAATGCTCATGAAATTGGGGTTGGGGTGCGGGAGGGGGTGAGGGCTCTGGCTGGAAGTGAAGACTCTGGGGTGGGGTCTGAAATAAGGAGTTCAGGGTGCAAGAGGGGACTTTGGGGTGGGGCAGGGGTGTGGGCTCCGGCTGGGGGTGCGGGCTCTGGGGTGGGACTGGGGATGAGGGGTTTGGGGTGTAGGAGGGTCCTTCGGGCTGGGACCGAGGGGTTTGGCGGGTGGGAAGGGGATCAGGGCTAGGGGAGTGGCTCAGGGGTGCAGGCTCCGGGCAGCGCTTACCTCAAGCAGCTCCTGGAAGCAGCAGCATGTCCCCCCTCCAGCTCCTACACAGAGATGCAGCCAGGCAGCACAGGCGCTACCCCTGCAGCTCCCATTGGCCACAGTTCCTGGCCAATGGGAGCTGCGGGGGCAGCGCTTCGGGCAAGGGCAGCATGCAGAGCAGAGCTCCCTGGCTGCCCCTACGCATAGGAGCTGGAGGAGGGACATGCCGCTGCTTCCGGGAGCTGCGTGGAATGGCCCCCAACCCTGCTCCCCAGCTGGAGCACGGCAAGCCCCAGAGCCCGCTCCCCAATTGGAGTTCAAGGGCCGGATTAAAACAGCTGACGAGCTGGATCTGGCCCACGGGCCCTAGTTTGCTCACCCCTGGCTTAAGGCAACATTAATTGCAGTTAAACATTCACGTTTCATTACCAGAGTGCTTGACATGCCACCTTAACTCTGCTCCCCTTTATGTAGGGACAGTCTTCAAATTCATGATCACAATTTCTTAGATTTATATATTATATAAATATATATATATAGTGGGGCAGAATTAAGGTTGTGCGTTCAACTCTGTACAATTAAAAATAAGGAAAACTGACTAAAATCCAAAAGATAAGAAAAGTTGAAGTTTGCTAATTTTAAAAAAGCAAGATCTGAAAACATACTGCTAAGTAGGAGTTTACAGCTACTAGCTAGCATTTTGTTAATTGCAAGTTGTACCTTCAGCGCAGTCTCGGCTAGAGTGACACGCCTCGGAAATACTTAATTTGGTATGTAATCAAAGGAAGATATATGGGACAATGAAATCTGTGGAGACCCGTATGTTTTATAGTAACAGAGACATTCATTTATTGTGTCAGACAGTGCTGCAAGACCAATTTCTTATGAGAACAAACAGAATCCAATTTGAGTTATTATGGGCTTCCAGCTGGCATCAAATATTTGTGTTTATTATAAACTAAGTCATTGCTAGAAGGTTGCTCAATCTATACAGTAAGCCTGAATGCCTTTTCCAGCAGTGAAACAAAATGTTATTCTTTTTAATTTGATCAAGCTATGACTACATCCTACTCCTTATAGGCACTATTCCTCAATCTCTCTCTAATGGAAAGAGAGAAACAATTACTTTACAAAAATGTGAAAACCCACATTTATGAGATTATAATAGTTGCTGAAAAGAAGAAAAATCTTGTAGTTATAAGAGTTTTCCATGTTTTCCCTTTACAACTGGACTGATGTATGTTTATCTAAAATGATACAGTCATAATAAGAGAACATCAGTTTGGTTTCTACAACCAAAGCACTAAAGGGGAGTAAAGAATTATTTGAAAAAAATTAAGGTCACCTGCTCCATATGAGAAAAATTGTGACCCAAGACTGTATGAAAACTCACGTGATAAATAAGGCCTGCCCACCCCACCCCTTTTTTTTAAAAACACACTTCTGAGGATGCCAACACATACCAAACTCTGAAAGAACATTAACCTGATAGCATATGGCTTTTTGTCTGCCATAAGTTATATGAAAACTCTCTCTTGGAAGGAAATATTTTTTCTAATCAACTTCTTTTCTTCTTTGGAAAGAATTTCAGAAGAAAAAAAAATCTTTAAAATTTTGTGATTTACAAATTTTTCTATGACCTCTCTCTAAAAACATCCAGAACGTATGTAACAATGTTGTATTATTTTAAAAAGCCTACAAATCATCAGATTGTATCCTCAATCTCCTCAGACTTCTTATTTATTCCTAACCTGCTTGTATCTGAAGTATACTGACTACTGAAAAAAGCAATATGCAATATCAACAGCCCTCAAGAAAATAATCGGGTTTGCTTGATAATTTCTTGCTAATTTTTACTTGGTTCTTTAATTCACCTCAAAAGGTGAAACTTCTATTTTATTAAAATTTTACTGCACAATCAGAAAAAAAGCCTGTGCTAAGCTGAGGTACAAGGTGCCAAAACACTTAAGACCAAATCTATCGGCCTTCAGAGTTTCCATTCCATCTTCGCTACATAAATAGCCTTCTCCCAAACTATGCATTTATTCCTCGAAGATTTGAGCATTGTAAACTGCTTCTGTTAAGTATATTTAAATTGAAACCCAGTTATAGGGAACTAAATCCATATTTAAGCACCTAAATTAAAAGGATTCTGATTTTCAAAGCTATTGAACACAAACAAAAATGGGTACCTTTTATTTAGTGCTTAACCTTAGGTCACCAAGTTTGAAAGTATCTGCTTAATTGTTACACTCATGCACAATGTCCAAGGCAGTCATGTTATTAAACAAACAGTTTTGGTAAGCAATAGTATTCAAACTTTGCAAACAGTACTTACTTGCTGCTTCCCATTCAGATTTACTCAAGGTTCCCTTTAAAGAAATTGACAATAAGGCACATATCACAAATGGAGTATGATGAAATATAAATCAAACATTCCCCTAAATCATGAATATTTTAAACAGTTAGTAACAAAAATACTTGTCTAAGAAATCAAGCAGCTTTTTCTTTACATAGGTGATCGATTAATCTATCAACTACTAATAAGGAAATTTCTTTTTCAATCATCTGCAGGTTTGAGATAATAGTTTAGCTAACTCTTTTATTCAATTTTTCCCCCTTGATATAGGGTTTTATGTTACACGATCACTACATTTTTACTATAAAGATCAGACCTTTATTTAAATATATCAATGAGTGGATAAACAAGTGCTTGAAAAATAATCTCAGTTTAAAGGGAAGAATGTTTCAACCTATGACTTACAGTCTACATGGATATGCTACCCTTTAGTGTGAAGGACAATTAAACATCAGATCTCTTGTGGAAGAGAGAGGGTACTGGTCATTCTAAACTATAGTTGTTTCTTTGAAGAACACAGTAAGTTTTCCATTTAATTTTAACACTGATTTTTATAAAATTGCATATGTCATTAAATAAATGATCTACTAAGGCCCTGATTTTCTGAACACTTATGTATGTACTTTATAAAGATGAAGAATTCCATTGACTTCAATGGAACTGAAGGTAAGCAGATGCCTAAGTGTTTGTAAGGCTAGACCCTATGTTTCACTGAGCACATTTTGCTTCTGACAAGATTCTATCACTTAAATAAATAAATAAAAACCACTTACCAGAGGTAACTTTGGTTTACCATCTTTCATAAGCTTTTCTGCATGCTCATAATCATCAGGTTTATCAGAGACAAGTTTGGAATTATCATTTGCAGGATATGGCTGAAGAAAAAACATAAGTTACTACATAATGGCTAGATGTTTTAAAAAAAAAAATAAAAAACGAACCAAAAAAGGTGTCTCCTACATAAGAGTATGCCTACACTGCAACTGAAAACAGGCTTGTGCCAGCTGACTTGGGCTTACAGGGCTCAGGTTAAGGGGCTAATTGCAGTGTAGACATTCAGGCTCAGGCTGGAGCCCAGGTTCCAGCCCAAACATCTACACCACAATTAAACAGCCCCTTAGCCTGAGTCCCACAAGCCCAAGTCAGCTGGAACAGGCCAGCCATGGGTTTTCAATTACGCTGTAGACATACCCTAAAAGAGGCCTTAAAGGGAGCTCAATACCTATGAAAAAAGTCAATCTGCAGTTATTTCAATGCCTACCATTAGCTATCCAAGTCTGAAAATTTAGTCTCATTATTTGCTTTCTGGAAAAAAAAAATTAAACCAATTTTTATGCTCAAGCAGATTTATACGAAATCCAATTTAATTACTTCAAACAGTGAATCAGAATTGACTAGTACTTACTGCAGAGAAGTGACATATGTATCTACCTATAGAGCTTATCGATCACACTCACTATTGTAAGACTATCCCATCACTGTTCTGTAATAGGGTAAAACCGATAAGATTGAAGTGGCTGCTGAATTGTTTGCTCTAAGCACTGGAAATGAAGTCCTATGCAATTCTGAAGTTATAAAAATAGATGAATGTTCAAAACATCAAAAATGAGACATGACATAGCTATCATTTTAAACAAAGTTACCTATTGGATTTTTAAAATAGATTTAGTACTTGTGAAAGATTCTAGATACCGGAAAGTGATTTTTACTGATTCACAGTTCAGCTGTAGGACAGGTACCAGTACAAGTTCCTGCACACTGCCAGGGCAACTCACCATAGTCCTGCTCTGAAGGGAAAGCTTCTAGATCAGGACATGAATTATCCATAGAGGCCCAATGCTAGAAAAGGTATATCTACAGTACAAAATTATATCAACCTGTGGTATGTGGACAAACAGCCACAGCAGTAATTAAATCGCTTTTGCATGTCCACACTACACGGCTTGTGTCGGCGGAGCATGGCCTCACCAGTATAGCACTTGCACTGATTTACTGTTAGTCTGGGACATTGTGGGACGACAACAATAGACGTAAGCAACGCAGTGTCTACACTGACACTGCGTCAACCTAACTACATCGACCTAAGCGCTATGCCGCTTGCGGAGGTGGAGTTAAGTCAGCATGGCGGGCAAGTTACATTTTAGTGTAGCTGTTTATAGAGTTATGTTGATGTAAGCTGCCTTACATTGACTTAACTCTGTAGTGTAGACCAGGGCTTTGTCTAGTATACTATCACGGCTATCAACTTGGATGGGCATCAGTCATCATGTTTTTAAAAAAAAAGTCTACGAACACATGACAAACTACTATCATTTCACACAAGCCATCACAAAAATTTATATTGCATCTGTAACACGTTATAATTTATATAGTATTTACATCTCCAGTGTTTGTCCTTTCTTGATGCTGCCATTGCAAAAACCTTGCTTCTGACCTCAAGCATTGTCGCATCCTTTTCACCTCGATTGTTAATCCAAACTACTGTGGCAAAACCATATTCTTCTCACGGATTTGATCCCTTTCCCCCTCCCTGAATCATTTCATTAGCTTCCTTGCAAAATTAACCTACCATCCTTGTCTTCAGTTTTCAACACATCTTTGCCCCTGTTTATACATCTTTAATCTGGTTTCCTCTTATTCTCAACTCTTGCTCTTCATTCTGCTCACTCTAAGCTTTCTGCTCTTCCAGAATAAGCAAATTCTCTCCTGACAGATTATGGCTAGGCCTTCACTAACCAAAAGGTGGTGTGCTTTTATCATGGTGTAACTAATGCTGGTTAGCTATTCTGCTGTACAAACATAGTGGAGACAAGGCCCTTTTGTTTTACTGCAATGTAAACTAGGCAAGATCAACCACAGTCAGGAGTGTGTGTATAGTGCTAACCTCTCCCGGTTTGGAAAACTGCCTGAAGCTGCAGAAGATATACACACACAGTACTTGTTCCTTGGGGGAACTAAGTGTAAGTGAGACATTGAGGGTAAAAGATTACTGCTGGACATAGATATAAGACTAGTTATGGATTTACATTTAAAAGTATAATTGTCCTGTATATACAAAGTATTTATTTTTGTATACATAATTCAATTCTTGCTCGGTTTTCTAATAAATAGGTTTCTTGCACATAAAAAAAGGTAATTATATGATAGGCAACAGCAAGTCCTTCTATTCCATTGCTTTCTCTTGTTTATAATGGAGGCATTGGACCACTCTTTACAATGAACAGTTATTTATATAGCACCAGATATTACAAATATATACACATACATATACACACACACCCCTATATAAAAAGATAAGCAAATACAATACAAAGCACAAGTGTGTAGAACCTGTTAAATGAACATTACAAGTATAACATGCACAGTTGCCTAGTAACCTAATATAAAAACTTGTCCTCAACAGAAATATACTTGAAACTCGTTAGCTACAAAATTTAGAAGATTAACTGCTTTCAGCAGCATGCCATAGGAACTATTTGGCTCCTACAATGCCAGCACTTGACTACTAGTCATAATTTATTGCCCAAAGCTATGGCTAAACTAGATCAACCACAGCAAGATGCAAAACACTATTTAAATGAAAGAAGGAGTTTTTTTAAATCAGCATTTTTATATTTACCTCCAAAGCCTGCATTCGCTTTAACAGCATTTTATTTTCCTCATCCTTAATCTTTTCTTCGTAGAATTCCCGAAATGTCATTTTGTAGACTAGTTTCATGCCATATTTTTTTGCCATTCTGTGAAAATAGTATGCTTAAGTGATCCACAAAATTACTGTAGAGATATTTTTAAAGCAACAAAAGCCTGAGTTTATCATAGTGGATAGTTTTGAACCACACGGACATCATATGGTCTTCAGTAGGACTGCAACCTCTAAGTTTATATATTTATGGCTTTTATCAGAAAGGCTGGAAAAGTCCACATTGCCATCAAATATCCATTTTCAAGGAGTTATAATGTCATCAAAAATTCTCTGCTCTAAGCCTGGGTATAAATATTTCTGACTTGGACAAAGCAATTTCTCTCTCCCTGAAACACCAGCTTTGATGAAAACTCAATCTGAATTTGGAGTCAAACTTTTTTTTTTTCCCATTATGCCCCTGCATCAAGATCAGCTACTATGACCCCTTGTACCCATGAAGAGTTCTATCAACTTAAATGGGATTCTGCACAGGTCTATACTAACAGAACCTAATACTGGAACTGGGCCTATAGGTATCAGGGGCCTTTTCCCTAATAATTATTGTTTATTTGTATTACCATAATGCCTAGGAGTCCTAATTATGGACCAGGACTCCATTGTACTATGCTCAGTACAGAGAGAATAAAAAGAGAGTCCCTTCCCCAATCAAAGTATAAGACAGGAAACAACAGATAGATATAGACAGGGAATACAAGGAAACAATGATACAATATTGGTCACCATGATAGGCACTAGTATTAGCATACGAGCAGTCTAACTGTTGTCAAGTTTGAGGCATCACTGCAAAGGCGAGACCTTTAAGAAGGGATTTTAAGGATAACGAGGTAGCTTTGTGGGTGTTTACATGGATCTCCTCCCAATAATGAAGGTGTTCATTTAAGAAATTAACTAGTGGGCAATGAAGGCTAGCATTACTGGCCAATCAGCAGGAGCTGACATTTCAATAGTAAATGACAGATAACTGGTAGGGTGGGGATGGACCTTGAAAGCGAACACAAACATCTAATGTTTAATGTGAGAAAGGGAAGCCAGTGAAATGATGCAAAGAGAGAATTTACGTGGTCAAGGCAGTGGGCTAGAATAATATTATTTGCAACAGCATTCTAAATGGATGAGTGGGCAAGACTGCATTTGTCAAGGCTAGAAAAAAAGAACATTGCAGTAATGGAGACATGAAATGGTGAGAACCTGGACAAGCTGTGTGGACAGATAGGAAAGGCTGTATCTTACATGTAAGAGAATCTATAAGATTGAGATAGAGCCTGGATGCAAGGACCTAGAAAGGTCTGAGTCAAAGATGAAGGACTAATTATGGGCATGGGCAACAAGCAAGAGGATTGTGCTTCAGCTGACGATTTAATAGTCACAAGACAGAGGCCAAGATTTTATTTTGGACAGAAGGATAACGGTCCGGAGGGAAGAGACAGATCTGAGAGCTGTCACTATAGAGAGGATAGTGGAATTTGTGCTGCAGAGGAGATTATCCAAAGTGTAGAGAAAGAGGACAGAGACCAATGACATAGCATAGTGGAAGCCAGATTTGGGGGGAGGGGGGGCGGGGAAGAGAGAGAGGGGCGGTAAGGTGGATACACTGAAGGACTTGCTGAAGGAGCAATTTAAGAGGTAGGAAATGAACCAGAAGAGGACAGAGTAACAGAAATCAAGGGACAAGAAGAGCATGATGATGGTGTCAAAGGCCACTGACAGGTTGAGGATGAAGAGTACTGGTTCTGAGCTCCGCCTAGGAAACCATCATTAAAGACTTTGTCAAGAGCCTTTTCAGTGGAGTGCAAGGGGCAGATATTAGAATGAAGAGAGTCTGGGATGGAACTGAAGGAGAGCAACTACAGACAGCAATTGTAGATAACATTTTCAATTAGCTTAGGCCTTGTCTACCCTATGGGGGGAGATTGATCTAAGTTATGCAACTTCAGCTACATCAATAACGTAGCTGAAGTCGACATACTTAGATCTACTTACCATGGGGTCCACACTATGCTATGTCGATGGGAGACGCTCTCCTGTCGACTCCCCTTGCTCTTCTCATTCAGGTGGAGTACAGGAGTCGACGGGAGAGCGATCTGCGGTCGATTTAGCGGGTCTTCACTAGACCTGCTAAATCAACCGCCGACGCATCACTCGCTGCGCATCCCTCTCAGGTAAGTGTAGACAAGCCCTCAGACACGAAAGGGAGATGGGACAGTAGTTGGAGAGGCAAACAGTGTCAAGAGTGGCATGTTTTATTTCTTTTGGGTTTAAGACGGGAGAGGTTGAAGCACGCTTGTATTATGAGCAGAAAGAGCAAGGGAGGAGATAAGTATGGGTGAGAGAGAGATCAGGAAATGGGATGGGTTCAGTGCACAGGTTAGAGGAGGAGACAAGGGAGAAAAGAGAATGTGGGAAGGAAAGGCAAGCTGTGGGCAGAGAAAGGTCACATCATCTTTTGTCAATTTTTGAAACAGTGTTAGTTTTAAAAAAATCTGTTTCATATATAATGAAACAACTTTTAATTAAAATTCATTTTGTACATATGTATACATTCCCACACGCACACCACAAGTTAGCTGAAAATGAGATTTTTAGCTAGATGCATATTTACATATCCGCAAACACAGACTATAGAGCAGTGTTTCTCAACCACCAGTCTGTGGAAGCCTCTTGGGTCCGTGAGATTTTGCTGACACAGTTTAGGAAGACAGCAAGTCAGTCCCTGGTATCAAAAAGTTGAGAAACACTGCTGGAGTATATACTATTTCACAGGAAGCCTTTAGAGGAAAAAAAATTGGGGTTTTTAACCTTCTTTTGCTACATTATGATTTAAAAAGAAGGTCTGAAAGAGCCAACCTGGATTATTTCCCATTTCACAATTATCCCCAATAATAAGAGTTCTGCCTTCAGTGACTCCCGTGCAACCCTATTGCCTGCAACTGGTTGCGCTTTAGTAAGCATTTATATCAATAGACTGACAAGTCTGAACAGAATCCCCAGCATTCTTAGGCTTGTAGAGCCAACATATCTAACAGTGGCTTTTTTTTTTATTCTATCCACATGTATTACATGGGCAGAAGATCACTTCACTTTTTTAGTGACACTTTTCAGAGCAGAAATGCTCCCTGAAGGGTAAAATCCTGGCCCCAGTGAGTCAAACAGTTTTACACTAACATCAACAAAGCTAGGATTTCTCCCCAAGTATCTTAGTATTTTAAGTAATAGCAGCAGGAGAAATGAGTTCATTCTGAGGCACAACTGAAATTGGTAGGGTCCTGTTAAAAAACATGGAGGCCTTAAAATAGCTGGCAGCACAGCATAACCAATTTACAAATACCATAAAAATATAAAGTTTTAGCTACCTGATCAAGAATCTGAAATACTGTTTTACACCAGCATCTTAATTTGGGGCTACCACTCAGGATCTGAAGATAGATATTTTATTCCAAGAATTTTCGCTACCAATAATCCAAATCTGAACCAGATTTGAGAGAATACTAATAAAATGTTTTAAGTAGTATATCCTGATATTACAGTAATGCCTGGTGGTAGATTTCTGCTAGATATGTGCTCATACAATTCTACAAAATTTGATTACATAATGAAGTCAAAAGTAAACTTACTCTATCAGCAAAGGAAAATAAACCAAGAACTCAGGGACATCAACAACTCCTTCCAAGTTAAAGTCATACTTGCAGCCAAACAAGGGATAATCCCCCTTCTTCTCAAACTGTACGGTGTACACATCATTCCCAAATGAATCAGTTTCTGAAGCTTCAAGTCGCTTTCTACATAAAGATATATAAAAAGAGTAATAATTGATAAATAAGCTGTTATTCCCATTTTGCAGATGAAGAAACTAAAGAGAGGTGCAAGGACCTTGGACAAGATCACAGAAGGACACAGTCCATTCCAGTGCCCTATTCTCTGCACCGCACTGTCTCCCTTAGCCATCAGTTAAGACTAATATAAAAACATGGGAATGAAAAAGTTTTTATTCAAATTTCAACAGTCTGAAGATAACGGGTTATAACACTCAAAGGGGTCAAAAATTAGACAAACATGGAAACTGAACTCTTTATCCCTTAGAGGCAGTTCAGGGTTAGAAATAGGCAGATTCAAAAGTGTCCTAGAGGAAGCTTGCAGCTACAGCCCATATTTTACTTGTTTTGTCACTAATTAAATCAATACAGAAGCATTACGTGCTAGGAACTGTAGTACCCTGAGGGCATACCTCCCTATGAAAGATGAGGGTGGGTGCAATCTGCTCCATTTTATTCAAGTTATTGTATGTCTGACTCTCCTGGCAAGTAGGCAACACAGGCCCTCAGCTGGAAACATTTTGCTGTAAAATACATCAAGGGCACCCAAAGAGTGACTCCTTTAAATTTGATAACATTTCATACAATTTTAAAAATTAATAGAATGAATAGCACTTACACAAGCTCAAAGCTATTTGGAGTTGTACCAATAAAATACCCTCCAGGACAGAGATTCCCGCAAGCATTTTTAAGCATCATGTCAGCCTGCTCATATGTCTCAAATGAGTAATGGTAAACAAATTGACAGCTGCATATGTCGAAGCACATTTGTGGATCACTGTAACTGTCAGACAGAAGTTCCTGAAATGGATTAAAAAAAGAGTTTTGAGACATATACCAAAGGCTGCAGAAACAAAAAAGTGGTTTGTGTTAATCTTCCAGCAATGCGTGCCAATCCCATAATCCAAGTACTTAAAAGAAAAATAATAAATTTTATTTTCCTCTTCCCTCAGCAAATTCAGACATGAACTACTGCTTGGTAGGAGAAATAAAATGAAATAGAAAGCCCACTTCTACTTAAGAAACCATATACTGCATTCCAAAGCCACCAGAATATATTTATATCACATTTTAAAATTGTAATTTTTCACACTTTAAAAAAACATCTGTGAATTAACTGGCTCATCAAATTTCAGAAGCCAAAATAATGTGGCTAAGTTACAACTTTTAGTTTC
Source organism: Chrysemys picta bellii (assembly GCF_011386835.1). Classification (NCBI taxonomy): domain Eukaryota; kingdom Metazoa; phylum Chordata; order Testudines; family Emydidae; genus Chrysemys; species Chrysemys picta. The sequence goes on from NC_088792.1 coordinate 200,341,090, forward strand.
CAAAATAAATTCTAGTATTGTTACTGAGAGTTCAGCTGCAAGTGAATTATGGCAAATTTTATTAAGATGAATTTTCAGTTTACAAAATTTGTAGATATTTGTACATGTTTTTGTGCTTTCTAAATAAAAAACAGCAAGATACGTAACTTCAGTTTTGAAAGAACTAATTAGCTGCTTTTTAGTCTTTGAAATACAATTTACTAGGTTAAAAAAAAAATCAATGTTTCATTTTTAATCACATGGTTTTATTGCATGCACCTGCACACACGCCCTTTCCCCACAGACACAATTAATCTGTGATTGCTAGAATGAGCCCTTGGAATTTGAGTCAGACTGGTCTTTCCACAGGCCTTGCTACAAGAAACCAAAGCTGTGAAAAGTAATCAAAATAAATTCTAAATATAAGCAATATGGAAAATAAAAATGATACTGGAAAACTTCACCTAATAGGCTGCATTTCAGTAGCATTAAGATTCATTTAAGAGCAAGAGGACTAAATAAAGTCAGAAAGACTTCCACATTTGTTCTGGGGGTGGGACAGAATATAGGCCCATCAAGACAAATTTTTATAACGTAGCTATGTAGCAACAGTTAGCAAAATTTTGGGAATAACATGACCCCACTAGTTAGTGGGGAAATTGAAAGGACACCTTTGGTAGGTGCAACAGAGGGTCCTGTGGCACCTTTAAGACTAACAGAAGTATTGGAGCATAAGCTTTCGTGGATGAATGCCCACTTCATCAGACGCCCGTCGATCCAGCGCATAATGTAGACAAGCCCTAAGTCTCCATATAGACAAGTCTTTAGTGCAGGGGTGGGCAAACTACGGCCCACGGGCCGGATCCGGCCTACCAGCCATTTTAATCTGGCCCTCGAGTTCCTGCTGGGGAGCGGGGTTAGGGGCTGCTCTGCACAGCTCCTGGAAGCAGCGGCATGTTCCCCCTCCCCGCCCAGCTCCTACACGTAGGGGCAGCCAGGGGGCTCGCTGCCCGCATCCCAAAGGAGGTCCCACAGCTCCCATTGGCTGGGAACCGCAGTCAATGGGAGCTGCAGGGGTGGTGCCTGCAGACAGGGCAGCACGCAGCAGAGCCCCTTGGCTGCGCCTCCGTGTAGGAGCCATTTGGGGGACATGCCGCTGTTCCTGGGAGCCGCTTGAGGTAAGCGCCGCATGGAGTCTGCACCTCTGAGTCACCTCCCCCAATCCCCTGCCCCAGCCCTGATCCCCCTCCTGCCCTCTGAACCCCTCAGTCCCAGCCCGGAGGATCCTCCTGCATCCCAAACCCCTCATCCCCAACCCAATCACAGAGCCCGCACCCCCAGCCAGAGCCCTCCCCCCTGCACTCCAACCCCCTGCCCAAGCCCTCTCCCACACCCTGAACTCCTCATTTCTGGCCTTACCCCAGAGCCTGCACCTCCAGCTGGAGCACTCACCCCTTCCCATACCCCAACCCCCAATTTTGTGGGCATTCATGGCCCGCCATACGATTTCTATACCCAGATGAGGCCCTTGGGCCAAAAAGTTTGCCCACCCCTGCTTTAGTGTAACAATTTAATCTTAAATTAAAGTCTTCCCTCCTTGAAACACTCCTGAACTTTCACTCTAGTGACTTCCAACATTTATTCAAATAAGAATGCCAAGAAACCAGTTACAACGCTAGTGAATATATAAAACAGAACAACTGTACCTTGGAGCTATCAGCTGTTATAAATTCTGCATTGAAAATGTATTCATTAGAACGACATCGGGCTTTCATGTCAGCATACCGCTGTTGGCACTGTTGCATGGAAACTTCAGCAATATCTATAAAAAAAAAAATAAACTGCATACACAAACTTCTCTTCAGATAGATATGATTGGAGTTAGAGCAGATATACCATAGTATGAGCAAAAGCTGGTTTTCAGTAGATATGCTCCATTATGACGTTTTATTTATACTTATGTGGACTACAAGGAACTGGGCACACTAACTTGTTACACACATACTTGGTACTAAAAATGGCAGAGAGCCAAGCCAACGCCCTTAATTTTAATTTAGCCCTCATTCAATAAAATAGAAATTCCACAGAATGTAAGCTTTAATAAAAAATTTCTAGCCCTTACAGTTGTAGTAGAAACCTTCACAATGTGAGGAGACTGGCGGATATAAAAATGATGCAGTGTTGTCTTCAAGAGTTTGCAGAGAGCTCTAAACAGTTCTAAGGCCTTGTTAGACTAGAAAAAAAATGACACACTGTTTACATGGATGGGTACAGTTCAACTCTGTGGGTTTCTGAAGTGCTACTGAAGGTTTCTTTTTCTTTACACTTGCAGATAAAAGGTGCTTAGTTGAAATTATTGAAGACATTCAGGGCTGGTCTATGCTACAATTTCATGCCATGGGTAATGTAATTAAGTTGATCTAAGCCCTGATATACACACCAGTGTAGTGTTTCTAATATAGACATACCCTCACTGTCAGCAGTAAGAAATTTTTCTAGTGTAGACTACATCTAAGAGATGTGAACACCACAGGCGTAACTGCTGACTGAATAATGAGGACAATGAGATAGTTTTAAATACTATTAGTGTGCAATTGTGTAACTGGTTTATAATTATAGGAAGTGTGTACACAAATCAGTTAACTGAAAGCCAAATGGCCAAAAATACCCAATGAGGGTAGAAAATAACTGTGGTCCTCAAGATATCAAGAATAATTTCCCCCTCTCTATAAAATACATAACTATTAGTAAAGGACTGTTACTATAAAGGAATCTTTAAAATATATCAGATTTAAACAAAAATGATATTTAGATATGGTAAATGGAATGAGGGGTTCAGTCAGATCCCATCTCCTCATAGCTAATTCTGCAAGAAAGACAATTCCAACCCTGTGATATCACAGTAAACTGGTAAAATAAAAATTAGCCTTTTCCCTAGCGTTCTAATTTTTCTCAGAATCTAAAATCTCTAAAAATAGTTCCTTGCTTTTTTCATAATAAAGATAGTTTTCAGGATAACACCAATGCACTTGTTTTGCAGTGCTACATTGCCAGTATCTTCCTTTAAAATTTACTTGATAAAATGCTCCAATAACTGGAAAGCAAATTTAAGATCAAGATTACACAACTTTGTATTATTAATTCTGTAATTAAAGGTTGATTCATTTGATTCTGTAATTAAGTGGTGACTAAGGGTGCCTGCACTATCTACACTGCAACTGAACACCCATGGCTGGCCCGTGCCAGCTGACTTAGGCTCGTGGGACTCGGGCTAAAGGGCCATTTAATTGAGGGGTAGAAGTCTGGGCTCAGGCTGCAGCCTGAGCTCTGCAACCTTCCCACCCCACAGGGTCCTGGAATCTGGTCTGCAGCCCAAGTCCAAACGTCTATGCCACAATTAAACAGTTCCTTAGCCTGAGATGGTGGGTTTTTAACTGCAGTGTAAATATACATTCAGTTTTTCATGGAGATTTTAAACAAACATTTTTACTCGATTCCAAACATTCACTTTGTATTTATGAGGTAAAATGGATAACTGGAAAGAAACACTAGGGACTTTCTCCTCTATTTATGCTAACAGTTTAACCGGGAACCATTATAAAATGAACATGATAAAAAAAAGCCATGGCAGAGCACTGAAATGAAGTTTCTTCACAGCAAGCACGGCATTTTTGGACATATCCAGAAAGAAAGGAATGAAGTGTGGTGTTCATAGTAAATGCATACATTTCCACAGAACCTTTTGTACTGTCTCTAGAAAGTTACTTTGTCTTCTTACCTGTGCACACAAGTTTGCTAATTTTGCCTTTTTTCCATTTAAGCAGGTCTCCACCTTTGCCACATCCCAGATCCAACACCGTGATATCGCGCTTCCTACGTCGTACCTTTTCTATAAATTCACCTACAAAAGAGAAAGCACACATTGAACTAATAATGAAGCCTCTTTCATTATACAAAGTTCCCTAAAGCACCAAAATCTGATATTTTAGAATTTCAAAATTCAACTGAAGACTACATTAGAGTTTGTTAAAAAAAAAAAAAAAGTTTGATTCAAGTTCTGTATACTTCTTTTCCTGAAGTGTGTGTGTTTTTTAAGTGTGTGGGAATGGGGGGGGAGGGGGTGGTTTAAAAACACATTTTATCAATCTCATAAAAGATTTGGAGGGAAAAAAAGGAATGAATGCTTCCTGGAATGAGTGTTGTGTGTACAGCATAAGCCAAGCCTTGGGAAGGAAGGGGTGTTTTATAGACAGAAAAAAAGCAATGTGTTGCTTTGCTTAACACTGAGCCCAGAGGTGATTAAGAAGCAGGACTGATAAAATACAAAAGGAATCTCATCCAGAATGAGGTTGGGTATGAATTACGAGCATGAGAGAGCACTCTTAATTAAAGAAGGAATGAGCTACGCTAGTGGTTCTAAAAACACCATTGCAAACCACCTCAGAAACGGGTAGAGAGTGGCAAAAGGCGACAGAATATAGTATTTTTTTTGGCTGCAATCATATTGCAAATTTATACATTTGATTCGCTGTTTACTACCCAGTCTAAGTTTTAGTAAGCATTACAAGGATTCTCCTTTCCAAAAAGAGTATTTTTTATCCCGTGTGTTAGCTTGCATTTTTCAAAGTGGAATTTCATTTTGTTGCTTTTTATCCCTGGTATTACCCTCTCTAGGACCCTATATTATTTCTCTGCCCTAACTGGTGTTAGGATCTTATGCAAATTTCTTTGATGTTAGTTTACTCCCAGTACATTCACAAAGTTATTAATTAAGCCTACCCCCAACAATATTCCTTCTGGCATACCTGCAGACCCCTCCTCCTCAACTTGATACTTCACTATTTCTTACCCTTTGTTCAGGTCTTTTGGACAGTTTTTAATACGTTATAGAGCATGTACCCAAACAGATTTAAATTAATTCTGAATAAGATTTCAAGAGACACTACACATCAAATGCTTTATAATAATGTAAATATTACCCCTCACTGCTTTTATCCACTAATTTTTTAGTGCTATAAGACAAATGCTATCAAGTTTTCCTTGGAAAAATCTTTTCTTTATAAATCCCTGGCACTTATTTCTCAGGGCTCTGCTATTCTTTATTGATTGATTTCTCTTAGTATTTGTTCCTTTACTTTACTCGAGTTTGAAGGTAGATTTATGGGAAAGTAAGTATCAGGATCACTTTTGAAAGTTACTACATTTTTTTTTCTCGCTAATATTTTGCAGTTTTTCTAGACTTTTAAAAATTATTGATCACATAGCAAGTACATTTATTGTTTCCCTTCATACTGACACATCAATGTCTTCAAATACTGAAAATGTACATAGTATAAAATTATTCTACATCTGAAGTAATAATGCCTCTAAAGGAAAAGATAATAAAAAATAAAATATTAGGAATTCTACAGGAGATTTTACAAGAACAGATTAACTCCTGAGAAACAAAGATTCTGTTTGCATGTTACTTGTGGGGAAGGGCAGGAGGCAAACTACGAGAAGCAGATTAGCTTCTAAACTTAATATTTATCAAGTTTTCAGAAGCGTCATTTGGTGTTTAATATTTTAAACAACATTTGACATGACCATAATGTAAGAGTGTCTTATCAGGACTGGGACTCCCATTGTGCTAGATGCATAAAAACACATAGGAATAAAGGAAGAAAAATCAATGCCTTGAAAAGCTTGCAATCAAATTTTAAAAGAGCTGAACTAAACAATTTCCTCTGAGTAAAGATACGCTATAATGAACACTAGAAAGCAGAAAACATTTAGCTGCAGTCTTAACATTGACCATGATTGTTTTGTGATGACCACAGGATATATTTGAATGTAACCAAAGAAAATTAGATACACTGCAATAAAATACAGTATAATAACTGACTTTTCAAGTGAGGACAAAAGTAAGCAATAAAGGAGTCATACCAATGAGAAGACTCTTCATCCAGTTATTAAAGTTTCTGAGGAAGAAAATGCGACTCTGGCTACGTTTTTCTAGTCCAACTTCTTGAAGTTCATTGTAATGTGCTGCTACAGTTTGCCCATGTCCTTCTTCCAAATGCTATACACAATGAAAAATAAGAGAATCAAAGGAGAAAGTGTGAACACACTTCAGTGTTTAATTAAAAAGACTCATGTTGAGCACAGGTTTTTAAAACACATCAGAAGTAATGGCAAAGTTTACTGGGTTCATTTACATAAGACTATTTCCCAACTCCTCTCTTGATCACTGTCCTGAGTTCTTTAATTCCAACCAAAGAGGAGGACACTCTTTAATACCTAACACCATTATTATTATTATTAGTTATTTGTATTGCTAGAGCACCTAAGACCCCCAGTCATAGTCCAGGATCCCACTGTGCTAGAAACTGTACAAACAGAACTGGCCAAAGTGGTTCCTGCTGAGTGATTTAAGGCATCTCTTCATTGCAGAAAGATGGTTTAAGTTCTTGAATGCTATTCCCATTCTTCACTGAAAGAATCAATTTCATCCCAGTGAAGCCATGGATTTAAGGGCTGTATGTACATTCTCCAAAAGTTATTCCAAAGTAGAACTTAAAAGAAATTTAGTACACCTCTACCCAGATATAACGCGACCAGATATAACATGAATTCAGATACAATGTGGTAAAGCAGTGCTCTGGGGTGGGGGCGGAGGGGGGCGGGCCGCGCACTCCGGCAGATTAAAGCAAGTTCAATATAACGCGGTTTCACATATAATGCAGTAAGATTTTTTGTCTCCCGAGGACAGCGTTATATCGAGGTAGAGGTGTATCAGAAACCCATTTTGAATTCACAGCTTCAGGGTACGTCTAAACTACAGCAGCATAGCTATGGCACTGTGCTGCAGTTGTGCTGCTGTAGCACTGTAATGTAGATGCTTCTTCCTACATCAAAGAAAGGGACTTTTCCATCAATACAAATAACCCATCTCTCCAACAGCTATGTCAATCTAGCCACCTGTACATAGGGGGGTAGGCTGAACTATCACACAGAGTGCAAAAATTTGTACAGCCCTGAGCCACGTAGCTAGATCAACCTAGAAGTGTAGCCTGATCTCAGAAACCCTTTCTAAATGTAGAACAACAGATACATATTCACTGTTCATTTAATCCAACTGCCAGCTGGAGAGCTGGAGCCTCAGACCCCAGAACTCGAGGGCTGGATTAAAACGGCTGATGTGCCAGATCCGGCCCGCGGGCCATAGTTTGCCCACCCCAGTTTAAAGTCTCTCATCATTCTAATTACCATCTTTCTTCCCAGTTCCTTCAGTTCCAACAAAATTCTGCATACAGTTTTCAGACAATAGCAGCAGATGCTAAAATTAGCTCCTAAAGTTTTAAATATACACTGTAAAAATGCTTGTTATAAATACTTTAAGGATCCATAAACTTCTCTAAACCCACGTCCTGAAACAAAGATTTTAATACTTGCCTACTGTTCAGACAGAACTGAAAACAGATAATACTTACCACTTTTCTAGGATGATCTTCAAGTTCTGATTTTCTCTTTTTTGATGTGCTGTCCTCATGGTCACTAACATCTTCCTTTTCATTTCCAGCACAATGCCCTTTACCTGAAGTTGTATTATTGTCATCCGAACTGACAGCAGACTCTGCTTCTGAAGCTTTAGATGTTGTACTATCTCCTTCCTCAACTAAGCTCTTTTCTAACTCTTGTTCTTCAACCCTGCTCGAATCAGACATGTTGGAGGTTATTCTTCTTGTTGCTTGATCAAACAGGAATCAGTGTTTTTTTCATAAATAAATTCTGTGAGAAAAGTGAGATTTGACTTTCAGTTTACAATTTATACTTGTTCTTCCTTACATTATAAGAGCCCCATACCTAGTGCTGTAGAAACAAATTAAAATCAGTTTTTACTACAGAGTGCACACAATCTAGCCCTCATATTTGATTAGTCAAAAGAAGACAGCAGGTTAAAAAGTAACATTTTAGATGTATTCAATTGGGTTTAACACAGATAACACCCAAGTTACCATATGAGTTTCTCTCTCTGTTCCAGTTTATTTTGAGCATTTGACAGGACTTTGGTACAGCTAGCTTCACTGTTTCCTCTGAGCAGCTCTCCTGTTAGTGTGATTCTGTCACACAAAAGAGAGGAAAGAAAAAAAAATTAAAATTAGGAAAACAAGGTGGTTAAAAGCAAGGGCTGGCAGAAAGGTATGGGGCTGGCATAGCCCAGGTAAGGGCCAGACACTCCTGTCCCCAGCTGACTAGATTTCAAGCTGACGTTTTTCAGAGTCTAAAGCCAAAAAGGACCATTAGCTCATCCACTGAGTAGCAAGGGCCGCTGGGTCTCGCTCCGCACCTCAGCTCTGTCCGGCTAGGCCCAAGGCAGCCAGGTGACGCCGCCCCCCACGTTCTGGCCCGGTCCCAGCCTCACGCGCTTGTACCAGCTGGCGCTTGGCCTAGGCCCCCGGCAAAGGGGGAACTAGGGCGGGGCTCCGGGCGGCAAAGCCCCGCCCCCCCGCGGGGAGTCAGATACCCCCGTCTCTGGCACTCGCCCCCACCCTCCTCTTCCGGAACCCCCGAGCAATAGCAGAGACTCTTGGCAGGTCACCTTCACGAACCACGCCCCCCCCCCCCCCCGACAACCTCCAAAGGGGCGGGGCGATGAGGATGGAACAGCTCCTCCTCCCCCAAACACCGGGCCCAGGCCCCGCCCCTTCGGCCCACCCCCCATCCCTGCGCCTCTCACTGCCCCGCCCTCCCAGGGCACATGCAGACGCTAGCGCGAGTCCCATCCCGTCCCCCGGCAACAGCGCCCTCGCGCACCTCCCTCTTCTGCGTCCCAGCTAGCAATCAACAAGCGACTGCGAGTCCCCCCCACCCCGGCACTGCACCACTTTGCCCCGCCCCCTTCCTCCGCAGAGCGCGCGCGCAGTCCTTCGCCCTGTCTCCTCCCCTGCGGCGTGCGCGGGAACGTGAGCGTCGCCCCCGCCCCCAAACTTCCCGCTCTGCGGAAAGCAAATGACTCGAACCGCAGAAGCGGGGCGGGCGCACGGAAGCTGTTTCCTGAAGGGACGCTTCGCGCTTCATGCTCCGAGCCCGGCCTGTGCCCCCCATCCGCGCGCGGCTCCTCAGGACCGAGGAACGTACCGGGCTGAGAGTCTGCGCAGCGCTCACCAAACCAGGCTTTCCGCCATCCTGTTTGCGGAAGTGACGCACATAGAAAGCTTTGAGATGTTTATGTCATATCCGGTGGGGGGGAACGGAGGATGAAAGAGCCGCAGTGGGGCACCAAATGCGCACGCGCATACGTGACTCTTCTCCAGTCTAGAGCGTATCTGAAGGGAGGGAATGGGCCGGGAAGACAGCGGCCTGACGATTTCCAGGACTACAGTCCCCAGAAGGCCTTGCAGTGGAGCATGCGCAGTGTGAACACTCGGACCTGAAGGTGGTGGGGCTCCGGGGAGCAGTTTAGTACAAACACGTTGCCTGGAGGCAGGGCGAGGCCGTTGCAGTCGGGTCCCAACGCAGCCCTCCGCGCGTGACCTTGTGGCTCCGGCCCTATGGAGCAGCGGTCTGAGCGCAAGGTACGATCCCCGCGTTCTGCCGGCAGGGGCGGGTGGGGGGCGCGTCGGGCTCGGTGGTCCCTGGTCGGCGGGGAGCGAGGGGCGCGACCCCGGGCAGCCTGACCCTCCGCCCGCCCCCCGAGACAGCGCTTCGGCCTCTGTCCCGGCCCCGGCCCGCCGCGGGTGCCGCCCCCAGGCACCTGCAGCAGAGCGGTGCGGGGAGGAGACGTGCTGCGCGCCGCCGAGGGCCTCCCTCCTCCTCCGCGGCCGAGGCGGTCGGTGTCGAAACGTGCTGCTGCCGCCCCAGCGCTGGAGAGGGCGCTCCCCGGCAATCGCCCTGACCGCTCCCTGCTTTGGAAACCACACTTCGGTCAGGCCCCACGAGCGAAGGCGGCCGCGAAGGCGCTTGTGTCTGAATTTGCTGTTGTGTAAAAGTGCTTTTGCCATCTCAGCTGTGCTCGCTCCAGCATGTTTCCGTTCCCTCCGAGAAACAAGTCTGGGTGCGCCTTGACTCTTTACACTCCGTGAGCTGCTTTCTCTGAGAACGTGTTGGAGCAATGTATTCTGCTTTCTATGTGAATAATTTCTACGTTCATAGGATGTGGCTACAGCTAATGCAAGTAGAGAGGGTCCTTTTCAGGCAGGGACGGGAGCCTCAGATTTGAGAAATCTTCTTCCTCGTTCTCCTCCTCCCACGTTCTGATCTCTTGTTCTCTGCCTTTTTTGCAAGGAGGCAGCAGGATCCTGCCTACTGAGTGTTCGGGGTTTTCTTTGCTCCCACCTTGCCTCAGCTAACCTCCCTAGTCGCCCATATATCTGATCTTATATGGTCTGTATCATAAAAGTATGCAGGAAAAGAGAGGTCCTTCCTCCTAGTACTTTGGACTCCAGGAATGGAAAGTAAAAGTCAAAAGGAATGATGCCCTTCTTTTATTGTGGTTATGCTAAGAATTGTAGGAATACAAAGTAACACTTTTTTCTCTGCAAACTCTTTAAGGAGATTGCTGAGGTTGTCCTCCAATAAATTCAGCGTGATAAAAGGAAGGAGTAAAAGTCTTTGCTGCTTTAATTATGCCTGCATTGTTAAAACGGCAAAAACACTATAGCATAGGCTCAGTTATATTAACATATAAGCACTTTTATAGCACTACAACTGCATCTACACTAGAACTTACACTAGCATAACCATGTTGGTAACAAAAAAAATGACACTTCTTACCAACATAGTTATGTCAGTCAAACTTAAGTATAGACTAAGCTGAATTTTGAAGATGTCCACCTCTTCAAGAACAAACCCAGAGAGCAAAGAAAGCAAGCCAGGATGCTGATTCCTACCCAAATGCAGTTGTTTGTTTTTGAGGCCAACTTGTGTTCCTGAATGTAAGATTAGATTTGAAAAAAATATCCTTCTTAAAGCGAACAAAATGTAAAATACAGCCAGGTCTATCCATATTTTCAGTAAGCCTGAAAGAATTGCTAAGAGTTGTGAACTGCCCCGTTCATCTCAATAGGACTTTAATTCAGATGCCATCTGATAGATATTAACATTAACTACTTCACTGTTCCTCTATTACATGTTTTGATCAGCAGTCAAATCATGAATATGAGCACAGTCTGCTGTGATATTTTATTTTGACTCCACGAGAAGGCGGTGCTTAAGTGTGTGTCACCACCACTCCCTCCACCTCAATGTGACGCGTGGAGCCTATAAAGCAAGGGGTGAGAGTGGAGCTCAGGGAACAGGTGTGGGGGAGGAGACGTACCCATACCCCATCAAGAGAAAGTCAGAGCATCTCTTTTCTGGCTATGTTGACGCCACGGACCTCACAGAAGCACAGCTGTACCGCTACATCTACACTGCTGTAAGGTCTCACATGTAGCCGCTCTATGCCAGCAGCAGAGAGCTTTTCTGCCAGCATAATTAGACCACCCCCAATGAGCAGCGGTAGCTATGCCGGCAGGAGAGCATTTCCAACTGACAAAGAGCTGTCCACACTGGTGCTTTTGTCGGTGAAACTTATCTTGGTCAGGGGTGTTTTTTTTCCCCACAAACAAAAGTGCTAGTGTAGACAAAGCCTCTGAAGTGTTAACTTGGGTGATTGTGTCTGATCACTTGGTTGGTCTACTGTGGGTGATAGCTGTCACACTTGCAAAGCCATACTTGAGCTGCTGCATTCACGCTAGTGTAAAGTGTTAGAAATTCTGGGGTCAAAACTCATGGTTCTTAGTGCTTCAGACCAGTTCCCTTGAACCACATTTTTAGGGATCTGCTTGAGGTACTTTGTAGTCTACAGGAGATTTGGAATCTGAGGCTGATCCTTGCCCTAAAGTGGCCGAATCCGTTCGTTAAATATCAGTAGATCTAGCTAGAATCTTGATAATTCACTATAGTGGTGAATTCCTGATGTTTTCAGTGGGTCAGCTACATTTCCAATAGACTTTTATCTCAGACTTTCACTAAGAAAATGATGATAAAAGCAGATACTCTGATAGGAGAGTCCTCTCTAATCATCTTTCTCTCACTCTGCCTGTTTTGTCTATTTAGATTGATAGCAATTGCTAACAGTTGCTGTGGTTGGGGCTTCTAGGTGCTACTTCAATGCAAATAGTAACTTGTGACCTCTTTAGTCTCTGAATTTCAAGGAGATCATCTTTTTTACTCTTCTATGAACAGTTCTGATCCTTTCTTTAAAAGTACCCAATCACTTCCCACCCTCAATGTTTCTCTCAGTTCTCACAAATTATGCCTCATCACACCTTCTGCCCATTTCATGATCCCTCACAAGAACACAGTTCAGTGCATGCTGCACTGACAATTCCGGAGGTGAAGTTTCTTCTGTTGTGGAGCAAAATGGTATTGTAAAATGCTTTAGGTAGGTCCTGTGTTATTTTTGGAGACTTGAAAGGGGAAATGCCTCTTGGCCCAGCTATTCTTGTTATCCTATGGATCTGCCATCTGATGTTGCCCAAAAACTGATCTTGTTCATGAGTTATAGTTAAAGAAACAATTAAAAACAGAGTTGTACAAATGTACTGATGATTGTCATCAGTTATCAGAAATAATGCTTATCAGTAGTCTGTCTTTCCAGACTCTAAGGAAAAACGGAAGAATTAGTGAGATGGTTGAGGACACATTGTAAAAGTTCATAGTTTCTAGATTATCTTTATTTAGATTTTTTTTTTATTATTATTATTATTATAGCTCTGTTCCTGCCACTACAGTGACTTCAGATGTCTTTTTCAACAGAGGGTGGCAAGGGAAAAAAGTTTAAAGATGCTGTTTGGCTCTAGCACATGCCAGTTGATCATCTGTCTGCCTTCCTTAAGAATGTCTAGATCGAAAAGTAGATTTCTTGGTTACTTTTGGAGGATACAGTGGTCATAATAGCTGCAGTCCCATCCCCATCACTTTGCTCTATTCTCCTTTTTAAAGATAGTTATAAGTGGCTGACTTAGGATTTGAAAAATTCTCTTGCCAGCTGAGCATTCGTCCTTTTCAGACGTCTAACTAAGCAATGGATTTAGAAATTAATTTTAAAGTGAATCATAACCATTATGGTTGTAAAGATAACCCAGCAAAAGTAAACATGTGGTGGTGTCATCCTGAGTCTGCAGACAGCTCCAGTATCTCTGCTGCCGCTCATAGCGTTCCCAGTCTTAGTGATATAGTTCTGCTCAGTTTCAGTGCTATTTTTGCGGCTCTGACTAGCAACGCTGACACTAACTAGAAACATGTCAGTCATGTTAAAGCTATGAACGACAAAGGTAGGCGCTGAGGTAGTCACGGGGGATGGGAGGAAGACCAGATTTCATAATGAAGAATATATTTCTTGGCAATTTGTGACCAATTGAAGGTGGTAAGGGTATGTCAACACAGCAAAAGCAGTGCACAGAATAGCCTATCTGAGCTAACTTGAATTCAGCTAGCACAAGTAACAATACGAGTGAAGAGAGTGCAGCGTGGGCATTAGAGCAGGCTAACAAGCCAAGTACATACCCAGGTTCTGCACCAGGCTTGTACTACCTGCGCTGAAGCCCTGACTGCTATGATAGCCTCTGAACGATTGTGGAATATCCACATTTTAGCTGAAGAAGTTGTTCTTTGGTGATTTGGATGCAGAGGAAGTACATTGAAACCAAAGTCCTCCCTTGAAAGAGGCAGAGTAGGATCTATATATTCAGTTGAAGGTGATATCAGTGTAGTTATTCGTGCCAGATGTTGCTAAAGGGCCCTTCTGTTTTACTATATTCCAGATAGACCTGAGGATTTCTGGTCTTTGAACATGTAAATATTGCAAACAGCAATAAAACATTAAAGTGCTAAGTCTGTTATGATTATAGCTTGATGGGAAAAGTTAAAGGCTTGGCTAATGTTATACTCCCTTAGCAAAGTATAGAGTTCCATATTTTGAAGTAACTATGAAAAATTGTTTTAAAAATTAATATGACAACTTAAAAAAAAAAGAAAAAAAAAACTACCTTTTAGCCAAAGCTTGCTTGCTTAAGTTTTAGCTCAGAGAGGACTTACTGCTCAGTTAACAACCCCCAAAAACAAAAATGCACAAAGCAAATTTTGGACTATATTGAACCTCCAATAATTAGCCATAAATCCAATCAGACATCGTTTAAAAGGCAATTTGTTGGTTTATGGATCTAGTCTCCTATTCATCTATTTCGTAGGTAGTGTTCATTTAACTCATGGGAAGAGCACAAACAGCCTGGGGGACCTGTTGAAAGAAAAGGCAGTAACCAATTTTTCTGAAAGTTGTATTTTTTAATACAATATAATGTGGTAAGGGGACACGAATACAATGCTAATAGTTGCAATACATTCTGAAGTTCAAGTGGTAATTCTGTAATAATTCAGTAGAGGGCAGAATAAAACTTCTAAAGGAAAGAGCCCAGCATAGCTGCTCAGTATTACAGAGCAGGGATACTGAGCGGTTACTATGGAGTTGGAATTAGCACCATCCAATAAAAAAGTAATTGAAGCAGTGACTGCAGTAGGGTGCAGAAATGTAACAGCCTAGAAAGAGCTATAAAGAGTTTTGTATGTTGTATTTGTTTTAAGAAGCTGTAGAGATTTAATTTAGTGTGGTGTTAAAAGGTAGAACTAAGTACAATGTAAAACTTCAGATCTCTGACTCCTGTCAAAGTAAAGGCGGGGGTGGGAGTATTTCTGTCACTTCTAGTTAGATGCAGATTAGCTAAACTAAGATGTACATCATCTTAAAGAGTAATTGAAATGCTTTTTAAGTACAAACCTACTGTTTAACATCCCACGTCTTTAACTGAACACACAGATATAAAATAAAGCTCTTCTACTTATATACTTTCTAATACTTTTTTCCAAAGTTCTATCACTAACACTTGAAGATCTTTAAGAAAAGCTGTTCCCTGTTCTACTTGAGGTCTTTCTACACTATAAAACTGCTTTGTCAACAGACTTAGTTACAGCAGTGAATATTAAAATCTAGCTATAGACTTAATTTGTCCAAGGCTTTATTATGGTTCTGTGATCTAGCTAGATCCCATCTATCTGCAGATTTAAACTATGTTGTGACCAAGCAAGGCAAGGTTAGATACAATAATGTAAAAATGTTGGTGACCAGCCTCTGCTAGTACCACTGGAGCCGCACCAATCTAGCGCAGTGGTGGGAGATTTAGAAGTGCCAGTGAAGACACAGCCACAACAGCCACATGTAGAAATACCACAGAGAATAAGGCCTTGTCTACGCTACAGAGTTTGTTGACAAAAGTTTATGCTGACGTACAGCCACTACTTTAATTAAACTACTGTTGCATGTCCACACTAGCATGTCTTGGCAGAGTGCATCCACACTAACAGCTCTTGCATCGACACAGAGCAGTGCACTGTGGGTAGCTATCCCACTGTACAACTGGCAACAGGGTGCTTTGGGAAGGGTTTGCAGTGCCTCATGGGGCAGGTAGAGCGTCAGGTGATGTAGGTTTCTCAATCCCATTGTTCCATGGGCATCCTATTAGATTTCTAGCTACTTTTCAACTGAAGCAGGAGTAGGGTGGGGAGGAAGAGTGAGAGTGTGTGTGTGCGGGGAGAGACAGTGTGTGTTGGGGGATTGGGGTGGGGGAGTGAATATGTGAGAGAGACAGTGTCTGCGTTGGGGCAGAGTGAGTGTGTCGTGTGTTGGCATGCTGTCTCTTTAACTTCAGACAGCAACCGGAAGCAACCAGTCCTAAGGTAGTGGAGGGGAACATCCCCCTCACATCAGCCCCCACCTCCCTCCCTGGTTCTGCACAGTGTAGCAGCCCACTCCTTCCTCCCTCCTTCCCTGCAGCAGCAGCCTGCCTGCCGCTGTTCTCCTGGTGCTGGAGAGAGCAGGATTCCACATTAATTATTTGCTCATTGCTGTTGGAACAGAGCAGCATGCCCAGCTGTCAGAACTTCCCAGAGCTTTGAAAGGAGAAGGGCACATGCTTGTGTAGCTGTATGCAGGGCAGCCGAGTTCAAAACAGTGAACAGAGACGTCACTCACGGTGGGCATTGTGGGATACTGGGGGAAGCCGTTATGGCAACATAACAAATCATCAAAGTAGATGCTGCCCTTCGTCACTTTAACTTTGCCGCAAAAAGCATTATGCCTCTCATTGAGGTGGTTTTATTTTGTTGGCAAAATAGGAGAATTTTGCCCCCAAAAAGTAGCATTCCAGTGTGTATACCTTCACTGTTGTGCCAGCAAAAGCTGCCTCTTGCCGACAGAACTGCATGGTGTAGACAAGGCTTAAGATTGTGGCACAGTATCCTTCACTGCTGCTGGAATGTGCAATGGTTTCCTACTGAATGTGGTTCACATTACAGATGTTCGCTGACTTTATTGGTTAACATATCACCATCTTAAAAAACTGGTGTTCTATCAATTCACTTCGTGGCAAGCTCATGTACTACAGTTTTGGGACCCTGTACAAGAATGTATGACTGTATCGGGTATGTCCAGCTGCCTTGGACAAACATAGTTGCCGGATATTCCTAGTTAAATCACTTAGCGGAATAGTCAACACTATCACATTTAAGATTATAGATTAATACCCAGTTAAAGACTTACTGATACTTCATGGAAAAAAGAGGAAAACATTGGGGGGGGGGGAACTAATTACTCTTTCCACTTCTGTAGAGGGATATTTACAAGAAAAACTGGATGTCTCTTTTGTTGGTGGGAGTGGTGGTGGTATAATTTTGCTGGCAATAAGTAGCAGAAAGGGATGAATTTAAGTTCTTTAAGATCTTGTTTTCATGTTAGCATTAAGCTATTTTGTCGAAAATATTGTATTAGTAGAAGTCTTCCTAAACAATATTGAACACTTCCATGGGGCACCACTAGACTTTGCAATTTAATGTGGGGAAGTCACATCTAAGGGCTGGTCCACACTAACCCCCCAGTTCGACATAAGATACGCAACTTCGGCTACGTGAATAACGTAGCAGAAGTCGAAGTACCTTAGTTCGAAATACAAGGTACTTACCTTTTCTAACACTTTTATTATTTTTGTTGCCCTCCAGTTTGTCCACATCTTTCCTAAAGTGTGGTGCCTACAACTGAACACAAAACTCCAGCTGAGGCCTCACCACTGCTGAGTAGAATGGGACAATTAGCTCCTGTCTTACATATGACACCCCTGTTAATGCATACCAGATGTATTTTTCCCAACTATACATACTGTTGGCTCATAATTGGTTTGTGATCCACAATAACCCCCAGATCCTTTGAAGCAATAATACTGCCTACTAGTTATTTCCCTTTTTGTGTCTGTGCATTTGGTTTTGCTTCCTAAGTGTAGTACTGTGCTTTTGACATTATTTAATTGTTGATTTCAGACTAATTCTCCACTTTGTCTAGGTCATTTTGAATTCTAATCTGGTCTTCCAAAGTGCTTGCAACTCTATCATCTGCAACTTTTATAAGCATATAATACACTCCGTTATCCAAGTCATTGATGAAAATATTGAATAGTACTGGATCCTGCAGGACCCCATCAATAACTACTGTGAGTGCAGACTTTCAGCTGGTTGTAACCCATCTTACAGTAAAGGTAACCTGTAAAGCAGTGGTTCTCAAACTTTTTTTTTTCCCCGCGGACCACTTGAAAATTGCTGAGGGTCTTGGCAGACCACTTAATGATCTTTCCAAACGTTGTTTGTACCATTAGCTAACTATTGAAAAGCACTTTGGATAAAAGCACTATATTTAATTAAAAAAAGGAAAAAAGGTTGTTAGTAAACTTTTTTGTTCCACAAATAAAAACACAGAACTCATATTTTCATATCAGTAGTTTTACCTTTCAAATGTGATGGATGTGCCCTCTCTCCCCCACCGTGGCAGCCCCTGAGCTGGGGCTGGGAAGGAGGGGTGTGTCTCCCCACTACAGAACTGAGGCCGGGAAGGAGGGCTGTCTTTCCCCAGCAGCCACAACCCTGGATCTGGGGAAAGTTGCCTCTTTCTCTGGCCGCTGCAGCCCTGCACATTCCAAATTCACCCCACCCCACTGCCCCCTCCCACCTACCCGCTATTCCCCCCCACCCCAAGGCTACCACTTCACCTTACATGTGCGTCTTCTCCACTGTCCAGGCACCTAATTAGTGGTGCAATGCCTGCGCGTCTCCACTAATTAGGTGGATTGCCCTTCATTGTCTTGTGTGCAGCCGCCCAGGCACACACCTTAGAGGGAACTATCCGCAGACCACCTGAATGGAGCTTGCAGACCACTGATGGTCCACTGACCACAGTTGGAGAACCTCTGCTATAAAGGACTTTTTAAAACTGGGTTTTCCCTGATTTGATTCTTTGACGTACAAAAGACGTAATATTACACTCGCACATACCCCCCAAAAAATCCCTTAGAAATATCGTAAATGTCAAGTGTAGGCTTCCCTGGTTTCACAGCAGGACACGAAGGGTAAAGGCTCATGAGTTTGAATTGGGAACTCTGTCATGCTGTAATTGAAGTATTACTTAAATTTTAACAAACACAAATGAAAAATAGTTTTAATCAGGCCTTTCTACACAGGAAAGATTTTTTTGGTGTAATGTAAAGTGTGAATTTAAACCAGGGTAGTTACACTGGTATACTTCCCTGCCCCACAGGTAAACACTCTTAGGCCTCATCTACATGAGAATATTTTCGGTATATCTTTAGGTTTTATTGGCATAAACTGCCTTGCATCCATGCATGAATTATCTTCTTTTTGTTTCATCTTGTGTTTTATCCTGCTATAATTAATCCACTTTGGATGTGAAATAATTCTATTTTGGAATTAGTTATATACTGCTATAAGGTTCATGTGGATGCATCCCCATTTTGAATTACCAGTATTTCTACAGGTAGTCCTCTAACAGCTATCCCACACTGCTTTGGTTCACATCTGGATTGGCCTGTCTGGTTATCTGAGCATTCTCCGTTGCTCTGGAGTCATCTCGAGAGGCTCTCTCTCTCCATCCCTGGTTTAAATGATGGCATACACACAAGCACATCTGCTTGTAACGCTAGTTCAGATGCCAAGTCCATTACAGCCACCATGTCCAGTGCTTTCACATGGTCTCATCAGGAGATCCTGGACTTCCTTACTCTCTAGAGCAGTGGTTTTCAACCAGTGGTTCGTGGACTCCTGGGGCTCCACAGACTGTCGTAAGATTTCCAAAGAGGTCCGCACCTCCATTTGAAATTTTTTAGGGGTCTGCAAATGAAAGGTTGAAAACCACTGCTCTAGAGAGAGGAACAAGTTCAGTCTCATCTTTCTGGTAGTCAGGAAAAGCAGTACTCCCAGAACACGTGCCAGCACTGTGCCAAAGGCATGGTCTTGTGACAGAACCACAAAAATGTCAAAGACAAAAAACAAGACCTCTCATATTGCTCCCAGTATGTGTGCAGGACTGGAATTTTTGCTCAAGAAACCCAATATATGTTGGACAGTTTGGCCATGGCCCACGATGAGGCAGACATGCCTTCAGAAACCACATAGGAAACTCTGGATCCCATGCAGGAGGAAATTTCCCTGGACTACACAATCTCTTTGGCATGCCCTACTGCCATCCAGAGATCCATCTGGAGACACCACCCGAGAACCAGCCAGAGAGACAGAATGACAATGCTGAAGAGGCGTCCTCATCCAGTAAGTATAAAGTGCTGTATTACAATTAGCTGTCCCGTTCTGCCTGTATGTGGGATTTGAAAACCTGTTTTCTGGATACTGGGTTTGCACTGTCATGGCTGGCAGATAGTGCTACAGCAGAGGGCAGACATGGTTGTCCTCTGCTTACTTGGCCTTTTTGTAGCCTCCGCACTCAAGGTGGCATCCAATTTGGAAAATTAAACTACTGAGAGCATCTTTTTTCCCCAAAATTCTTACTCTCATAATCCCTAAACCAAAATGTGCCCTCCCTACTTTCTCCTTCCAACTTGATGCTCCCTCTGCCTTCCAGGCTGTGCCATGGAAAAAATGTTAGAAGACAGTCATCCAAAGTGTTTGGTTGTGGCAAAATAAAAAACCAGAAGTGTACCAGTAAGAAATGCATACAAGACCATAATTTAGTCACTACCCTGAGCTCTTTTAGATTTCAAACATCTAAAATTTTAACAGGGTAAATTGGCCACTTGTGGTTAAAGGACTTATGCAGCAGGACAAGAACAAGTGAGAAAGGACAACTGGGGACATGCCGAGGAGCTGTCAAGAGAGTGTTTGGACCAGTTGGACAGGGAAATAGACTTGCAGGAAAGGATGTCGAACATGATGCAGAAGCAGATAAGGTAGCTGGAGAACGTTGTTACGCTGTGCTCACATAGACAACACCTTAACCTAATTTAATTCTATTGAGAATACAGCAAACTTGAGATTCCCTTTTCACACCCCCAACTGCAAAGGATAGACAGTTCCCACATCATTCTACTCCCGAAGACGAGAACAATTACAATCCCACCTTCTTATTTTGTGACCCCATCTGCACAAACAAGTTCATTCTGTCCTTTTGGTTATTTCTGCACCCTTTTATTTATTCATCTTCAAGTGCTTGCTCATATCGATTCCAATTAGTGTGTATTTGCTGCATGCACAGTTTTCTGGAAGGTTTTTCCCTAGCAGCACCTGTCGGGTCGGCTCTGGAGCCCCCTGGAGTCGCGGCTTCATGGCGGCGCATATAGGGTCCTGCCGACCCACTGCCTCTCCAGTTCCTTCTTACCATCAGTGGCGGTCGTTGGAACATTTTGTCTCTCGTCTTCAATGAGTGATCCTCTAGTGTATTTCCTGTAAATAGTTAAAGATAGTTTAAAAATTGTTGTAGGTAGTTAGACATGTGGACTTGGGGTACTGGGGAGGTTCCCTCCCTCACTTCTCCATCCCTCTCCTGGGCCTGGGGCATGCCTCAGACCCAGGAGTTCTAGCCATGCGGAGTTTGCCAGAAGCCTATGCTGAAGGGCGACCCGCACTCGGCTTGTCTAAAGTGCTTGGGGAAGTCCCATCAAGTAGACAGGTGCAAGATCTGTAGAAGCTTTTGCCCCTGCACGAAGAAGGAAAGGGATCCTAGACTAAGTTGCTGCTAATTGGAAGCAGCTCTCCACCCTCAGTCTGAGTCGAGCCCCATGGACGTGGCACTGGGCTCCTGAGAGTCAGTGTGCAGCGCACTGGCTGCGGTCCAGGAGGTGCCGAGGAAGGACTCTGACATCAGAGACCCTCGGCACTGGCGTTCCCCAGCGCTGAACACGGCACGGGATCAATCTCGGCACTGCTCACAGTCTTCTGTTCTGAAGAAACAGCACAGGAAGACTGATAGAGGGCACTCCCATTCCCGTGCACAGGAATGTGAACCCAAGGGAGGGAGACCGCACCTCCCCTCCAGCTCAGTGACTGGCACCGTTCACTCCGGGCTTCCGGGAGGGACCATTGAGTCCAGTGCCACCGGAGGAGACCCAGGTGGAGGGTTTGGACCTCCCTTCCACACCTGAGACTTATGAGGTAGCGCGGGACCTGATAACGTTGACAGGCTTGCACTCACCCGACCACAGTGTCACAGCACCAGTCCTGAGTCCCCAAACGACTCAGAGGCCACCCGTGAAGTTCAGGGGCAAGCCGGCTATGACTCGGCAACGATCTGTGTCACCCCGGCAACGATCCCTGGCACCGACAGGCATGGCTCCACCATGGTCCCTACGCATGGACTCATTGGAGTCCGCATCGGACACAGACTCGTGTGTGCCGGAGAAGCCGACATAATAGCTGCTGGCACTCCCAGTCAGCAGGGATGACCCAAAACTTTCCTCCGGTACCGTGGCCACCACAATGACTCAGATGCCAACCTAGTGGCCCTTTTGGACCCCATGGGCTTACCACCACTCCCAGGGGTCTGCCTTTGTACGCTCCTTTTCCATCATATCCAAGAGAAGGACTGCGTCTAGGGCCAGGGATTTCTCACGGGCATCAGCCAGCGCCATTATTGGTACCACGCCCAGCACCGACAACAGACCCAGCGCCGTACCCAGCACCATGGCTTCACTTAGTACCATGGACGGTACCACCGCTGCGGCTGGGGCGGAGCCGCACCATTTTGAGGAGCTGGATGGGCAGGAGAACCCCTCCCATATTCCGGGCTCCGCCTCATCGTTTCCAGATGAGACAATGGGCCCCCCACTTCCCGGCAGCAGAGCCCACCTTGAACTTCTAAGGCAGATTGCTCAGAACCATGCAGTACAGATGGAGGAGTTCACCGAGGTGTCAGACCCAATGGTAGACATTTTGATCCCCAGCAGGACCCACCAGGGTGACCCTTCCCCTGATAAAAACCATTCAAGAGAACATCAATTCCTAATAAAATCAATTCACAAGTCTTTGCTACATTGTATACACTTCATTTATTAAATTACATTACTTTCGTTTTCCTTCCCTATACCATGCAGTCTAAGTACAAGCACAGTGATTCCCTGGCTCATAGGGGCATTAGATAGAGGCATCCTCTCTAGCTGGTCATAACATCTCAGAAGTCTCTTCACTTCCCACCCATTGATGAGGCTCTCTCCCTTGCTCTCAGATGTGAAAAACACTGCAAGCAGCTATGATACAAGACCGATATCTCTCAGAAGCCTCTGGCCTTGTCATGACATATGTTAACCTTTCTTTCAGTCTTCCAAATGCTCCATAGTCATTCTGCAGCTACTCAGGTTATAGTTAAACAGTTCTTTCTCCTATCCATGTGTTTAGCAAAAAGCTTCATAAGCCAGAGAAGCAGAAAGTAAACCAATTCTCCCAGACAACTGTCTGGAACCCTGACACCATACATGTTTATAGTAGTTTTGGGAGCAAAAGTTCCATTTTTCATTGCCTAAACCAGAGGTGAGTTTCTACATATCCTGGCATCAGGGACGCATGGGTCCCTCAATGGCCTCTATATGGGATCCCCAAAGATTCAAAAGCCATCAGTAACCTCCTGTGCATTGCCAAGCTTAATGACCCAGGACAGCAACACCCTCGCAGCCAACAATGTGTACCTCTATGACCAACAACCCTGAAAGTTGATCTGCCAACCAGACTGGTTAGTTACTGACTGGTAGCAGCTGGGCATTGCAAGCTTCCAGATGGCAATGACCACATGATTCTGCACACTGAGTGGGCCTCGTTGGTATTTTACCAATGTAACTCCAGGACGAGCTTTGCACAGTTTTCCAAGAGAGCAGCCTTCCATATCATAAAGTTCTGCAGCCAAACATCCTAGGTCTGCAGCAGCGTTCTGTCCTATCAGTTAAGTGATCATTGGCTGAGCCCAGAAGTGGCACTCTACTCTGTGACACCAGCCTAAGAAAATATCATGTAGAAATAACTGCCCAATTTGTCGTCGTCGTCCTCCAATAGCTGTTTCTGTACAGTATTGTGGTGGTGGTCTGTCTGTTCTGCCACCGACCTGAGTGGTGGCCAGTACATCGGGAGCATCCTGTTTGTATGCGGGATGGTCAAGATCACTGAGCTCAGCAGTGCTTCCTCCATGCTGCCTGAGAGCAGTTTACAAAATTTGTTTGAAACCAACAGTTTTGAAAATGGTATTGGTTTTGGAATATTATGGAAGGAATCATAGAAGTTTGACCCCAGGGCCCAGAATTTTAGAAGGTATCCCATAATCCACCAGGAGAAACAACTTATAATGATTTGATATTAGCAGCAGCAGAACGTTCTTGGGATACCTGCCCAGACTGGTATGCACTTCTTAAGAAAAAGCACAGTGTTTTGTGGATGCTATGATTCACACAGGGAAGTCACAGCTTCTTTAGACAAAGCAGTGTGGACTTACTCTGTTGGTTTAGTTATACCTGTGTATACTGCAAAGGTTGAGAAAATGCGTAGACAGTATTCCAATACTAGTGCCTTTTGTTTTAGTTTAGCTTATGTCGCTTGGGATAAACTTTAAACCCTACTGAAAAAAGCCACTCTTTTACCAGAATACATGTGTCCACCGGGTAAACCGTTCCTGTGTAGATAACCTTCAGACTGACCAAAAATCCTTTCCCCTCTTAAATTGCAGTCTTGTAATGTCATCTGTTTCCCTACTTCTCTATTCATCAGAGTCTTCAGTGTACACAAGAATTGTATTTCTAGGGTCAAGAACCTTCTAAGTCTTTAATTATATTATACACCCATAAAGTAGCAAAAAGCACACGCCTAATTTTTTGTGTGCTCCCAAGACTTCCATTTACATCATGAAGTCTTTCTGAGCAATCTAAAAAAAGTTAACTTTGCACCTCAATTACCAAATAGAGAATACAGCCAAAGCTGCTGTTTTTTTATATAATATAAAATAAAATAGCCAAATCCAAAGGGAGACCAGCGATGTACAATTAAATGCCACTGGTTTTCTAATGTTGATTTAGACTGTTCATGGGATTTAAAATTCTAAATGCTATCAAAGGCAGATTTGAAAAGTATGAAGGTTTGAAAGGTAAGTGGAGTAGCAACTGACTTAACCAGCGTTAACATAAGTAAAATTAAGGTAGAGGTCCCCATTCAGCTGGGCTAGAACATGCTATCGTTATGTAAATGAACAGAAATCATTAAAATTTCACTTGTTGCTTAAAACTTGCAATTTTTGTGAATAACATGACATTGCAATCTGTGTACTATTTTGAATGTATTTGCGTGTGTGTGTATATGGGAGCTGTCAGCTGGTCCTATTGAACTTTCAGAAATACCAGACATTTAAAACAAAAAGTTCATTTGGGTTATATATAGTTCAAAAATGTTCATTGCATTATACTTTTTGAGAGAGAAATTCTGAATTACAGTGTAATTACTAATTCTTCCTCATGTTAATCTTCATTCACACACCACTTCTCAGCACAGATTCAATAGCAGCATTCCATTGTTAGGTCTGGAATTACTAAAATGTCATTGGTTTAACAAAAAACAAATAATTTTTACTATTTTAGTACAAAGTAATGTAAATCATTAAAACTAAACTCTATTATCAGTACATTCTTTGATCCAGTATCGCTATAGTTTTGTTTTCCTCATTCTAACAAAGAGCGTCATGCAGTCATTAGAGCAAATTAGTGAGGTTGTAATATATTTTTGTTGGCTAAAAGTATCAGCGTTACATATAAAGAGTACATCTAGTAAAAGAGTTACATATAAAGCAGTAGAATAAGCATTTTCAGTGTGAGGAAAATAAATTGTGAAGATAATTTAACAGCACACTTTTCAGAATATTAAATACATGAACATTAAGATGATTTGGGTGCCACTAGGAAATAGCTGCAAAACTTTTCAGTTTCTTGTGTAGCTTTAGTTGCTAACTGGTTTAGTATGATACGTTTTTATTCTTCTAATCCATGAAAGTGTCCTCAGATTTTAAAGTCACATTGAAGAAGTTGCAAATTAATCTTTTGAAATACAATTATTATGGCCATTCTTAATTTAGAAAAATCAACTTTTTTTTCTTGTTTGCTTTCCCTAGGAACTATAACCAGCTCTCATCAGTCATCAAAATGCAAAGGAATTTAATACAGACTGTGTTTCAGCTGGCACATCGGACATGTTTGGTACCACATCGCACTGGTTTCCTTCAACACTTAAAAGGGAAACCAGTTTTGCCTCAGACTGGATGCAGAGTGGTTTTGGCATTGGGCCCTGAAAAACACTGTCTCCATGCATCTGCTGCACTCTGTCTCTCAAAGGAAGGAAAGTCATTGGGTGTATTTTCATCCCAACCAGAAGGCACTCACCACAAAGAACAAAAGGAAGAAAACCCTTTGAAACCAGCTAGTGATATACCCCAGGGGACGCCTGTAGAATCAAGTTCTTTAGAGCCTGATCCATTACAAGACAAATCAATTAGTCTCTTTCAGAGGTTCAAGAGAACTTTTAAACAGTATGGAAAAGTTATGATTCCACTGCATCTGTTGACTTCCAGTGTATGGTTTGGATCCTTCTACTATGCAGCCATGAAGTAAGTTACTGATTTGTAACAAGGTCATTATTGCTATTAATCTGAGACAAATATATACAAGAACATCTGCAATGTAGATCTTATTACGTGTCACAAATTACCCAACTTACTCCATCAGCAAAAGGAGTTTCCATGTCTTATTAAAGCCCAAGATTGTTAATGAAAGGGAATAGACCTCATATCAATGTGTTGTTTATGTACTATTTAACTTCCTACAGTCTGTCTATACCAAATACTTTATCTTCCTTTGGAAGGAATGTAATTGTCACCAAAATAAAACAATGCATACATCATAGGCGCCGGCTTCCTGCGGGCCCAGGGGGTGCTCATCCACCCCAGGTCCTCCTCCCCCTGCCCCACCCCTTCTCCCAAGTCCCCACCCCCGCCCTGCCTCTTCCCGCTCAGTTCCGCCCCCTCCTCTGAGAGTTCCCCATCCCTGCTCCTCCTCCTTCCTCCCAGCACCTCCTGCCCGCCACGAAACAGCTGATTGTGTCGGGCGGGAGGCGCTGGGAGGGAGGGGGAGGAGTTGATCAGCGGGACACCCAGCGGGTGGGAGGCGTGGGGCGACAGGGGGGGGAAGGGGAGCACCAGCCCTGGAGCACCCACTGAATTGGCACCTATGGTACGCATTACCTTACAATGGCATCTGTTTCCAGTCTCTGCTGTGTGGCAAAGATGGTGGCTTGTTCTCCCCTCTCTGAAACAATAGTAAAGGGAAATCCGCTGTAGGCCTGACCCCTCGCCCTTCTGGTTTTCCTCCCCTATGTGGTAGAAGAAACTAAGGAGAGCTTTCTGCTATAGGCCAAACCTTCTTTTGAATTTAAATTTAAATTTGTTTGTGTGGGCTGAAATTTGAACGATACAGAGTTCGTAGGTAAAAAATATATATACCATATTTGCTTTTCAGGCTGTCTCAACCGTAGAATGTGCCAGGTACCTACCTTCTCACTTCTTTTAGTTGAAGGGGGTAGGAGGTGGAAGAGGCAGGAGAAAAGGTGGTAGCAAGGTGTTTTCTTGTCTTTGGTATCTCTCCCTTCCAACGTCGTTTGGCAGCTGCTTGCTTTGTCCACTGCTTGCAGGAAGAGCAGCCCCTTGGAGCTAGCTGGTGGGGGCTTGAAACCAGGGTGGACCAGCAGCTCCCCTAAGTTCCCTGCGCGACAGCCGCCGAGCAGGCTATCAATTACTGGCAATTCAGCTATCCCTTTCCCCACTGCCATGTGCTGCTTCTGCCCTCTGCCTTGGAGCTGCTTCCGGGAGCCTCCTGCTTGCTGTGCGGGGGGGAGGGGGACTAATGTCAGGTTGTCTCCCCCCTGCTCCTGCATCCCACTTACCCCATCTCCATGGGGGTGGTGATGACTGGACAAGGTTCAGGACGAGGGAGCTTCCTTGGGAGCAGCTGCTGTCTCAACTTGTTAATCTACTTAACAAGTCAGTTTACTTTGAGTGGGGTCAGCGTACTTAAAGGGGCAATGCGCATCTCTCTCTCTCTCATACAGGGTGTGTGTCTCTGTCTGCCATGCTGTCTCCCCTCTCTCCATTCGTGCTGCCTTGTAGAGTGTGAGGCTAAATTAACAATGGGTTAATCCTTGAAGACTCAGCCAAAAGCTAGTTCATCATTTAGCACCAAGGCATTCCCTGGGAAATATCCCACCCTCTGACTTCACCAACTCAACCAAGCTTCACAATCATCATGGCTGTGTACAGTATTAAATTGTTTGTTTAAAATGTATAGTGTGTGCGTATATATGTATATGTGTGTGTGGGGGGGGGTATAGATATCTTTTTTTGTCTGGTGGTGAAAATTTCCCTGGGAACCTAACCCCCCATATTTACAGTAATTCTTATGGGGAAATTGGGTTCGCTTAACATTGTTTCGCTTAAAGTTGCATTTTTCAGGAGCATAACTACAACGTTAAGCGAGGAGTTACTGTAGTTCCCTCCCAACCCCCATCTTTGAGTTCAGAAGGTTTTTGTGAGAGGGACACAAAGCCTTTGAAGAATTCCTTGTTCTTTTACTATCTTTATCTTTAATCCTCTAGAAGGTACTGGGAACCAAAACTTCCAGTTTGGTGGTCTAGGTTAGGCCCATTAGTAGAAACTCTCTGAAGAAAATGTGTCATTTGCTCCTATTCCTCCCAAGAAACTAGTTTGATCACTGAGATTAGTTGTCATCTCTCTCCCCATGCTTCTCCAAAACAGTGTGGTGGATGAAAATGTATTGTATTGTGATGCTTTGTTTCTGGGGTTTTATTTAAACTAATCCTTGTCTTTTTTTGGACCCTCACAAAAGCACTGGGAGTATCAGGTGTGCATGGAGTGCGCAGCACTTACTAATATACTCAAGTCCTTATTTGCAATGCCCATGCCATTTCAGGTCTGGGCATCATTTGGATAGGCTGCCAGACATACACACTTGTTTGAATATGAACTCTGGATACCATTAATCATTCTGCTTTCTCTTTTTTTTTCTTGTTAGTATTTGTACATCTTGTAATAAAACTAATGTATCAACGCTCCACCAAGTCTACTCTCGTTTAGCCTCACTAGATCTCATGTGAAATTGCTGAAGACTTAAAACTGTGTGTTTCTGGTTTGGAAACTCACCTTGATTAGAATAAGCAATATTCATGTCAGCTACAAGATCAGTTTAGATTAGAGGGAGGTTTTATTAATCTGTTATTTTTGTTGAATTGGAATAAATGTTTATCTCTGGACTGTGCATGTTGCATATTTAATAATAGAAGACATGAAACAATGATAGTTTATGGCTGGAAGGATGGGCCTTTGACATCAGAATGCATTATGACACAAGTGTTTGTTTTAGTTACTCTAACCAGCTGGCATAATTGCCCTTTCTAGGCGCTATAGATCCAAATGTCATTCTAAATTTAGCCCATCTCAGAGTAATAAAGATCCCAAGCTATTAAAACATTTTGCTTTGGATGGATCTAAGGTTGATGCTCACATCCAGACATTTTAGACTGAGTAAAGTTTAGCTAGTTTGTCTGAGTCTTTAGTTAGCAGTTAAAACACACTTTTGACAAATGGACACAAATGAAAACATTTAATTAGGAACTAGTGAGAAGCAGAGCCTCAATATATCATACTAGAAAAGCAGCACCATCTTGAGGTGAAAAGTAAGTTGGATCATGAATAATAGTTATATAAGGCTAAATTATTCAAGTCTGAAATTATTTTATCAACAAGTGTTAACATATTTAGGCCCATCGCAGTTTTCTAATCTGAGTCTTCTAATACTTAGTAGTTAACATTTTAATGTTTAATGCTATAAAAGGGCACTTTCTTTTCTAGAGCAACGAAGAAGTGGGCTGTAGTCCACGAAAGCTTATGCTCTAATAAATTTGTTAGTCTCTAAGGTGCCACAAGTCCTCCTGTTCTTCTTTTTTCTAGAGCAACAGTTCGGTAACACACTATTTCCAATACTGTATTTATTCCTGCTGATACTGATAATGCACAGAATAAGGACTAAAACACTAAAATAGTTTAGAGAAGTTGAAAATTACGTTGACTATGATAGCATACTACTTATAGGGCACCCTGTACAGGTAATCTTAGGGCTTTCAGTGACACTGGCAAAACTAAATGTTAGAACAGTATTTCTAAATATCGGAAAATCCATTTCTTGTATAACTAATTGCATATACTCCCATTGGCCGGGAACGGTGAACTGCAGCGACTGGGAAGCCATGCCTGAGGATGGTCAACATCAGCAAAATGTCTCGTGGCCTGCAATCAGATTACCCTGATGGGCTGCATGCGGACCACAGGTTGCCCACCACTGGTTTAATGCATCTTGAGGGGAAATGTGAGGGACTGGAACCTGGATACCTCATTATGAGGGTAGGCTGCAAATTAATCTTAACACAAACAAGTATATTGTGTTCTCTGTCTCCATCTCTTAGGGCTTGTCTTCGCTATGGTGGTAAGTCAACCTAAATTACGCTACTCCAGCTATGTGAATAACATAGTTGGAGTCAACGTAGCTTAGGTCGACTTACCCCAGTGTCTTCACTGCACTGCATCGATGGGAGACGCTTTCCGGTTGACTTCCCTTACTCTTATCAGACAGCTGGAGTACCTGGGTTGACCAGAGAGCGCTCTGCCTCTGAAGAGAGGGTCTTCACTAGACCCGCTAAATTGATCCCTGCTGCAGTGAAGACCAGCCCTTAGAGTGAAGCTGGTCCTCAGTTCTCACATGAACTGAGCCTTCACAGTTTAGATGAATATGACTTTCTTTGCACCAGTGTATCTACTTACCTCCACATATACTAAATAGGGACAGACGCAGTTTGATTAAGTAGTAGCTCAAACCATCAGGTACAATTTATTACTTTCATTTCTTAAAATAATGTAAAAATCTTGTTTGTTTACATGTAATACAAACATACCAGAAAATGTGTTTAAAAACAAGTATGTTGCTTAGAGTAAGAAATACTGTGCTGAATGTTTTAATGATCCTTTCAAACATAATCCTGTTTTTATGTATAACTCTTTTTCTTTGATAGAGGAGTGAATGTCATTCCTTTCCTAGAGTTCATTGGGGTTCCAGAAAGCATTGTAAGCATTCTGAAAAACTCTCAGAGTGGATATGCGCTAACTGCATATGCAATGTATAAGGTAGGTACCATTATAGTTAATCGGTTCTGACATTGCCCAGTGATCTAAACAATTCTCTTAGATCAGAAAGAATTAGCCCTGTTCTCCCTCTTAATAGTTTAGACATTTTTAAATGAATGTTTTAAACCTAAATATTCACATTACTCAAGTTAAAAGGGTCAGAGTGCTTTTAAGCACCTTTGCATCACTATAAAATATTCCTAAACTGTTTTATTTTGTTGAATGGCTGTTTGGCATGCCATAGTAGTGGTGACAATCCTGTGTAATACCTCTGTTTTCCCCATACGTAACTCTCAGAGCTAGAGAGTGACAGTTTAAATGTTTTGAGTTCTTCAGGTGACAGTGCAATTTTTTTTTTCCTACTGAATTTTTTAGTTTAGTACTTATGCTTTCATTACTGACTTAGTTGGGATTTCATTGGCCAATTGTCCTAATACAGTACTTAAAGATCAGATTTTTGGTTATTTTTTTCTGGGTTTAGATCTGCACAATTTGTTTGTACGGTGCTTTGAACATGTAAAGCATTGTACAAGAGCTAAGTATTAACATCTTTATTTACAATACATCGTCCTTTTGTTGTGCACATATCTGATTGTTTTAATGCATTTTACTAGTTATGTAGCTAACTTTTGTCCTAAGTAAAGGGATGATGAAGTAAAGGCACAGACACTTGCCAGTTTAAACAGTTTAGTATATTGATGCCTATAGGTAGTCAATGAATGTATGCATTTAAAATATAAAGATTTTATAATAAACACAACCTATTCTTGGATTGGTATATAGTGCATATGTGTACTATTTTCAGGAGATTTGGCCATGCCAAGTATATGTACATTTCTTGCTTGAAGTCCAATCCTGCTCCGATTGAAATAGAGGAAAGTAGGATCAAGCCTGATGTAAATTTAAGGGCCACATTTTCAGAAATACTCATCTCCTATCTATGTTCCTAAATGCAGATGACATTCCCAAAACAGTGAGAGCTGCTGGCTCTATTTTCTTCTGAAAATCTGGCCCTGTACTTACTCCGAGTGACTTATTGTTTAACATCAGGTGGTGTCTTGAGGCCAACCACATCCAGGCCCCATTTTGCTAGTCACTTGTGCAGACATATTTTAAAAATAATTCCTGCCCCCAAAGAATTAATAATCTAAAATTGTGTGCTAGTAATCTTTTTCTCAGGGTCTTTGCTTTTTGGAAAAGAATATTAATTTGACCAACTTTATCCCTTTTCTTTACATTTCCTGCCTCCTCTGTAGATGCTCACGTTGTGGGGTAACTGCCAAGTTCTCCCAGTATTCTTCAGTTTGGATATTGGGATAACATTTCCCTGTAAAGTAAATATCCTTTTTAACAAGAGGGTTTCATTTAACCATTAGCAGAGGTTAGGTGTCCTAGAATTCCAGAAAATAGTATAGAATGTATAAGTATTAAATGAATTTTCTAAACAATTTTTATAAACCGTTGCCACTGTTTTGATAATTCTATTCAGTAAGCAGGAGTCCTTTTTAATTCTACATAATCAGGGGCCTGGTTTGATGCAGCCTAGGACTGAATCTGCTTTGTTGCTAGAAAACAGTAGAAAATACATTTTAAGTTCAATACTAACATATCTTTGCTATTGTAAACTTTATGAAAAATAAATTGGCATTTAATCTTACATCACCTTTTACATTTCTGGTTTTTGGTGTTTTCTTGTAATGAAACAGATTCTTTCAGTCTTACTTTGCATGCTGGGTTATCAAATCATCCTGGTGGCTGCTTACCATTTGCTTCCTTTTATTTTTGTTTTGTTTAAATAGTATTTAAAATATTTTTAAGAACTTGCTCTTTTGTTACTGGGTGCAGTGACTGTCAATAACAAGACAAATTATGACTTCTTAGGTTTTCTGTTTGGGCTTATCTGTCTTATTCCATGCCAGTGTCTAGCCTGTAGTAAAAGTGACTGGCCTTCAAGTCTTATAGCATTGTTTAGTATTTTCCAACAAGGAGCAATTAAGCAAAGTGAGATTATTTTAAAGTAAGAGACAGATGCAGAGAGTATTTATAAGTAGCTAAAGAGCTGCCAAACCTTCAGCCCTCGCTGAATTAGGAATTAGTATTTGTCCTCCCACTTTTATTTCATGATGATTTGTCATTATATGGAGATCAGAGCTGGGAATAAAGATTTGGGTAAGAGAAGAAAAGGAGCAATAAAGGATGAGCGATTAGACAGCACTATCCAGAGGGTTCATTTAGACCTTGTTTTCACTCAAGCTTTGTCTAAACTAGTACTTTTGTCACCAAAAAGTGGTGACAAAAAGTGGAGATGCTCTCCCATCAACATAGCTACTGCCGCTTGTTAGGGGTGATTTAATTATGCCCGTGGGAGAGTGGCTACATGGGAGACCTTACAGTGGTGTATCTGCAGTGGTACAGCTGTGCCGCTGTAAGGTCTGTAGTGTAGATGTAGACTAGGAAAAAGGGTATTAATGTGGTAAAATCCTGCTGTGGACAAGGCCATTTGTGCTTTTCACATGTTAGCTGATCGAGAGGTTAGTGAGAACTACTTGTCCACAGCAGGATTTTACTGCGTGTTCGCTAACACATGGTAAAATGGCCACCTTTTTTTCCCTAATGTGGATACTCCCTTAGCCACTGCACAAATCCAGTCTGCATTTCTTTAATGTATATAGTTTTTAAACTTTTCATTCTTTCAGTTGTCACTTCCTTCCCCCCCCCCAATAAAAAAGTCACACTTTTCTCGATCTGCATGATCAAAATAATGTATTACACTAGTACATACTATTTAAGAAATGAACCTACAAACCTTCTGGTTTTATGCACGAGGACAAGATCACCTTGTTACCTGCATGGGAGACCTTTAAGTCCTAACTGAGGAAGTAGTATTGGTTCTTTAGTATATGTAATTCAGGCAAAATGCTTATGCCATGGTGCATATTGGTATGTAGTAAAGAGGCACTGTGCTTTTGGAGGAGATGGAAAATGGAATTCCTGATCACTTGCGGTCAGCAAAGATCCTGTGGCACTTTGCATTTAAAAAAAAAAGTTAGTTTAGGGGCAAATTTGTTGTGATAAACAGCTGCTGCATTTCATCCCACAAGTGATACATCTCAGGGGTGCATGAAGTTATGCCTAGTTGGCATCTCTCTTCAAACCTATAATACTCGGGATACTTCAAATGAAAGTGTGTGTATGTGAGAGAGAGAGCTTTTCTGAAGAATTCACTTCAGAATAGATTAATTTATTTCCTTATAACTTGGAGCTCCTTTTTTTAAAAGTTGGAGTTGGCCAATATAAGCTTTTTACAAAAATGGAGAGATTTTCTAAAGACTATCATAGCCCATTTACACATAATTTTGATACTTTTTTGGTTTCCTTTAAGATAGCAACTCCTGCCAGATACACTGTAACTTTAGGAGGAACATCCATTACTGTCAAGTATCTTCGTAAGCATGGCTACATGTCCACACCCCCTCCGGTAAAGGAATACCTGCAGGATAGAATGGAAGAAACAAAAGAGCGTCTCTCAGGGAAGATGGAGGAAACAAAGGATAGACTAACCGAGAAGATGGAGGAAACAAAGGATAGACTAACCGAGAAGATGGAGGAAACAAAGGATAGACTAACTGAGAAGATGGAGGAAACAAAGGATAGACTAACCGAGAAGATGGAGGAAACAAAGGATAGACTAACAGAGAAAATACAAGAAACCAAAGATAAAGTTTCATTTAAAAAAAGAAAAGAATAAGAAAATGCTCAGCTGAGGTTGTTCAAAAAAGTATGCAATTTAACCCTTTGAAGCATCTGGATATGGACTTTCTGCTGAGCTTTCATTTGGCTGGTTGGAGAATATCAGTGTTCTAAGGATTAAAGATTTCTGTACATTCTTTAATGCTAAGGTACTTTTTAAAAGAAAAAAATCTGTCTTATGAAAGAGAAAATGAATCTAGGATTAAAAATTCATACGTGCAATGGCTACAGTGTGGTCAGTTTTTTTGTAAGTCAAGATGCTTCTCTAAGATCTACAATATTATTCTGGCTGTCAGCTGGGAACCACCATTGTGTCAGACTGGTTCCTCCATTCCGTGGGAATCCAGATTTCTTTTTCAGAGAAAGGACATCATCTCTTTTTCAGTCATTATAATATAGCACTGATCTCTCTCTAACCACTGCTATCTCAACTATGAGACAAACCGTTAGCACTGGTGCTGCAAGTGAAGGAACTAATGGGCCAGACCCTTAGCTAGTGTAAAATGCCATAGCTACACTGACTTCAGTTGGGTTTCAACAGCTTACACAAGTTGGGGATCTGGATCTTTGTTTTAAAAAAGTGTCTTGAAACTTTCAAAAGCCTTTCAACTGAAAATTATAGTAAGATGAGTTAATTACAGTAGCCATGTATTCATTTATACTTTTGTTTTTATATAAAGTTGAATTACAATTGAGAATATTATAGCATTGAATAAAATGTACTGACTGTAACTGCCTATGGACTAAAGCATAACTGGTTCATTTTCATCCAGAATTATGCTGTAATTTACTGAAGGTGTTCCGCTTTGTACTAGCTTGCAATAATAAAATACAAATTAAAGGGAGAAGTCTGCACCTACTGATGGCATATAGTGATAATTTTTAAAAATATAGTGGTGGGCCCAAATGTTGCTCACTTACATGAGAATTTTCACTGATGTCGATAGGACTGATAACACACAATAAGCAGGAATCCTATCAGACACTTAAAACAAGTTTCCCCCACACACTCTTCTGGTTTTAGATTAACCTAAAAATGTTAATTGGAGTAAAGGTTTATGCACTGTTGCTGAACACCATACAAGGTCTGTTACTGAAACTGTATACCATCTGACTACCAAGGCACCATCGTTTCATGACTCATTTGGCCAAAATCTATATAGAAGCAGGAGAGGAGAGTGAATTTTTTGTTTGGTGTGGGCTTCCCCATTATTTCTATAACAAGTATCATTTTGCAGCAAGAAGATGGCCTCCACTACTTGTTTCACAAAGGTTTATTTTAGGGGGAGAAGAAAAGAGAGTAATGTTGGGGGATTGACTGGGGGTCAAGAAGCGAAGAGCAGCTCTAGTTTAATCCAATGTCTGCTCTCTTTTGCCTTGTTTTATGGTTTTGGTCAAATAAGAGTTCTGGCTGATTGAAATCATGACGGCACTGTTTACAAACACATTCAGCCACCATTCAATGTCTGCTTAGAGTATCATTAAACCTTCTTTTGCCAGGGCAAGGCAAAATGGGGTAGGCAGGTTTCCCTAGAATAACAGTGGGGGCAGTAACTCTATTTATGACAACATTATTTGGTAGGAACAGTGTCCCAGCCTGTCCATGAAGGTAGCCTCCCAACTGGCAGAAAACCCAGGCATCATGAACTTTTTCAGTACAGGCCACATTGGCATCCATAAATGAACCTCTGTGTTCCACAAGGACCTGCATAACAATGGAGTAGGGCCCTTTGTAGTTATGTCCTCTTTGAAGAGGGCAAACTGTGGGCACATGAGTCCCATCAGTGGCCCCAGCACAGCTTGGAACTCTATTCTCAAAACCAGCAATTGCGTCAGGGATACTGTTTTTGTCCACCACCTGTGGGTAAATCAGGTACCTGATTGGGACAAGTATCAGAGGGGTAGCCGTATTAGTCTGAATCTGTAAAAAGCAACAGAGGGTCTTGTGGCACCTTTAAGACTAACAAAAGTATTGGGAGCATAAGCTTTTGTGGGTAAGAACCTCACTTCTTCAGATGCAAGAAGTACATAATTAAAGTACATAATTATGACCAGCAATTATGCTGTTCAAAGAGCCAATTTAATTTTTAATAAAATGAAGCGTGGCCATAGCACTTCACATCTTTGGGGGCACAGTATATGCCTCACACAACCCCTGGGAGGTAGATACTATTTGGTTACTGTATTGTCACCTTTATATAGCTGGTGAAACTGAAGCAGAGATTAAGGGTTTCATCC
Source organism: Chrysemys picta bellii (assembly GCF_011386835.1). Taxonomy (NCBI): domain Eukaryota; kingdom Metazoa; phylum Chordata; order Testudines; family Emydidae; genus Chrysemys; species Chrysemys picta. Next base: position 200,377,682 of record NC_088792.1, read on the forward strand.
TCCACTCTTAATGGGTGCTTTGCCATTGACTTCAACTGGGGCAAAATCAAGCCCTAATGGTATGTGTACACTGCAATGTAAACCCAAAGTCTGTGGGACTTAAGGCCACAGGCTTGATGTTTGTAAGCCTGGCCTTTAGTGTCCATACTGTGTACTGACCCTATGTTTAGAAGTTCTGAACCCAGCTCTCACTCCCACATTCACCTGTCTACACTATGCAGAGCTGAGTCAAGCCAGCCTACCCAGGCTTCCTAGCACCTAGATCATTGATTCTCAATCATTTACCATTGTGGGCTGCATATGCAGCTCTCTGTGTTATGTGGGCGCATCCATGCAACACATATACTACCTGTATGGTCCTGATGATGTCACATGGGCCGCAGCTGCGTTCTGATTGGGCCACAAGCAGCCCACAGATTGAGAACCACTGCTCCAGATGGATGATATCCTGTATTACCACTGCTTATGGTTTGGCCAATACACCTCCTCTGCCATGTCTTTCTGCACCCTTGAAGAGCGCTCAAGCAATGTATATAGCTTACCTATCCTGTACATTTGCAGGGCTGCTACTTAGTCCTCCATAATGCTGAATGAATGGAACAGCTTCAAGGGAAGGATGCAAACTTTGGCAAGGTCATATTTCAGTCACTGTTTAAATAGCCTCCAAGTCCCATTGCCTACAATGCTGCTTGTGACTCACCTGAATGCAATATACATCTGCAGCCATTCGAAGAAGAAGGAACAGTTACTTAACTGGTGTCTGCATCCACACGTTAAGAATAACCCACCCTCCATATCTGCATTGGTGTTGTAGGCCACTTTGGTGTGAAGGACCAGAGGTTGAGGGTGGGAGCGGGCAGAAGCAGGGTAGTGCTACCCTTATAGACCTTTGGGAGGGGCCACAAGGCGATGCACAGTGTGTGCACTGCCCTGACGGGTACTGCAGCAGAAACTGTTTCTGGCTCAGGCACACACACACACCTGAGTGGAATACACATCTGCACCTCCAGCTTAAAGAACTGGCTGTTACACATTCTAATTTCTGCATCTGGCTTTTGAGGTTGATTAGAGTTTAAACATGGAAGGACTTTGGTTCATTTAGGCCTAGTGCAGGAAGGCTTCATCGACACTCGTGGTCTTCCACCCTCCCGAGTTACCTAGGGTTATGCCTAATGACACCAACACACTAAACAAGCTGCTAAAACTGGAAATCAGTTATCTGTTTTGGGGATACTAAGCTAATGAGGCAGCTGCTAGGTGTCTGTAAATGTGAGTCTGTTTCCTTTTTGTACTAGTTGTAAATATAGCTCATCTTTCAAGCACCAGTTCTTAATATTGCCAATAATAATGAAACACCACTAAAACTGCATTTATAACATTTTTATTTTTACAGTAGGTGTCTGAAAGAAGACAGGTACAGATGATTTAAAGTGATTTAAATAGAACAGCTCATGCGCCTCTGGCCAAAGAAAAGAGCACAAAAAATGTAAAATACAGCATCAGTTCTTTAGCCCAAATAATATGATCCACATGTTCACTTTCAGGTTTCAATAGTAGGGAGATGAAATCAATGCCCATTTGAGAAGAAAGGAAGTTAATTTGGGTATAAAATAAGCAACAACAGCTACAGCAGCTGCACTGAGCTAGTGAAATAAATGAAAATGAAATGGGGGGGAGGGGAAGGAGGCGGAGAACACAAAACGGAGAAACATCGGCATTATCGTTGCAATCGTTGGAAGCCAAAGAAAATATGAACACAACAAAAAAGACCATCTGTACCAATATTTTACTTAACCTTTCACCAGGTATGGTTAATGACTTATAACTATTATCTGTAATCTGGATCCAGTAATTACAATTTGTTTTTCCTTCAGGGTCTCCATAACATTTTACTGCAACTATTGTTTGCATTTTTTTGCTTAAGAGCCACTGGCACTCTTCCTTTCCCAAGATTTGTTATGTCTATTTAAGCCACTATGTCAGGCGTAGTTGCTTTGAGTTAGACATCTCAATAAATGGCCTGTGTTTCTGAAATGCTGAGCACCGCTGGACTCTCACATTAGAAGCTTTAGGGTACATCTACACTACAGCGGGGAGTCGATTTAAGATACGCAAATTCAGCTACGTGAATAGCGTAGCTGAATTCGACGTATTGCAGCCGACTTACCCCGTTGTGAGGACGGCGGCAAAATTGACTTCTGCGGCTTTTTGTCGGCGGCGCTTACTATCACCTCCGCTGGTGGAGTTAGAGCGCCGATTCGGGGATCGATTGTCGCGTCCCAATGGGACGCGATAAATCGATCCCCGAGAGGTCGATTTCTACCCGCCGATTCAGGCGGGTAGTATAGACCAGACCTTAGAGTAGTAGCTCTTCCCTGCAGAGTTAATTCAGGTGTTTGGCACCTGGGTTAGCCTAATCCGGGTGTGAGCATTCACACTGCAAAGCCATACTTGTGTTAATGTGTCTACCTGGTCTTGCTTGCAGGTGTGTCAGTTGGCCTTTGGGGGGGGGGGGGGGAGTATAAAATGGTCACGTACCTGCATTGTACCTGTTGTTATCAGGTGCAGCACCGCTCATACCGGTGCCAAGCGGTAATAATGAGGCCTGCATACTTCTGGCTGAAAGGCAAAATAACAAATCAAAGGAAAGGGACAAGATAATAATTCAAGGAGAAGTTACTAGCAAGCTGGACTTATAGCCGCCAAGATGATTTAATTGCTTAAATGTAATTGCTTGCTACTTGCTTAATGTAAACTATTATAGGGGGAAGGGGGGGTGTCAGGGCTGGATCCCCACTTTGAACTTTAGGGTACAAATGTAGGGGCCTGCATGAAAACTTCTAAGCTTAACTACCAGCTTAGCTCTGGTTCGGCTGCCACCATTTCAAGGGATTCCCTTCCTGAGAAAGCTTGAAAAACCTTCACCAAATCCCTGGTGAAAACAAATCCAAACCCCTTGGATCTTAAAACAAGGAGAAATTAACCATTCCCCCTCCTTCCTCCCACCAACTCCTGGTGAATCAGTTCCAACCCCCCTGGGATCTACAACAGGGAGAAATTAACCATCCCCCTCTTTCCTCTCACCAACTCCTGGTGAATCAAGATCCAAACTCCTTGGATCTTAAAACAAGGAAAAATCAATCAGGTTCTTAAAAAGAAGACTTTTAATTAAAGAAAAAGGTAAAAATCATCTCTGTAAAATCAGTATGGAAATTAACCTTACAGGGTAATCAAACTTAAAGAGCTCAGAGGACTCCCCTCTAGTCTCAGGTTCAAAGTACAGCAAACAAAGATAAACACTCTAGTAAAAGGTACATTTACAAGTTGAGAAAAACAAAGGAAAACTAACACGCCTTGCCTGGCTATTTACTTACAAGTTTGAAATAGGAGAGACTTGTTTAGAAAGATGTGGAGAACCTGGATTGATGTCTGGTCCCTCTCAGTCCCGAGAGCGAACACACTCCCAAACAAAGAACACAAACAAAAGCCTTCCCCCCCCCCAAGATTTGAAAGTATCTTGTCCCCTTATTGGTCCTTTAGGTCAGATGCCAGCCAGGTTACCTGAGCTTCTTAACCCTTTACAGGGAAAAGGATTTTGGAGTCTCTGGCCAGGAGGGGTTTTATAGTACTGTACACAGGACAGCTATTACCCTTCCCTTTATAGTTATGACACGCCCCCCAAATCACAGATAGTGTTGGATGTTCGGTTCCACACTGGCTGTGATTTCTTCCTGGAGTTCTAGGAGAAAACAGAGTTAATAAGACACATGTACCTTTAGACATACTACTGATTATATAAAAACTAACAATATGTTTCATTCCAAGAACAATTGTTAATCAGTTAACTTTGGGAAACTTTCCCGGGAGAGTGCATCAGCCACTTTGTTAGAAGCTCCCGAAATGTGTTGTATTTCAAAATCAAAATCTTGGAGAGCTAAACTCCACCGAAGACGTTTTTTGTTATTTCCCTTGGCGGTATGAAGCCACTGTAGCGCAGCATGGTCTGTTTGTAATTGGAAACGCCGTCCCCAAACATATGGGCGTAGCTTTTCCAGCGCGTACACAATGGCATAGCATTCCTTTTCGCTGATTGACCAATGGCTTTCCCTCTCAGACAGTTTCTTACTGAGAAATACGACAGGATGGAATTCTTGATCCGGTCCTTCCTGCATTAAAACTGCTCCCACGCCTCGCTCGGACGCATCTGTGGTTACTTGGAACGGTTTGTCAAAGTCTGGGGCCCTTAGCACAGGGTCAGACATGAGTGTTGCCTTAAGCTGGTTAAAGGCCTTTTGACACTCATCAGTCCACTGAACTGCATTTGGCTGGTTCTTTCTGGTTAGGTCTGTCAGCGGGGCGGCGATTTGGCTGTAGTGGGGTACAAATCGCCTATAATATCCAGCCAAGCCTAAGAAGGATTGGACCTGTTTCTTAGACTTTGGAACCGGCCACTTTTGGATAGCATCCACTTTGGCCTGTAGGGGATTTATAGTTCCTTGACCCACCGGGTGCCCCAGGTAAGTCACTCTGTTTTGGCCTATTTGACACTTTTTAGCCTTAACAGTTAGTCCTGCCTGCTGGATGCGCTCGAAAACTTTTTCCAGGTGCTCCATGTGCTCTGCCCATGAATCAGAAAAAATGGCCACATCATCGAGGTAGGCAACTGCAGATTCTCCCAATCCCGCTAGGAGACCATCTACAAGTCTTTGGAAGGTGGCAGGTGCATTTCGCAACCCGAAAGGGAGTACATTGAATTCATACACCCCTGCCTGGGTGACGAAGGCTGACCTTTCCTTAGCGGGTTCATCTAGTGGTACTTGCCAGTACCCCTTGGTTAAGTCCAAAGTAGAGATGAATTGGGCATGTCCCAATTTCTCCAATAGCTCATCTGTGCGTGGCATTGGATAGTTGTCAGGACGAGTTACAGCATTTAGCTTACGGTAGTCCATGCAAAAGCGTATTTCCCCATCTGGTTTGGGAACTAGAACCACTGGAGATGCCCATGCACTCTTAGAGGGGCGGATTATACCCATCTGTAGCATGTCCTGGATCTCCCTTTGTATAGCAGTTTTGGCATGAGGTGACTCCCGGTAGGGTGGGGTTCTAATAGGGTGAGCATTACCTGTGTCAATGGAGTGGTATGCCCGTTCGGTCCATCCTGGAGTGGCTGAGAAAATTGGTGCAAAGCTTGTGCACAGCTCCTTGATCTGCTGTTGCTGCAGACGTCCAAGGGTCGTGGAGAGGTTCACCTCTTCCACGCCACCATCCTTTTTTCCTTCGTAGTAGACACCTTCAGGCCACTCCGCGTCATCTGTTTCCTGGGCTGTAAACTGGCAAACGTTTAATTCTCTGGAATAAAAGGGCTTAAGAGAATTAACATGGTATACCTTAGGCTTTATGTTGGAGGTGGGGGAGGCTATGAGATAGTTAACAGCTCCTAGGCGCTCCTGGACCGTGAATGGTCCTTCCCACGACGCTTCCATTTTATGGGCCTGGAGCGCCTTTAAGACCATGACTTGGTCTCCTACTTTGAAGGACCGTTCTCTGGAATGTTTATCATACCAGGCCTTTTGCTCTTCCTGAGCATTCTTTAGGTTTTCTTTAGCAAGGGCTAAAGAGTGTCGGAGGGTGCTTTGTAGGTTGCTTACAAAGTCTAGAATGTTAGTTCCTGGAGAAGGCGTAAACCCCTCCCATTGCTGCTTCACCAACTGTAATGGCCCCTTAACCTCACGGCCATACACAAGTTCAAATGGTGAAAACCCTAAACTGGGATGTGGTACAGCCCTGTAGGCAAAAAGCAACTGCTGCAACACGAGGTCCCAATCATTGGAGTGTTCATTTACAAATTTACGTATCATGGCCCCCAAAGTTCCATTAAACCTCTCCACCAGGCCATTGGTTTCATGGTGGTAAGGGGTGGCAACCAAGTGATTCACCCCATGAGCTTCCCACAGGTTTTCCATGGTCCCTGCCAGGAAATTAGTTCCCGAATCTGTAAGGATGTCGGAGGGCCAACCTACCCTGGCAAAAATGTCTGTTAATGCCTGGCACACACTTTTAGCCCTGGTGTTGCTTAAGGGTACTGCTTCCGGCCATTGGGTAGCAAAATCCATGAAAGTCAGTACGTACTGCTTTCCTCTGGGTGTCTTCTTTGTGAAAGGACCCAGAATATCCACAGCTACGCGCTGAAATGGGACCTCAATTATGGGTAGTGGCTGGAGAGGGGCTTTAACCTGGTCTTGGGGCTTTCCCACTCGTTGGCACACCTCACAAGACCGGACATATTTAGCAACGTCCTTGCCCATTCCCTCCCAGTGGAAGGACTTCCCCAACCGGTCTTTGGTTCTGTTCACCCCAGAATGGCCACTGGGATGATCATGGGCTAAGCCCAAGAACTTTACCCGATACTTAGTGGGAACTACCAACTGTCTTTGAGGATGCCAGTCTTCCTGGTGCCCACCAGAAAGAGTCTCCTTGTATAAAAGTCCTTGTTCTACAACAAACCAGGATCGGTTAGAAGAGCTGAGAGGCGGTGGGGTGCTCCGCGCCGCCGCCCAAGCTTTCTGAAGGCTGTCATCTGCTTCCTGCTCAGCCTGGAACTGTTCCCTTGATGCTGGAGACATCAGTTCCTCCTTGGACTGTGGACTGGGGCTTGGTCCCTCTGGAAGCAATGCAGGTGCTGGGGCTGTTTCCATTGACTGTGAACTGCTGTCCGCTTGTGCACTATGTGGTATTTCAGGCTCTGGCTGAGCCTCTTGGGTAGGGTTATCTGCTGCTTCTGCCAGTTCAGGCTTGCTGGTGCCCTCTGGCGTTGGAGTTGTAGACGGGTTTGCAAGCGCTGGACTCAGGGCTGGCAATGGTTCTGGTGCTGGTTGCGTTGCCAGTTCCGGTTCTGGGACTGGCTTTGGCTGGGTTTCTGGGATTGGATCCACTACGGCTGTTGCAGTCGTTGGCAGGGGATCTAGTTCCACCACCTTTGTCTGGGTCTCCGGTAACACAGACGGGGCCCTGGTGGACGGCTCAGGAACAGGGATGGGGGTGAAAGCTTGCTTAGCCTTTGCTAGTTCTAGTTCATGTTTCCTTTCTTTTTCTCTCTCCTCCATCTCTTTTTCTTTCAGCTCCATCTCTCTCTTGTGGGCCCTCTCTTTGGCTTTTTCTTCTCTTGCTCTCTGCTCTGTCTCGAGTTTTGTTAATTGAAGCAGTCTTTGATGTTTTCTTTCATTTTCTTCTGCTTCTAGTTTGGCCAGTTCTATTTTTTTAGCTACTTCTTTGATAGTCATTTTCCTGTTTTCTTGTGCTGGGTCACCCCCTCTGCAGTTGACTGAAACTGGGAAGCTCTCAGCTCTGGCTGCTGTTGAGTTAACAGAGACTTTCTAACTAGCTACTCCCGAGGATGTAAAAAGAAAAAGAAAAAAACCAATTCAGCTTGTAAAGTCCTTTTACCAGTCAAGTTTGCTAATTGAACCCTTCTCTTAACAAAGGACCTGTTAAAAAAACTTAACACCTCTGCCTTCAGGCAAGGAGAGATAAGATATGCATCTATCTACCTCCAGCTCGGCTTTCCAAGCAGCTAGAAGGGAAAAAAAATCTCACTGGCTTTTGGGTTTAAAATGATCCCACCTCTGCCACCATGTCAGGGCTGGATCCCCACTTTGAACTTTAGGGTACAAATGTAGGGGCCTGCATGAAAACTTCTAAGCTTAACTACCAGCTTAGCTCTGGTTCGGCTGCCACCATTTCAAGGGATTCCCTTCCTGAGAAAGCTTGAAAAACCTTCACCAAATCCCTGGTGAAAACAAATCCAAACCCCTTGGATCTTAAAACAAGGAGAAATTAACCATTCCCCCTCCTTCCTCCCACCAACTCCTGGTGAATCAGTTCCAACCCCCCTGGGATCTACAACAGGGAGAAATTAACCATCCCCCTCTTTCCTCTCACCAACTCCTGGTGAATCAAGATCCAAACTCCTTGGATCTTAAAACAAGGAAAAATCAATCAGGTTCTTAAAAAGAAGACTTTTAATTAAAGAAAAAGGTAAAAATCATCTCTGTAAAATCAGTATGGAAATTAACCTTACAGGGTAATCAAACTTAAAGAGCTCAGAGGACTCCCCTCTAGTCTCAGGTTCAAAGTACAGCAAACAAAGATAAACACTCTAGTAAAAGGTACATTTACAAGTTGAGAAAAACAAAGGAAAACTAACACGCCTTGCCTGGCTATTTACTTACAAGTTTGAAATAGGAGAGACTTGTTTAGAAAGATGTGGAGAACCTGGATTGATGTCTGGTCCCTCTCAGTCCCGAGAGCGAACACACTCCCAAACAAAGAACACAAACAAAAGCCTTCCCCCCCCCCCAAGATTTGAAAGTATCTTGTCCCCTTATTGGTCCTTTAGGTCAGATGCCAGCCAGGTTACCTGAGCTTCTTAACCCTTTACAGGGAAAAGGATTTTGGAGTCTCTGGCCAGGAGGGGTTTTATAGTACTGTACACAGGACAGCTATTACCCTTCCCTTTATAGTTATGACAGGGGGAGAAGGAAAAAGCTTAGCTGCAAAATGTATAAAAAGAGAAAAGCTGCTTATGATGGTGTGCTTGATTTGAGATGTGCCAGTCTTCTTGCACCGCTTTGAGATCTCAAATAAACTTTGATTGCTTCTCCACCCTGGTGTGTTCATTGGCGCGAAGCACACCGGGCAACGAACCCCGCTGTTGCTTTCCTCGGGCACTCTGTGCCGGCAACAGTCTTGGCGTCCCTGGGTGGGCTCGAGGCTGAAATTTAGCCTTGCCTGGACCCCTCTCAGAAGTCGACGGATTGCGGCGACGACTGACGCCCAGCGCGCACCGGTGACTTCATCAGGGGCCTCGGCGGAGACGCAGTTTGGTCGACCCCGGAGGGCACAATGCGCTCGTACAGTGGAGAAGCGGCTGCGGGCAACGGTGTGAAATCGGACCCTTGGATAAGGTAGGAACAGTCCAGTGGGGACTTTACCTGTTTTGACCTGGGGATGCCCAGTGTCTCCCTAGAGTATGGGGCAGGGACAGAGTACTACAGGCAGGGCAAGGTGTATGCCCTTAGAATGCATTCTGGTGAACTGGAAAGTGTTTGAATCGGATCCATTGACTAAAAGTAAACTGAAAAGGTTCTGTACTATAGACTGGCCTCAGTACCAACTAGAGGACCAGGAAAGGTGGCCACCGGAAGGATCACTTAATTATAATACGAACCTTCAATTACTTCTGTTTTGTCAGCGAACAGGTCAATGGAACGAACATATGTATGTACAGTTGTTTATGTTGCTAAGATATAGGTCAGATCTTTTGCAGAGGTGTAATTTAACCCCGACAGGATCGGCAGTGGCTATTGTTAGTCCCTCGAACTCCTCCCCGGTTGTGATGGCAGAGCCGGTGTCCCCTTCGGCTCCAACACCCCCACCATATAAAGACAAGGTGCCACAGGTCCCAGAGATTGCCCCCTCGGTGGGATTCTATCCATTGATTACTGAGACTCAGATAGCCCGTCCTGAAGCTAACGATCGCCCAGCCACTATTATGCAGGTCTATACGCATGTGCCTTTTAACCCAGTGGACCTAGCAGACTTTAAGGCACAGGCAGGGGAATTCTCCACGAACCCAAGCAAGTTTATCTCGGTCTTTGAGGGGTGCCTGGCTAGCCATAAGCCTGACTGGGATGATTGTAATGTCCTTATGCGGACCCTGCTGTCTGAGGTGGAGCGTAATCAGGTCGTGTCAAAGGCACAGGAGGAGGCACAGCGTAGACATGAGGGAAAAGCAGCACACGTCCCTGCTGCTGCAGACCAGGTCCCTATAGCAGACCCCCGGTGGAATCCTAATGAACCTCAGGATCAGACCCATCCCCAATACGTATAAAGAATTGCTTTTACATGGTCTCCGACACTCGGTTGTCCGCCATAACAATTGGGCAAGTACAGGACCCAAAAGAATGTCCGGTTGCTTTTCTGCAGCGTAATCGGGATACCATCAGGCAAACTACTAATGCCAATCCTGATGATCCGGCCACCGAGGCAATTATAAAGGGTATCTTTACCAGCCGTGCTGCCCCTGATATTAAAAGGAAACTACAGAAAAAGGAGGATTTGATGGGCATGACCATGGCACAAATTCTGGAAACTGCAAACAGGGCTTACAGCCTTAGGGAGGGAGAAAAGGAAAAGAGGCAAGTGAAAATGATGGTCGCAGCAGTACAGGCCAATGGCAGGGGAAAGTTTCAGGAAGCTGGAAGGGGCCCTGGCTCACAGGAAAGGCGTCTGGGTCGCAACCAGTGTGCCATATGCCGGAAGGAGGGACATTGGAAAAATGAGTGCCCCGAAAGGGAAGGTACCCCTATGATGGCAGTGGAGGATCAGGAATAGGGGTGTCAGGGGAAACGAACTATCCTGCCCCTGGAACCCCAAGTAAAAATGCGGGTGGGAGATTCGGACATAGACTTTTTATGGAGCGGCACGAACCGCTGTAAACCAACCCCTTCAGCTGCCCGTGGCAGACTCCCTCACTGTGGTGGGCGCCACAGGAAAAGGAACCAAGTGCCCAGTGTATGCCCCAGCGGAATGTGCTTTGGGAAACAGAACTCTATCTCACAAACTGGTTTACCTCCCCGATTGTCCAACGCCTCTACTGGGACGGGACCTGCTTTGTCGCTTAGGTGCCACCCTGCATTTCACCAAGAAGAAATAACCCTCACCTTACCCCCCGAGAATGCCCGGATAATGACCCTTGCAATTGAGCCCTCAGCCATGCAAGCCCCAGAATGGAGCCAGTGGGAGGAGCGGGCGGGTATATCCTCTGGTATGGGCGTCCGGGGTCCCAGGAAAAGCAGCCCATCAAACCCCCGTTAATGTTCAGCTCTTGCCAGGAAAAGGTCCGGTGCGGATCAAGCAGTATCCGATCAAAAGGGAAGCCAGAGAGGGACTGCAGGAGACTATAGACCAGTTCCTGAAGTACGGGGTACTTCGAGAATGCCAGTCAGCTTGGAACACTCCCATCTTTCCTGTACAAAAGCCCAATGGCACATATCGGCTGGTCCAGGACCTGAGGGCGGTTAATGAGCGGGTTAAGACTCTGCACCCCTTTGTTCCAAACCCATATACACTTTTGGCCTCTATTGGGGGATAGTACACCCATTTTTTGGTCCTAGATTTAAAGGACGCTTTCTTCACGATTCCGGTTGACACCCAATCTCAGGAGATTTTCTCCTTCGAGTGGGAGGACAAGAGAAGGGTTAAAAAGCAGCTTTGCTGGACAGTATTGGCCCAGGGATTTAAAAATTTCCCCACCCTTTTCGGCCAGGCCCTGGCCAGAGACTTGGAGGAGTGGGACAATGAGGACAAGGTCCTCCTCCTGCAATATGTAGATGACTTGTTAATTGCCGCTGTGGGTCTAACCTCTTGCCTTAAAGCCACTGTGAGCCTCCTGAACTTTGTTGGACTCCGAGGATATCGGGTAGCACAGAGTAAGGCTCAGATTGCCCTTCCAGAAGTACAGTACTTAGGGTTTCACATAAGGCAGGGGGAGCGTCAGCTTTCAAATGAAAGGAAGGAAGCTATCTGTCAAATTCCTATCGCGAGCAATCATAAACGGCTCAGGACGTTTCTGGGCATGGCAGGTTTCTACAGAATATGGATCCCAGAGTTTGGACTGTGGGCTAAACCCTTCTACGAATGTGTTAAGGGAGCGGATCACGACTTCAGAAGCCGACAAGGCATTTAAGGTTTTAAAAAGGAAACTGATGGAAGCCCCAGCCCTGGGTCTGCCAGACCTCACTAAGCCGTTCCAACTGAATGTCCATGAAAGGAAAGGAGTGGCCCTGGGAGTGCTTACTCAGTTATTAGGCACCTGGAAACGTCCCGTGGCATATTTCTCTAAACAACTGGATCAAGTTGCCAAGGGGTGACCAGCATGTTTACGGGCGGTCGCAGCAACTGCCCTAGTGCTTGGGGAAGCCGAGAAACTGACACTGGGGGGAATTGTGCAAGTGTATACTCCCCACATGGTCCAAGCCCTGCTGGATACTAAGGATGGTCTCTGGCTTACACAGGCTCAGATAGCTCGGTATCGGCTAAAGTTTTAGAAAATCCTGAAGTTACCCTACAGACCTGCCCCTCCCTTAACCCAGCCACCATGCTGCCAGAAACAGAGGAGCAGGAACACAACTGTTTGGAGGTCATAGATGCCCAATACTCCAGCCACCCAGACTTAAAAGATCATCCGCTCCCTAATGCAGACTGTGAATGGTACACCGACGGCAGTAGTACTGTTACAAATGGACAAAGGATGGCGGGCTATGCTGTTGTAACTCTCCACGAAACCGTGGAAGCAGAGGGTTTACCTGCTGGGACATCAGCCCAGCTGGCTGAATTGATAGCACTTGAACTGTCAAAAGGAAAAAGAGTTAACATTTTTACTGATTCCAGATATGCTTTTGGAGTGCTACACGCTCATGCAGGTCTGTAGAAGCAGAGAGGAATGCTAACAGCCCAAGGCTCTCCGGTCAAGCATGGGCTTCAAATTCTCCAGCTTTTAGAAGCAGTACAGGTCCCCTCAGTGGTAGCAGTGGTGCACTGCAAAGCTCATCAAAGGGAAGATCAAGATGTGGCTAGGGATAATGCCAGGGCGGACAGGGAGGCCAAGCGAGCTGCTACGCTGGAACCACGGGAAGCTGAGGATGCCCATATGCATGCCCTCATCCCATCAGTGGGGGAGCTCCCAGCCCCTCAGTACTCTCACGAAGAGAGGAACCTGGCCGACACACTTGGGCTCCAGGAAAAGGAGGGATGGCTCCACTCCACGGAAGGAAAAATCCTTCTATCAAAGAATCTAATACGGCTAGTGCTACAGAAACTACATCAGACCACACACACCGGCAGAGAGGCTCTTACCCAGCTTATGAATAGATATTTTCTAACCTCTAGACTTAGACCCCTGGCCTCCCAGGTACAGGCTGAATGTCTGATCTGCCAAAAGAATAACCCTTGACCGGGAGTGTCAGTGCCACCAGCCACTCTGGCACCTACCCCAGGCCCAGGACTGGTTTGGCAAATAGACTTTACTGAGTTCCCCTGAACCCAAGGGTTCAGATACCTCCTCGTCTTGGTGGATCGATTCAGCGGATGGCCTGAAGCCTTCCCATGCCGAAACAACACTGCCAAAACGGTGGCTCTTAAATTTGTCAAGGAGATCATTCCCCGCTTCGGACTCCCCCAGTGGATGGAATCTGACAACAGAACACAGTTCACATCTCAAGTCGTTCAGAAGATGTCAGATGCCCTGCAAATCTCCTGGAAGCTCCACACTCCATGGCGACCGCAGGCCAGTGGGGTAGTGGAGCGTACAAATCAGACACTCAAGCGACATCTCTCAAAGGTCTGCCAGGAGGCTTCCCTATGGTGGCCTGATGCCTTACCCCTTGTTTTGCTCCGAGTTCACGCTCTCCCAAAGGGCAGATTAGGGCTTAGTCCCTCTGAGATTTTGTTTGGAAGGGCCTGGCCTATGAACGGTACACCGGTTCTGTTAGGGGAGTGGGAGGTAGGCTGAGGCTTCTTATCTCAGTACATGTGCTCTCTGTCTGCTGTTCTGTGTTCTCTCCACAGGTATACCAAAGATTTGCAGCCTCTCCCGCTGGATGCCCCTGTCCACTCCCTGCAACCAGGTGACTCCGTTCTCGTTCGTACCTAGAAGGATGAGCCTCTCCAAGAGAAGTGGAAGGGACCCCACACCGTCCTGCTGGTCTCGCACACAGCAGCAAAGGTTGAGGGACACAAAAACTGGATCCATCACTCTCGTCTAAAAGCAGTGTCCGCTCCTGAACGGTGGACCGTCCAGCCTACGGAAAAGACTGCCAGCGACAACCTGGGACTTAAACTGTTATTCAAAAGACAATAAGGTCTGCTGGGAATGCCCTGTGACCTCTTTGGACAGTCGCAGCACACTTCCCGCAAAAACTCTGAGCATTGGTTGTGTTTATTTTCACAGGGCCGGCCTAACCCGGTGGCCTGGTCCCTTTTGTTTTTAGTCTGCCTGCTATTGGTAATTGTTATTTTGTGGGTATTTGGGGAATTGTAATTGTTAGACCCCAGGGTCATCTGCCCAAAATGGAATCAGGTCCAGAGTCTGCCACTGTGTTACTCTTTGCCATAGGGGCACTCCTCTCATTTCCCCCCAGGCACACGCGGGATGGAGAAAAATCCCTATCAACTTAGTAACAAATACATATGAGGCCCTGAAGGTTTGCTTTGCCCAAGAGTTTAACCTCTCTAACTGCTGGGTATACTCCCAAATCCCGCACCACGCGGCAGGGTTACCTTGGAGGGTGGTCCCCCAAAATTGGTCAGATATCTGCTGGGGATGGTTCAGTAGGGGAAAAAAATACCTCGGGTACCCCCTTGTCACAAAACTGTACCATTGAAACCCAGTATGCATTAAGGGACGACCCCTGGAAGCCGCAGGCCAACTCAACACATCTCCTTTCCCTATTAGGCTGCGGTCAGTGGCCCCCAGGTTGGTGTGCTATCGACAGTTAAAGTCTAGCAATCACACCCAGCCCGCTGGAAATAGCACCTGTCAGTATTATTTATCCCCTGACAGTGATGCTTCCATCCCTGTCTATGTTAACGGCAGATCCGATTCTACCGCCTGGTTCGGAGCGTTCAGTGACACCCAAAAAAGTAGGTGGAATAGCGGTTATAATGGCTTGGTAGGGAATGGCCACTCCTTTTACATTTGCAGTACCTCTGCTTATAAGTGGCTACCGCATCAGTGGTATGGAAGCTGCTATCTAGGATATCTTGCCCCTCCCCTTCGTGTCCTCCTAAACTGCCCCCTGGCCACCCCAGACAGCATAGATCTTTGTATGCCACCCCAGAGCCCATTACAGAAGGAGACAGGTTGGGTATGATCCTCCTCCCATCCTATGGGGTGGGACGGTGGCTCAATTTTATCGTAGGCTCTCTATGTTTCTCACCAAGTTCGCCAATGAAACCTTGGCCATAGAGAAAAGCCTTAACTCAGAGCTTTACCAGCTCCGGTTGCTGTCCTGCAAAACAGACAGGTCTTAGATTATGTTTTAGCCTCCCAGGGCGGGGTGTGTGCCCTTATTGGGAGTGAATGTTGTACTTATGTCCCGGAAAACTCACAGGACATTAACAAGCATGTCCTGTTGGCCGAACAGGCTTCGAGCAGTGGAAGGCCCAGGAAAGGGAACCCACGGTTTTTGATTCCCTTTGGAGTTGGTTGCCTGACCTGGGAGGACTGGGGGGGTGGCCTTGTGCGTCTCCTCCTCACAGGTGTGGTACTGTGCCTGGTCACCATCCTCCTGATCGCTTGTTTTAAAATGCTTCTCCGTAAGCTTTGTGCCCCCCGTTCCCCAAAAGTTCCGACATGCCCTCTCATTTATAACCCCAGCTCCATGGCACTCAATCGTATCTTGTCCACAGAATATGAGAAAACTCAGCCAAACGCTTGTTGAGTATTCTCAAAGGAAGGAGTTGTTGGTGTCATTAGGCATAACCCTAGGTAACTCGGGAGGGTGGAAGACCACGAGTGTTGATGAAGCCTTCCTGCACTAGGCCTAAATGAACCAAAGTCTTTCCATGTTTAAACTCTAATCGACCTCAAAAGCCAGCTGCAGAAATTGGAATGTGTAACAGTCAGTTATCAGGTGCAGCACCGCTCATACCGGTGCCAAGTGGTAATAATGAGGCCTGCATACTTCTGGCTGAAAGGCAAAATAACAAATCAAAGGAAAGGGACAAGATAATAATTCAAGGAGAAGTTACTAACAAGCTGGACTTATAGCCGCCAAGATGATTTAATTGCTTCAATGTAATTGCTTGCTACTTGCTTAATGTAAACTATTATAGGGGGAAGGGGGGGAGAAGAAAAAAGCTTAGCTGCAAAATGTATAAAAAGAGAAAAGCTGCTTATGATGGTGTGCTTGATCTGAGACGTGCCAGTCTCCTTTTACTGCTTTGAGATCTCAAATAAACTTTGATTGCTTCTCCACCCTGGTGTGTTCATTGGCGCGAAGCACACCAGGCAACGAACCCCGCTGTTGCTTTCCTCGGGCACTCTGTGCCGGCAACAAGTGTAAGGAAGGGTGGGAAAATTAATATTCCTTGAAAAAAAACAAAAAAAAGGCTTGCCTCCATTGGGATGTTAAAGCCTGACAAGTTGCAGCCCACTGGTTCATGTTTAATCAAGTTGATCTCATTTTTAAAACGCCTAAACTAACATTTCTTTGTGCAAGCCCATTACAAACACATCTTTTGATAGCCCACTTTAGCAGAGGCTAACCCTTAAGGCTAGAGTTCAGAGCAAGAAGTGATTTTTGGCAGCTCAACCTAAGAATGTGAATGTCGTTGGAGGGTCCTCCCTTCTGCCTCTATTAAAAAAAATTGTTTTTCAAGGCACCAGCAGTGGCTGGGGGAGCGAAAAATCCAGCCTGTGATGCATCTTCACCAAGGAAGCAATAATTTTAGTGATCATCTAAGTAGAGAAGCTGACTCTAGAAATGTGTTGTTTTGGTGTTGTATTTGGAATTTAGAAAGTGTATTAAGGAGGGAAGAGTCAGAGTAAGGCAGTATATAAGTATTATATAATTGGTATTACATCAATGAAAGCCAGTCATGTTTGCACAGGGTGCTAAAATACATTTTATAAAAGGCTCTTGGTTGTTATTACTGAACTTTTAAGTATTTAAAACCTTGTATTTTGTTAAAAGAAAACAAAAAAAGCCTATTCCTTCTACTTTTCATCTTTCATTGCCCAGATTATTTGTCACTGAGGTGCAGCCTTTAAATGCAGTAGAATCCCCTTCAGCTTGGTTGAGAGGATGCAAGGTATTTTTTTTTCTTTTGTAACTTCTCTGTCAAGTTTGTTCAGTGTTCTAGTCAAAACAAGTTTTCTGATTGTCTGTGTCTCCTTTGGGGGGGTTCAGCTTAGAAAATCAAGCTGTATTCTTCCTCGTACATCATTTACTGTCAGCAACAATAATAATTACAGAATCATAATTATCCCCGGCAATTATCTGGCTGTTTTGATGACGATAATCTTTTAAGTAGAAAGAATACATCTTGATTTCATAAGCCTGCAGGGCAGTATGTAACATTAAGTTTGTTTTTTATTCTGATGAGTTGATTGGACAATCATAGGGGAGAAAATGTACAGGCAACACAGAGTCATTTTGGGAAAATGAGGTTTCTTTGCTCTTTTTCAGGCACGAAGAATTCCAGAGGAAGATAAATGAAAGCTTTTTCATAGTTTAATTATGCGGTTGCTCCCTAAGAGAACAGGAAAGGAAGGAAACTTACAGAGCAGAGATAATTTTATAGCGTAATGGTACTGAGGAGACCCAATGCTGAGAGCTGTTGAGCACTCTCAGCTCCCATTGATTTTGGCACTCAGCATGTGCTAGGATCCAGCCCCATATTCCACTACACCACCAATGCACTGTGTAACACTCATTTAGGATGTCTCTTACTGAAACAGGCAGATGTTGAAAACATTCAACCTAACACAATCATTATAATAAAATACACATTGTGGCCGTGCCATTATTGCTTTAAGGAGAAGCTTTCAAGCATCTTCTTTTCTCTCCATTATTGATAACTTCAAAACTACAGTCCCGGTTAGTCAGGAGTAGAAAGATGTACTTCTTGACATGGTTTACATTAGAGAATCAGTGCAAATTAAGACAGGACACAAACCATGCATCAGACCACTACAGTTTTGTATAGGGTGACCAGATGTCCTGATTTTATAGGGACAGTCCTGATATTCAGGGCTTTTTCTTATATGGGCTCCTATTTCCCCCCCCCCCCCCCCCAATTTTTTCATACTTGCTCTCTGGTCACCCTAGTTTTGTACAAGAAGTAGCTTGTGAGAAATGTGTGTTGTCACTACTACAGTACTTCCTAGAAATATAGGATCTTTCTGCAGTTAGTGTCTGGGATGCTGCATTTAAGCATATACATTTACACGTAGCTGCATAATGGGTGTCACACACACAGCCACTCGGTACATAACTGACTAAACTGCTCTTGCATAAACATGTACATTATGGGTGCATAGTTCATTCACAAAAGTGTAAAGTTCTACCATTGATGAGCACATTATTTTTTCAACACTGTTGTCAGATGGTGAATATTTACATACCTAATGACCCTTCCCTTTTGCAGCATAATTTTGCATGAGATCAAAAGTGGCTTTTGACATATGGCTATATCTGACATTCTTATTTTCTTATGTATAGGCATAGCATGATATAAATAGAATATACAAGATTATTTAGAACATTATTTTTTTCTTTTTTGTAAAGGAGAAAGCCATGAGTGGATTATGAAGTTATCACTCATATATAGTTCTGAATATGTATAAAAATACATCACTCACTGAGACTTCAACTACTGCATGTCACCTATATTGTACCTTTGACTGCTAAAAAACAACAACACATATTTAGGCTTAGAGTAACTATCTCAGCCTTTCATTTACAGGAGAAATGGTCCAAAGTAACCAGATTTACTTCACACACAAATAATCCATGAGGTTTCATGGGATACCTTTCAGATGATAGATGATTTCATTGTGCTGAAGAAGAATATCCAAGTGATCTTCTTAGAGACCTTCCTGTCCTGCAGGTGGAGAAAGACAGAAGGCAGAAGATTCCAGAAGTGCACTGCTGGCTGGAGTCTAGAGTGAAGGAAACTGGCTTCTCCTTTCTCCCAAAGCAGAATTAGCAAGAGCAATGCTTTCTTGAGTCAACCGCATGGTTGATTTGGTTTGATTACATGTGATATTGATGTATGTGGTGATTTGATATATAAACCCATTGATTAAATCTCAGTTGCTACCTTCTATTGTTCTATTTGTAGTTAAAAGTCATAGTAGTTTAGTCAGGGTTATGTTTGCTCAATTTTACATTTACTTGCTTGTTCTTTTTAATAAAATCCATTAACAAGTACAAAGAACTGGTTTATTTTTTCAAAATGCAAAATGGGTCAAGTAACTCAAAGGGCAAAGGTAATCTAGTCAAGATAGTTAAGAGACACTTGGCTCAGGTTCTCAATTCCTACCTATATCTTCACAATTTTTATCAGTGCTCTGAAAGAAAACAGAATTATCATGGACAGAGTTTGCAGATATATTCATTTTTAAATGGTCAAATGTAAAGTGTCCAAGAAGAAGGGGTAGGGCCCCCACAGACTAAGGCGTTCTTGCCTACCTTGTCTTACAGGCCTAACCCAGTAGACCTGCTCTAAACACATCTAAAACTACACAGATGATGGAGGAGGAGGTGCCACGACCCTTATAACATTCAGTCGTGTGGTGAGAGCACACCCCCAGGATATAGGAGAGCCTGGTTCAATTCCTCCCTGATGTGTGCTTTCCCCCTCTCTGGAGAGGGCCCTTATCACTAGGCTGCGGGGTATTCCAGTCTCTCCTGGTGAAGCTGTTCCACTTTGTATAAATACTTAAATATTCATTAGAGCAGGGGCCATGGAACCTAGGCCTCCCATGTCCCAGGTAAGTGCCCTAGCCGCCAGGCTGTAGTCACACACTCTCTCTGGCCCAGTGCATATTTAATTATGTATACATAGTGGAACAGCTCCAGCAGGAGAGATTGCGCGAGACTACCCCAGAACAGCCTGTATCCCTGGGGTCTGGCCAAGACCACACTTCAAGTTCCTGATCCACATCAGGCAGATGGGGGCTTTGAACCCATTTCTCCTATAACCTTGAGGGAGTGCTCTAACCACTGGACTAAAGATCATCAGGGGGTGGTGGCACCTCCTTGTTTTTTCTTGAAAAATGACTGACCTGGCTTTTCACTCTATATGCATCCGAAGAAGTGGGTTGTAGCCCACGAAAGCTTATGCTCTAATAAATTTGTTAGTCTCTAAGGTGCCACAAGTACTCCTGTTCTTTTTGAGGATACAGACTAACACGGCTGCTACCCTGTGACCTGGCTTAGACACCCTAACTCCAGGAGAGGGTTTACATCTGTGAACATTGAGAGGATAGGTGGCTAACTCTGGCACCACCAAATCCCTTGGAGGGGTAGGGCTTAATCCAGGCCCCTCACAGCATTTCCTACTGGTAACTGAGGTGGCTCCCCACTCAGCTTACTGGCTTCTAAAAATCCCTTTTTTAAGCACCTGACTGTCCTCATGCATTGTGAAGGAAGCCTGGGTCCTGCAACGCCTAAGTTCCCATTATGAGTCCCCCCCACCCCCAAACAATGTGGGCCCTACTTACAGGATAGGAGACTCTATCCTGGAAAGTAGTGACTCTACAAAGGACATGGGGGTGGGTGGGTGGGTGGGAGGGGAAGGGTAATAATGGTGGATAATCAGCTAAACACAGCTCCCAGTACATTGCTGTGGCCAAAAGGGCTAATGTGACCCTTAGATGTGTAAACAGGGAAATATCGAGTAGGAGTAGGGAGGTTAAATTACTGCTGGTTTTGTCACTGGTGCAGCCATTACTGGAAGACCGTGTCCAGTTCTGGTGTCCACAATTCAAGAAGGATGTTGATAAATTGGTGAAGGTTCAGAGAAGAGCCCTGAGAATATTAACGGTTTGGGAAACATGCCTTACTGTGATAGACTTACCTAGGGCTGTAGTGGATTTTCCATCACTGGAAATTTTTAAATCAAGTTTACATGTTTTTCTGAAAGATCTGTTTTGGTTCCAACAGGAATTGCTTCAGGGAAGTCCTCTTGCCTGTGTTATAAAAGAAGCCAGACTGGATGATTTCCAATAATCCCATCTGGCTTTATAAGGATGTTCTTAAGTAGGGCCTTAACAAAAAGGTTCTCTTTAGCACATTGATAAAAATCCCCTCCCCATCAACATTGACTGAGAGCTGTAGAGTTGTACAGATCTAGGCAAATTGAAAAGCATTGCTAACACTCAGACTATAGTCATATAATAACCAGCTCCTGACATTTTTCTGCTGTTCTAGACCAAATCAAAGTGCTATACTAAAACATCAAAATCTTTACCTTTTAAAGGGAATTTAAACTTAATATGGACTAATAACTTTGCCACTGGTGAGTAAAGCAAACCTGGGTCAGTTACAGACTGATACTATAACCATACATAGGTGCGCGCACACATACACACATTTGGGCAAAATCCACACCACTGTGAAAAGTAGGTTTCTTTTCCCTACGTGCTTCCTGCTCTGTAGGGTTAAATGTAGGTCAAGCTGTCTGAAACTACCTCTGTGGCATACTCAGGGCTAGATTAAATGAGAATTTTCTACTCACTATCAGTGCATTGTCTGGAAATGTTAATTTAATCTGGCGTGAGCTGGAGTTGGCATTCAGGGAAGCTTCTGGAGCTCCAGGGTGGAGCTTAGCCTTCTGTTAGGAAAACACCATTTTCTCTCAATAAGATGTGGTTACATCCTGGCAGCTTGCCTAATATCCTGGGAATCTCAGTGGGAGAAAGAAAACCAGTGCAGTACAAGGCAGCAACGTCTCTGCGGTACAATGATTTTTATTACAGTAGTAACACAATGAGGTGAGCAGTCTAATAGTTAAAGAAGAGGGGCCTCAGCGTCAGGAAGATGTTGGGGTCTGTTCCTAGCATTGCCAGACGCCTCTGTGACCTGCCACACCCTACCTCTGCCTATCTCCCCAGCTCTAAAAGAGAAATCAGCACCTACCGTGCAGGCTGCTGTGAGGTGGAGTTAATTCGGAAAGTGCTTTGAGATCCGTGAATGGAAACTGTTATGGGTAAAACGACTTAGTATTCGACTGAAGCATCATATGCTGGGAACATGTACCTTCCATGGGCCATCTTCAGCTGCCCTTCCCCTCCCCTCCACACTAATGCTAAGTGAGTCTGCTCCGTTTTATGAATAGTAGGTGCATTCTATGGGCTCCTGGCAGTGTGGTCTTCAGTTGGAGACTGAAGATAGTCTGGCCATCATTGAGTACAACTGGTGAAGACAGTAGCCTGAAATGGACACATGGGCTGAAGCAATCATTTGGCTGGCAGACTGGAGAAGATTTGAAGGGCGGATTTTTAATAAAATAAAAATCATGCAAGTATTTATAATGCCCAGAGCTAGAGTTCTTTAAAACTGGCACAACAGGAGCCACAAGAAAAGAGGGACATTGTAGAAGTGAAAATGGTCTTGTATTAGGAGAGGATTCAACAGCAAAGGTTTTAAAATGTGCATTTTAATTACAGCTCACTCAAAGCACAACAGATCAAAACTGTGATAATGAGAGAGGACTAATTAATTTGTGTCTATATAACGCCATCTCATTATAAACCAATCTTTGGAATGTTAAAAATACGATGGTTATAATGCGGATCAATACAACTGGGAGCCTGACAGCAAGACCTGAAGGTTTTATAAGACTGTGGCAAATACTGTATTCATCATGTAGCACTCCTACTGCTATGAGACAGCCCATTTATAGCTGGTTTGGGGTAGCAATCCATAGACAAAGATATTAAACCACAAACCGAATGTCATATGATAAAACAAATATAATTATAATTAAACGCAGATTAATTAAATTACAGTTTCCAGAGAGGGCTTGGATCAATGGGTAGAACAGGAGCAGAGGCTCAGAGATTTGGAGCACTTCGAAAAAACTCTCAGTTTCAGGGGAACTGCCTCTGTACTCCCCTCCTCCATGGTCCACTCCAGGAGTGCCCAATCAGGTCTCTGGTATCCAGCCATCACCTGTCTCTGGGCAGGGACACTTGTCCCATACCCTTCTGATTGGGGGGTTTTAAGCATGCACAGCTCCCTACTAGCCACTGTGATATCCCCAGCCAGTCTGTGCGTGGCACTTTCTCCCCAAGCGCTATGAACAGGCTATTGCCAGCAGTATCTGTTACCATGGAGCTGTGATAACTCCCCTCTCCATCCCCTGGAGTGGCAAACAATCCCTGAACCCACAGTAATATATAAACTTAGTACAATATGGGCTCCAAAACTATTGCATGTGGTTACAATATCTGTCACGTTGAGGAACTACCTTATTTTTTTCAGTTGCATCCCTGAATTGAAGTGGTACGACAGGAATTGAAACGCTGGCGGTTAACATACTGAGGGAGCCAGAGAAAAAGGAAAATTGGTAGTAAATTAGTAATAGGTTTGTTGTTTGTCAATAAGCATATACTCAAGATTTAAATAATCAAGTCATTTGAACGCATGACCAGATATACATGACATAGAGCAGCAAATATATCACTCCATTGGCTCCTCCTCTATTTCAGAACAGAAATCAAAGTCCTGGTCCCTATGTACAAAGCCCTTAATGGGATGAGACCTGGCTGCCTCATCTTCCACAGGAAGAGAGAGAAAAAACAAGGTTTAGGTTGACAGGCTCTGAGCAGCAGAGCATTCTAAGCACCCACAATCCAGCAATGAAACTCAGTTGGAAGATCTCAGACTCCAACAAGCCTGAGTTCAGATCAAAATGCGGGATACAACTTTTCCCCAGGAATAATGTTAAATAAAAAGCTCACCACGAAATACCTGTGCCTTGAAACCTGGAAGGCAGAGAACAGTCCATGTTTTGGGGGATTTTTATTCTTCACAATTTTGTTTGACTCTTCAACACCAAGTTGAAAGGCACCTTAAAATACCATTGATGGGCACATTTCAAGCTATCTTGTTAAGACTTGTCTCACAAAGATGGATGATTTTCATAGGATCACTTCAGCTGATCTCTTTTGAACCATCTAGTCTATCTCCCCCTCACTGCCACCTTTCTCCATCTCATGACAAGATTGATTTAATTTTAATCAATGGACAAATGGGATCCATGTTTTTCAGGACAAATTAACTGTATCCTGTAAATTACTTTTTTACTCAACCTTTTTAACTCTGGGGTTTTGGGAATATAGTATTTACTATACTGGGTCAGACCATAGGTCCGTCAATCCTGGTATCATCCATTCTCCAAGGTTCCCTAATAATCAGGAATCGGAACCAAACCAGAAACAATCCGTTTCCTAGGACAGTCATTAATTGTGGGAGGAAAAAAAAGTGAATATGTTTGGTTGAGCAAAGGCAGCCATAGTGGATCAGTTTGATGTTACCCTCTTTCACTTTTGTAGCTCCCTTGATTTGAGGAGAAAATAAATTCATCAGGAGACAAATGTTATTTCATGATTTTTAATAATTTTGTGCTATGGTTTGACCAGAGCATATTAAGAACAAGCATAAAATCTGTATTTAAAACTAACAACAGCACTTAGAGCAACATCTTTTCTTTAAAAGTATTGCAATAACAGACCTTAGGTCTAAAAACTAGGACATCACCATTTGCTCAATTAAAAGAGGCAGATACACAACAGATTAAATCTTCTTCTCCTGTATATAAACTGGGAGTTATGTTGGAAAATAAGCAACAGGTTGATTGTGTTAAAGGAAAATAAAAAAGTCTTTAAAGTAAGCCAGGTTTGTCACAGCTTCACATAAACAGCTACCGAGAAGTTCCAATACAGTTGTAAAAAGACTTTTTCTTTTAATAGGCCTGTTTTTACAACAATAAAATTTAAATGAAGGATTAAATATTGTGGATAGTGCTGTACATATTTCGGAATAACTTGAAACAAAATGGACAAAAAAAGCCAGACAGACGTGTTGAAAATGTGATCCTGAAAGCCACAAAATCATACAGCAATAAAGCATATTAGGCTGTAAAATAATAACTAGCAATAAACAACAAAAATGGTCAAAGCTCTGAAAACAGGCATTAATCTGATGATAAATGCTAGGTATAATAGCTTGATCAATGTACACACCATCATGAAACACTCTGACACAGAGGCACTAGACAGTTGGGAACCACAAAAGACAAATTTCTTGGCAATGCTTAGCAAGCCATTGTACTGCGAGTAAAGAAATGGTTGTTTTGTTAAAGGATATTAAGCTGAATGAGTTTTGTGTTTTATTTTTGCTGTCCAGCAGTAAGATGCCTTGGGCTCTCATAACTTTGGATCATAGTTCTTTTTAAATCATGGATGCCTGCTGTGCGTTGTAGTAAATGGGAAGTGTGAACACAGAGCTATGGTTACACTTCACAGACTTTCTAATCTTTTCACTGCAGCTTCAAAGGAGATTAGTTACTTTTAAAGGAGACATCATCTTGTTTGGTCCACTCAGTATGCAAGGTTTGCTATTGTAAATCATACTCTAGACTCCCCCCGCACAAGGTTTACTTTGTAAATGTTCTTCGTAGTCAAGGTTTTTTCCCAGACACAGACGTTTTACTGCAGTGCAAATAGAAATGTGGAAATGGCCAGCAAGACCTATTTGCAAAACTTTGTGCCTGATAAACAATGAACAAGTTAACAAACGACAATCATAAAGTATGCAGATTCAGATATGTTACCTGCTCACTGGATAGCACAGCACAATATATAGGAAGGGATGGACAGAGCTACTTGCAAGGGCATGAGGAGGAACTGGTCACAAAATCTACACAGTTCTTTAAAGCAAAACAAAACAACCGTGATCACTAGTCAGGTACAGGACTGCTGTGATGGTTTCTTTAAAAGAGATTTAGAGACAAATGGATAGCTGAAGTTTCAGGTCAATAGAGAGAGAAGCCACTATAGGCCAATAAAAGGACAAAGTAAATTCTTGAGTGCTATGGACCTGATCCAAAGCCCATTGAACTCAACGGGAGTCTTACCATTGTCTTCAGCTGGCTTTAGATGAGGCCCCCTGAGTTTTAGTGTAGCATTTAGCTAGATATCTGAAAACCAACAAAAACGCCACCTCAAACATATTCCAACACATTGCTATGTTATGCTTGTGGTTAAAGCCTGACAAGTATAAAAAAGTAGCCATTCGTTAGTGGATTATTCAGTCTTTGACAGTTAACTTTTATATCATCTACCATCCCGGGCTATTTAAAACAAGCAGTTTAGAAAAATAAGTTCACTATCTGCAATTCTAAACTCAAACTTTGTGTTTGTTTTCCTGAGGTATTCGCTTTACCTAACAAGCCACGCCAAGAGTGCACACGGACAACCAAAAGTGCGGAAAGACTGGAGGAGAAACTGTCAAGAGGGCCTTGCCACGTACAACAAAGCCCCGGACAAACTGCAAAAGGCTTTTCTTGCTCATCAGCCTTAAAAATAAACTGGCTCCCACCCCATCCTCAAAATCGAAAGCTTAGGCCTTGTCTACATGAAAAAAGATTTGCTAAACAGATATAACCATACCAGCAAACCCTCCTAGTGTAGACGAAGGTTATGCTGGCAAAAGCTTATGTCAATTTCCTGAATGACAAAACGTATACTAGCAAAAGGACTTTTATGCCTGTATAACTGGGTCTACACTTGGGCTTTTGTTGGTATAAAATTTCATAAAAATAAAATAAGTCACACGCCGAACAGACATCATTATTCTTATAAAAGTTTTAAGTGTAGACCTGACCTGGCCTTACACCACTGCTCACTGGGCTTGGACGGATTTAGGCCTTGTCTATACTCAGTATTAGCCCCAGTTCCGCTATCACTGGTCCAGCAGTGCTGCAAACCCCAGTGTGAACAAGGAAAGTTGAATATTGAACCACTTCAATATGCTCCCATTTCAATCGGGGTAAGAGCAAACCGCATAAATTACAGCTTTACACAGCAGCTACACAGATTGCTGAATCCTGAATGCAGACAAAGCCTTCAGAGTATAGAATGGGAGGGCTGTGTATCAGATATAAGTGCAACACAAGGACTGTTTTTGTTTTTGAAAAACTCTGTTGGCCTACTTTTGACTTTTGCAGGATCGGTTTTGATCCAGGTCTCAATTTATCCAAGGCCCATACAGTGTCATAGGGTTTGGATAAAGAGGTTCTACGGTTTTAGCCCATCTTTAGGTAAATAAGGTAACTGAGGGTATAAATAAAATATCTGCTGGAGAAGAAGTAGCTAATCCTGGTTCAACTCAGCAACAACAAGGTGATAACAAAGGGAAGCATCTAGCTGCAAAGTTAAAGCTGTGAAGGTTTGTTTGTTTTGTTTTTCTTTTTCCTTAAAGTGACACACACAAAAAGAATGATCTTCATCGCAAAGATGCATCAAACAACCAGTTGCTATATACAAGCTGGTCAAAAGTGATTTGTTCAAACTCTTCTTTTCCCTTATGATATTATATTGATATTTAATAGGAAAATAAAATACATAGACTTTTTGTCATTTGTATGCATACATTTGCAAATTTTCTTACAAAAGAGGACCAAGCACATAAGTAGGCATTCACAAATTCAATGCCCTTTTTTGTGTTAAAATTGGTATCATCTATACATTATCTTACAGTATTAACAACGTCTTTTTTTGTTTGTTTGTTCTACCCATTGGGTAGGATATGTGCATAATATATTCAAGTTATATACAGCACCTTACAAATAAAACTCAGAAGAAGAGACAGACAACTGAAGAAGCACCATTTTAAGTGAGGCACAACAAAGGTGGGAGCATAGGACTTGAGCCAAAGTCCACTGAAATCAATGGGAGTCTTTCCATTGACTTCAATGAGCTTCGGATCTGGCCCCTAGAGTGCAAGCGGATTCCTATCTGCTCAGACCTGAACATGAGGCCCCTTAGTTGCTTACAAACTACTAACATGCAAACCTCCTCCAAATTATATCTAATATATATGTATATATTTATTTATTAATACCCCTACCACAGCAGACAGACAAGCACAAACGGAGGAGAGAAAGGATGAAGAAAAAGACAGCTTTGTCACCCACGAGATCCGAACACATACCACGTGGTATCAGAAAACTCACATACCAAACCATTTAAAGCAGCGGCAGCAGCAATATAGCAAAGAAATGAGCCACAGTCATCCCTGGCAGTAAATCACATACAGGGCGGGGTTTCTTTTTGTTTGTTTCTCTCTGTTTTAAACACAAAAAGGTAAAATATTTTAGCATTAAAGCAATAATAGCTTTGCTTGTATTTATTCTAAAGATGTAACACAGAATATGCCAAGGCAGAAGTACAGCCAGAAGGAGAGTTTTTGACATTTTCAGTACAAACCAAGCTCGACCTTCCCTGCTTTGCTTTGAGAGCAGAGAAATGTAGAATGAATGATTACAAACGAGGTGTTAGTGGCCTTTAAATGTATTAAAGCAAAATATTTGTGGCTGATTTACAAAGCATGAATCGGCTTCTAAATTTTGCATTGGTGCTATTTACCATTTGGACAAAGCACTTCGTCTATACTGAGCCTTGCCTACACGTGGAAGGGTTTGCTGGTATAACTAGACCTATATACTGGCAAATCCCCGGTGGTGGAGATGCAGCTTATATCGGCAAAAGATCTTTGACCAGTTCCCCGAATGGAGTACACTAGACTAGCAAAAGGACTTTTGTGCCATTGGTTTAACTGCATTTACATTAGGGCTTTTGCTGACATACCAATGTTAGTCAAGGAGGTGGGGATCACATCCAGCGCAACACGGCTATGCCAGCAAAACTGCTAAGTGCAGACCAGGCCTGAGCCAACATTCTTAGGTGGGTCTTGGTCTGGATTTTAAAGTGGGACCCCATAACGAGAAGTGTAAATTGTAATTTAAAAAGGAAACAGCCAATAAAGATAAATTAAAATGAAACTCTGAAAGTTCAGCTGAAACGATGTAACTCAGACAAATCCCCACAAGGGTTTTTTACACGTGAAATGCTGCTATAAGGGCCTCTATAGATGTTAAACAATTCTATGACAGTACCTCCTTGGGGGTGGGGGTGGGGGGGAAACAAAAGTGACACATTTGGGGTTAGTTTCGGGGCATGTACACAACGGGAAAGGCCAACCATATTTCACAAGATTCTTATAACAGCCCTTAAAGGAAACAAAAATAATCTAAAGCAAAGCTTCATCTGAACCAACTCTCAAACATGGGTCCCTTGTTAGTACCACCTAGGTTTATTAGGCCTGGTCTACACTAACCCCCCAATTCGAACTAAGGTACGCAACTTCAGCTACGTGAATAACGTAGCTGAAGTCAACGTACCTTAGTTCGAACTTACCGCGGTCCAGACGCGGCAGGCAGGCTCCCCCGTTGACTCCGCATACTCCTCGCGCCGAGCAGGATTACCGGAGTCGACAGGGAGCACTTCTGGGTTCGATTTATCGCGTCCACACAAAACACGATAAAGCGAACCCAGAAGTTCAATTGCCTGCCGCCGAACCAGCACGTAAGTATAGACAAGCCCTTAGAGACAATGTGCTTCTGTAGTTTTAAAAATCTGTTTCACTGCAGGACCGCAGTACAAGCGGTCTCCTGCAGGGCAGTTCCCAATATATGAGGACTGCTTTCAAATGCATCCTAATGAGGAGAGCTGTTGGATGGAAGATGCACCAGTGCCCCATGTCAGAGTTGGGAACCTGGGCAACTGGTTGAAGCAGGGTACCGTACATTATTCAAACGGCGAGGGAAGAGAGCGGGTGCTCCTCACACTTTCAACCTTTTGCGTGGTTACCTGTCACTGCCCAGGCATGTAACAGAGCCATGTTCAACAGCAGGATTCAAAATAGTTTCCTATAGTATGAAAGGGACATTTTAAACTGGCTTATGACAGAAAATAAACCCACGCAGCATCCCTGGAAGATGGTTATAGAATAATAATTAATATCTGGATAACTAGAACAGATAGAGAGAAGGTGTACATGTTTATGTGGGCAAACACAAACAATGGTCACATATGGCATGAGTCCAGGGCAGGGCAGCTATGAGAGTTTCTGAAAAACCCCAAATATCCAAATCCCAATTAATCCTTTCAAACACACCAGCAGGTGTTTTGTTTATTCCTCCTGCTTACAAGTTTTTTAAGAACAATTTTAGAGTGTGTGTGTTTTGACTGGTACTATTTTTTTGTATTCCTTGCCTGGAAAGCCAGGTTGCCTTAGTTACCATGAGTGTGCAGGCCTCAGAGTCAGAGAAATGTTAGTTATAAAACATTTTTAAAACCTTCAAACATTTCTTACAAATGAAGGTGTCAGTTTTAAGGTTCAATGACACACTCTCTGTCAGGGCTAGAAATGAATGCTTCCTACAGGAGAACAGTAGAACGTTCTTTACTGGGCTAAAGCTTTTTTCCTAGTGAATTGTGCTATTCTTGCAGCAGTGTAATTTCAATTCCTGTTTTCACCCAAGCCACAATTATAGGAAAAAATTTAGTGGCAGGCTCTTTTTCATTTGAAGCTAGTAGTATTGTGATTTGGAACATCAGAAGTAGCTCCAACTGGGATAGATTAGTGGGCAGAATGAAAATGAGGACAAAGGTGCAAAATAAATGCAATTAATTGCACGGTTCCAATTAATTCCATGGTCGCAGAAACAAAAATAAAGGTAGTTATGCTGTTGATCATGACTGCATATATAGAATGTGTGCGTGTTTTCTCACATACAGAGAGTGAACAACAGTGTGGTAAAATGTTATCAGCATGAGTTTGGGTTAGATGCATTGCTCATGAGTGACAAAGCTATGAGTGGGGCGTATGGAAATCATCCCAAACTAATGATGACCAAACCTTCCTATCACATCACTGTATCATGTATTCTCTATATGCCATACACCTTACAGAAATGCTATCTTAAGAATACTTGAGAGAGCTTTTAACATTTTTACTGGGACTATTTTTCATCTCTCATTCATACCTTAAAGTCAGGTGCCTCACATACAGAAGTCCAACTGCGCCGTGCTCAGAAGGAGCCAGACAAACCTCTAAAAATAGGCTTGAGAGATTTTTCTGTAATTCCAGGGCTAGAAGTAAGTGATATGTATCCCATTGGGAAGTTTGTAATTCCCTCTTCCTGATAGCATAAAGCTCCCTTTCCTATCCCTGTGAGACCACCAGGCAACACACTCTGAAGATGAGACATTTTTTCTGAATAGAAAAACTGACACCAGTCCAACAGCTGAAACTTGTCCAGCCAGGGCCTAAGTTAGAACAGGGTAATTTTGGGGAGGAATTCTACTTTTGAGGTGGAGAGAAGAGGAGGGAATATCTATTTCTGAAAGATTAAATTTTTTAAAAGTAACAGCTGTTTGAAGTTGCTCAGAAATGTGGAGTGTTTCAGTAAATCTTGAGGAAGATAGGTTATTGGGCAGAGGGCAAGTGAGGCAGTCAGAGGATAAAAACCTGGATAAAAGCCTCTACATATGTGGTATATTTGTGTGTACTTTACATATAACATACATACATGGACACATACACAAATATGTACCATGTATGTTTTACCCATGTGATAATCTGAAGAACATATATCAATTTAATAGTTTAAAAATTACATTTGGGTGGCTAGGACATCGTAGAATATGGTCCTGAGTCTTTTTACAGAGACTCCTCCAGAATTGCTGCATAAAATTTACCTCCCTGGAGAGAATGCCCATTTTTGAGCCTGAACAGACTGACAGTGACTTCTTGTTTGATATCATTTCTTCTTATTTTCTCTTTCGAAATTCAGTTCTAACAGTGCTGGCGTGTTCTCTGTTCTCTATGACCAGAAAGAAAGAAAGAGCACTCCTTTGTAATATTGTTGGCAGAATCCACCTCAAAGATTACTAACATTAATTAAGATATAATCAGAATGAAGTCTAAAAATCTCTTTTTGCAGAGCTGAGATAATGTGTTACTTCCTCTGCAGTGTTTGTAACCCTAGTTCAAGGAAACCTAACAGACCATTGTGATAGGTGTTTTCTTCTGTATGTGCATGCATCACATCCATCAATGTTAATAGGAGTTACACCAACACACTGGGACACTAGGGTGGAAAGATGGTAAAGAGTTATCCTCAAAGAAGATACATTCCCAAGAGGTGGCTTTGAAGTCAGTAGATGTGGCTTTAATGAGATCTGCAGAGCAGTGGGACAGCTTGTATTCAAACTGGTCCAATGCCAAGGACTGCTCACCTACCCTTCTTCTGGCCCAGTGGTTCCCTGACTGAATGACAATTGATTTCCATTTGTTTTCTGACCTAGATGCCTCAGGGCTGAATAATCCTGATCTAGGCAACAACTCACTTCTGCTCACCTCTAATAGCAACAAAGTCACTGAAGTGACTTAAATTGTGGATACTGCCTCAGGCCTAAACCTGCAGGTCATCTGTAAAATCCTAATTCCAAGATGTATTACTCCCACAAACTATAAAAGGCAAGAGCTATAATCGACAGACAGCTAGTCAGTCATCCCATAAACATCTGTGCTGGGGGCATTAGTAAGGGAAACTGCTAAATCCAGTCTCCTACTTCTCCCTTCAAATATAGCTACATAAATAAAAACGGTTCACTTTGCATTACCAGGGACAATTCAGATCAAGAAACAAGCAGATTCTGATCAGTTATAAATGGGGCTGTCTGTTCAGAATATAGTTATTCCAATATTCATCAAACTAGAATAGTACAAAGTCACCTCACTAAGGAAGTTATCTATACAGAGACCCATAAAATGAACACACACATGCATACACACACGCTGTTTTGGCATTAAAACTCTGCATAGATCAAAGAGTCACTTCAGTAATCAATGTTTCAATCAAGCCCTGTAGTAGGTAGAAGTCACACAGAAATCCAACCTCCAGCAATCGGAACAGGTGCTGTACAGTACAGTACTTTTCTGCAGTGCATTTGATGCACTCGTTGGTTGCTGCTGTTAACAAAGCACTAGGCTTAAGACTGTAGAAAAAGTGAGACCTTACAGTGAAAACTCTACTACACATATATATTAGGAATATTAAAACTAAGACTCTAAAGATTCTTTTTTTCTTTTAAAGTCCATTTCCAAAATGCATTTTAAGTGCATATTGTGCTTTTTCTGTGTGCTCTTGAAGTCACTACCACCATTCTTCAATTGCCTTCCAATTCTTACATTAACTTCGGCAGAGAAGCTAACCATGGAAAGAAAGTAAAAACCTAGGCAACATTCGACAGGCAGACACATATCTTCCAATTACTTTAGGACCAGTATTACAAAAATTGGGCCAGATCCTACACTCACACCCGTGAGTAATCTTTACACATGTGCCTAGTCCCATTGGGCTCAATGGGATTATGTGCATGAGTAAGGGTTTGCAGGATCAGGCCCAGAGGAAAAGGCTAATGGCTTACAGTGAGATTAACCGGGGCTCCCAAGTCACTTCCAATGGCTTTCAAATGCTGCAGAAACCATTGCCAATATCACTAGCACTGTAAAAAGTATCAAATGTGTTGCAGAAACTGCATAGGAGGGGGTATGATTACTGAGGTCCACTTGCTTAAACAGGATGGATCTCAGTAGAGAATTTAAATAGAAACTGGACAGTAAAATGCACAAGAAAGAGTCACTTATTTTAACTGCATTCTGGGGGATGGGGACGGGACAGAACCACCTTGCATTTTTAAACAATTTATTGCATAACGTCAGGATATGTGACTAAATATATTTCAGGCTACACTGAAGACAAAATCTCTAAAACCTTAAGTATTAACGATACTGCATTGCGAAAAGGAAAAAAAATGACAGTGCTTTGTTAATAATTAATATAAATTAGTATGTTTTGCTTTAAATGAAACAAATGGCCTAAACTGTGTAATAGCTAAAACAACCTAAGTGATGTGAAATGCTGGAATTTCATGTTTGCTTACTTCCATCCAAAAGTCTCCAAGACACTTCATTGATGCACTGTTATTTTAATGCAAATTACTGCAAAGATAATAACATGTTAAGTGTCCCTGTAGTTCCTGATTTATGTAAGTCAATAGGTGTTAGGCTAAATTCAACAATCCTCTTTCAGTGACAAATACCAGATGGGGCAAACTCTCCAGATTACTCCTGGGGTCTAATCATTATTCCACAGGTTTTGAAAAGACAACATATAGAAGAACTTCACGTAAAACAGTTCCCTCAGATATATATTTTTTAAAACATTAAGATAGTGCAACTTTTTAAAACACATTTTTCACAACACAAATTAACTCCTTGCATTCATCTAATTTCTCAACTTTACACCTTGGCACACAAAACAGGAATTTTGATTCATATAAAAAAAATTCCACGCCTTGGGAGAAAAAAGCAAACTGGCCGATTCTTCTCCCGTTTACCTAGCAAAACTTTCTTCTCATTTTCTTCTTTCTGCCATTCAGTTAATATAAAACAGGCTGTACAAGCCTAATTTCTGTGCTAAGTTTCCTTTTAGAATTAAATAATTCAAATAGTTTATTTAAAAAAAATAATATATATTTTCCCCCAAAACACTGCTCATGGCCAAACTGAATGGAAGTTTGTATTATCTCAATCCACTTTGCATGCAATTCCCCTGAAAGGAATCAGAAACAAAGAACTGGTTTGCACGTTTGGTTTTACTAAGTTGTACCACGTGTAACTTAACAACATTGTGCACAGGAATGTGGGGATTTTCCTCCAAATTCCTGTTTGATTCTCTTGTCTTCAGTTCAAGTGCACCTGGGAAAGTAACTTAGACAAGGTTTCCTGGTTTCCTGTCTTTGCCTTTAATAGGGACTATTGTGCTCTCTGAATTGTTCTGCTGAAACTGAAGTCTGCTCCCCCTCTGTGATGAAGGAGGCGCATTGCTGTGCTGGTGATGGAAAAAAGAGGAGCCTGGGTAATTACCCATGACCTCACTGTATGTTGGGGGTGGTCCTTCCATCCTTCCATTACTGCTATAGTTGGTTGCACTTATGCCCGAATTGCTGCTTGGTGGGCATGGGCCCCCGTTGTACATTGAAATGTCTATCAAGTCACTGTCAAAAATGGTTCTGTTGGGTGGTGCCCTGACAGACTCTCGATTGAGTTCCATCTGCTGTTCTGGGTCCCGGAGCTGCAGTGTGCATGGCCCTTGGTATGGTGGTGGCTCTTCTCCATCAGAGAGGGAGATGGTCGGAGGAAGGTCAATCTCGTGCTGCATGTAAGGGTAGGTTGGCTGGAAGCGACTGAAACGGTCCCGCTGCATGAATGATGGAGCGGTAAACCTGTCCCTGGACCTTGGGGCATACATGATCTGAAAAGGTAAGAGGGAGCTGTGAATCCACTTCCAAGCATCACCCAGCAAAACATTATGAGTATTAATTATTTATCAAGGGACAACAAAGAGAAAATGGTCCCTGCCTCAGGGAGCTAACAAGCTAGCTCAGACACAGATTAAACAAGTCAGATGCACACACAGTCACACAGATGCACACACAGTCACACGCAGTTCATGGAGACATTCCCAAGATAGCTTTAATCTAGCTAGTTTGGGCACCAGAGCAACGAAGCTTCAGCAGCACTTGCTTCAGCACAGGCCCATGATAATTACTTGCGCAGCTAGCCTGTGCTGAAGCTCATACTGCTGCAGCTTCACTGTTCTGGTACCTGAGATAGCTAGACCAAAGCTAGCTCGGAGATGTCTACACAAGCTGCAATCACACCCTATGATTGCAGTGTGGAGACACACGCCCATCAGTGGTGGTGTGAGTTGGAGGTGGGGTAAAAATCCAGAAGAAGTAATTTGTGAATGGCTTTAAAAATGAAGAGTGTATTAATAAAGGGTATTAATCCCCCACCTCTTTGTCAAGTTATAAAAATGTTCACGGGGTGGGGGGGGAGGGGGAGGAGGGATTCTAGTTCTTTAAACATAAAACATTCCATTGAAAAAGGTCCAAAACATTCCACCATGAGAAAATGTCATCCGTTTCCTTCTACTCAACGCTTATCCAGGGCCCCAATCCCTTGCTCTGGTGCAGAATCCTATTGATTTCATAGAGATCTTGTGTGAACTTACAATTTAAAGACAATGATTTACATTGTCTAGTCAACAGTAGTTGTGGGGCCCCAGGACCTCTCAGGCCTAAAGTTATTAAATTATTGTTTTACTCTTTTGATCTATATTAAAAAAACTTAATTAACCAACTTGTAGGCAAGCCAACCAAACAATGGTTTTTGAGGGAGGGGAAATATATGTTAGAAGCAGTAAAGCAAATCATTGAAGGTTACCAAGAAATTAAGCATTACCTCTGAAGCACCTTGTCGTGACACTGAGCTGTCTGAAGGCCACAAGCACCCTTCCTAGCAGGAGAAAGAAAACAGAAGAATATTAACTTCTTGCATAATTTTTATTTCAACATAAAAGAACTTTTCAGAACAATCAACGTATACCAATTGGTTACATTCATCAAAAGAAGCATTATTAAAAAGTAACCCATCACTTCTTCTACCATGAAAACTGAACTCAGAACTAAGCTAAAAACACAGAAAGCAAACGTAAGTGCAACATTCAAGTTAAACCATCTTTAACATTTGCTTTTTTTCATTTAGTACAAGCTTGCACATTCACCTGTTTTCCTTGAATTTCACATGACTTTCCTTACCTTTCTTGCAATACTATGGACTACTGCACAAGACTCAAATGGTCCCCAACAGAATCTAACGTTCATGATCTCATTGGTTAGTCTCTCTCTCGCTCCACATACACTCTTCCC
Organism: Chrysemys picta bellii; assembly: GCF_011386835.1. NCBI lineage: Eukaryota > Metazoa > Chordata > Testudines > Emydidae > Chrysemys > Chrysemys picta. Next base: position 200,414,163 of record NC_088792.1, read on the forward strand.
CCATGAAATAATATTCTGAACCCAGGATCTCTTTGGCCAACTCAAGACTGTAGTGTACAGTTATGACCATTCAGGGTAAGCAAGGTTTCACCCACCAATTTCCATTCCTCAATCCCTTTCCCCAACTATCTCCCTGCTAAGGATTTTCTTTTGTATGCCACTAATGCGTTTTTGACACTTTAGAACATTAAGGGCAGAATGATAGCACGAACAAAAAATAAGAAAATGTCAATAAGAGAAAAGTGCTTAAGGTATATTGTTATTTCATTACATTTTTCTTTTCAGAGCAGCAATAACTACCTTAATGGCTTTATTTTACTTGAAAATATCACAGCTGAAAGGAATATAGCTTTAAGATAAATCCAAAAGGGACAAGAGAAGCTGTAAAGCACAGAAATGCAATCGAAATGTGGCAAAATAAAAATGTTATTTCTAAGAAGTAATTGGCTTTGCTGAAGCATCTCAGTCATGATACCTTTCTTGGAACTAAGTCAAGTTCTGTCATTATACAAATATAAGAAACGCCAGTAAAAGGAAAAAGCCATTTGTCCCTTTTGGGTTTATTGTAAATTTCACCTTCCTGCTTTTTCACCATGCCCCTCAATCCTCCTCTATGTAGAAAGCCTGGGAGCTCATTCATTTACATATTCTCTTCTTCAGTTCCATTCCCTGGTACCTTACGGCATGTTTATTCACTTTGCAGCAGCTGTTCTGCCTCAGTTTTCCATTGCTCATTTTTAGCCTTTTCCAATGTGAGAAATGTGTACCTGCTTTCCTAATCCCTACAAGAAAGAAAGAAAGAAAGAAAGAAAGAAAGAAAGAAAGAAAGAAAGAAAGAAAGAGCACTGGCACATAGTTTGAATAGTGAGGGGGAACTGTGTCAGGGAGGAAGGGGTAAGACAACGATAGTCTCCTGGGCTTGCACACAGCACTGAGTCAGGTTCCTTCTACATCTGAATAAGGGCTTATCTACATGGGAAGTTATACCAATGTAAGGTAAGGTATGAATTTACACTGGTATAACTATAGTGATTTAACTCCCTGGATGGACATTCTTATTATAGAATAAGAGTGGCTTTTTCCAGTTTAGTATCAGAGGGGTAGCCGTGATAGTCTGGATCTGTAAAAAGCAACAGAGAGTCCTGTGGCACCTTTAAGATTAACAGATGTATTGGAGCATAAGCTTTTGTGGGTGAATACCCACTTGCATCCGACGAAGTGGGCATTCACCCACGAAAGCTTATGCTCCAATACATCTGTTAGTCTTAAAGGTGCCACAGGACTCTGTTGCTTTTTCCAGTTTAGCGTATATCGTTTTGCAAGCATTTTAAACCAAATTGGAAAAGTCCACTCTTATTCTTGTTCATGCAGTGCAGAGAATTATACTAATATAACTTGTAGCAATTTACCTATACCAATATAATTATATTGATATGACTTTCCCATGTAGTCAAGGCATAAAGTTAATCACATGGAAGGGGATGCAGGGAGAAAGTGAGTAGGATGTTAGTAAATTTCTGCTGCAATCAGCAGCTACTCCATGTGTAAGAAAAATCAGTTTCACACATACAGAATGGGAAAAGACTGTCTAGGAAGGAGTACGGCAGAAAGGGATCTAGGGGTTATAGTGGACCACAAGCTAAATATGAGTCAACAGTGTGATGCTGTTGCAAAAAAAGCAAACATGATTCTGGGATGCATTAACAGGTGTGTTGTGAGCAAGACACGAGAAGTCATTCTTCCGCTCTACTCTGCTCTGGTTAGGCCTCAGCTGGAGTATTGTGTCCAGTTCTGGGCGCCGCATTTTAAAAAAGATGTGGAGAAATTGGAAAGGGTCCAAAGAAGAGCAACAAGAATGATTAAAGGTCTTGAGAACATGACCTATGAAGGAAGGCTGAAAGAACTGGGTTTGTTTAGTTTGGAAAAGAGAAGACTGAGAGGGGACATGATAGCAGTTTTCAGGTATCTAAAAGGGTGTCATAAGGAGGAGGGAGAGAACTTGTTCACCTTAGCCTCTAAGGATAGAACCAGAAACAATGGGTTTAAACTGCAGCAAGGGAGGTCTAGGTTGGACATTAGGAAAAAGTTCCTAACTGTCAGGGTGGTTAAACACTGGAACAAATTGCCTAGGGAGGTTGTGGAATCTCCGTCTCTGGAGATATTTAAGAGTAGGTTAGATAAATGTCTATCAGGGATGGTCTAGACAGTATTTGGTCCTGCCATGCGGGCAGGGGACTGGACTCGATGACCTCTCGAGGTCCCTTCCAGTCCTATAATCTATGAATCTATGAACCTCCTGAAGAAGCACAAAGAGATATGCTGCCCCACAAGAACAATTAGAAACAAATTTCATGACGCTGAAAAAATAAAATGCAAAAAAGGAGGGAAGGTGCCAAAATGGGAAAAGGGGAAGAGAAAAAATTGAAAAACATAGAAACGAGAATGGGGGAGGGGAGGGAAAAGACAAGAGAAAAATAAATGCATCTGTACCGTCTTCTTTATAATTTTCTTTATTAGATTTTATATATTAAATGGATATTGTAAGGTTGTGCAAACAAAAATCTTTTGTATTTAATATCAAGCACTAAATGTTTCTCACCCCTCTTATTAAGTACATTTCAGTTTGTCAGCTTACCTATACCTATCCTATCTCATAGAACTGGAAGGGACCTTGAAAGGTCATCGAGTCCAGCCCCCTGCCTTCACTAGCTGGACCAAGTACTGATTTTTGCCCCAGATCCCTAAGTGGCCTTCTCAAGGATTGAACTCACAACCCTGGGTTTAGCAGGCCAATGCTTACAGTTTTGTATTTCACAAAGAGATTTATCAGGCAGGTGACTTTTCAAGGCCATTTTTACATGTTTTGTTTCCTGATGCCTCCAAAGTCACCCAGCTTCCTCAGTTTACAGTCAACACATCAACAAATTGGGGGGGGGGGGAATTTGTTGGAAGAGGTGCAATG